>NC_069501.1:906824004-907424004 GCF_027579735.1 Bombina bombina | reverse complement strand
TATATAGTTTTTCACATAGAAGAATATGTTCTATTTATTAATAAATTCAATAAGAGAAAGTGGAGGCTGCTTCCATAAAACAATTCCTTTATTGATTAGTTTAAAAACGGCAAAACACAGCAAGGTTAGGACAAGGTGTAGAAGGCGCAGCACAGTCTGGCTTACGCGTTTCGGATGAAATCCGTAGTCATAGCCTACTGTGCTGTGCTCTACACCTGTTTAAAACTAGTTAAAACAAGTGTGATTGGTGCACACATAAAGACACGCCTTCAGGTTATAACCAATGCCTACAATGTTTAAATTTAACCCACTAGTGCCTGGACCGCACCTTATAATACATAACAATAGCTTATACAATCGTGAAATATACACTGCAACAAATATGTGCAAAACCAATATTGTAGTATACTATTATACACAAGAAGTCAAATCTTGGGGATTAATTAATAATAAATTCAAAATAATGAATTATGAATAATAAATTACAAATTATAAATTATTACTTATAAATATATAAATATATATATTTTGCCCTAATCCTGCGCATAGAGGACTCC
The DNA here is from genome assembly GCF_027579735.1 of Bombina bombina. Lineage (NCBI taxonomy): Eukaryota > Metazoa > Chordata > Amphibia > Anura > Bombinatoridae > Bombina > Bombina bombina. The sequence goes on along the minus strand of NC_069501.1, from coordinate 907,423,447 downwards.
ATTGGTAAAATTCTCAATATGAAAGAGTCAAATTTTCTTCCTGTCTTATCTAATGTGCTGGTGGGCAACAAAATACAAGTGGTGTACTTATTAAGAAAATATACTGCAATGCATGGATTTCGTGTGACAAGTGAATGAATATATTAACAAACTAATGAACATACAATGTATAGGTATGTCATAGGGGGAGGGACCTGATGAATATAGATGAAATAAAGATATCTATGCAAACTGACATCATACTGACATCAGGTGGGAAACCACAAACAATCAAGTGGTGCCTCCCCATGTGTAATTTGTAATATTGTACCGGTCAAGCACACCTGACCACCCGATGTGTCTAGCACTATTGTTAACACGGGAGATCTATTTGTTAATGTGATGAAAGTACCCTACTAATTCATTCCCACAGGTTCATTACATCATATCTAGAATTTAAAACTTCTGGCACCCGAGTGCCCAAGGTGAATATCCAAAAAGCCTCGCGTCTAGCGAGCAGTTGGTCCAAATTGCCACCCCTAGCAGGCCTGGAGACTTTCTCAATCGCACACCATGTAAATCCTTTAAGTTTATTATCATGGTAGACTCCAAAATGTTGTACTATTGGAGTCGTGGATCTCTTAGTCGAGAAAGAGGAGAGATGTTCCCTAATCCTAGAATTCAGGTCTCTAGAGGTGAGTCCCACATATTGAATCTGGCACAATGTGCATTCAATCATATAGACTACCGATTCCGTTTTGCAATTCATGCACGAATTGATCTTATAGCTTTTCTTTGTTTTTACACTCATAAATTCTTTGGTCACCCTGGCAAAATCACAGGGCTTGCACTTTCTGTGACCGCATCTATACATCCCAGTATGTCTCAGCCAAGATCCCTTCTCATCTTTCTCAGTTCTTAACAAGGTTGGCGAAAGAATGGAGCCCAAAGTGGGGCTTTTTCTGTACGCACATCTAAGTCCTTGTCGGACTGTATCAACCAATTTGTCCTCAGCCTTCAATATTGGAAAATGTTTCCTAATTATCTCACATACCTGTGGATATTGGGTACTATGTGTAGTGACAAAAGTAATTCCCTGTTTGGTTGTACTGTGCTTATCTTTTGTTTTTAATAAGCTCTCTCTTGGTATTACTTGTACAGATTCTTTTGCCCTTTTGATCACTTTTTTGGGGTACTTTCTTTCCTTTAATCTCATCTCCAATTTTTTTGCCTCATTATGAAAATACTCATTGGAGGTGCAATTCCTTTTGATTCGTGTATATTCACCTTTTGCAATAGCAAAGGGAACATGTCTTGGATGGCAACTTGTTCCTAAGAGTAAGGAATTACCTGAAATGGATTTTCTGAAAATCCTGGAAAGTATTCTGCCATTGGGACTACCCTCCATGGTGATGTCCAAGTAATTGATTGAACTCTGACTAGCTTCAAAGGTGAAGCTAAGTCCAATTTCATTTTGATTCAGATAGTCAATGAATCCCTGTATGTCAGATGAGTTACCTGACCAGTATTTATTAATAAATACATATATCTGACTTTTTTGTACAAATATATATTTATAAATTTGTATTTATAAATAGTATTGCCTTGAGCAATGATACTTTTTAATTCTCTTTTCTCTTTTATATCTCTTTTCTGGAGAAAAAAGCCAAAAACTGCACCTTCGGATGAACTTACACAGACACTCAATCCAAAACCACTGTGAAACAAAATACTGTACCTTGTTGGTCACAATTTGACCCAACCTGTCCACTCCATCCAAAACCTCCAAATCAAGATTCTCAGAGGCAACTTCAAAAACACCATGGAAAGAAAAACCTTAAAAAAGGAAAATGATAATGCACTTCAACTTGCTAAATTCTGGACTAAATGTGGACTCTGGTGGCTCTTTCAACATTAGACGCTTTTATTTTATTTTATTTTATATAGCACTGAGTACCTGCATCCCATCTTTAAGTCCCATTTTTAGCCTTATTTTAGTCTGTTCTTAGAAAAGACGATTTTAGATATTCATGAATCTCCAAGATAACCTCTTTTGTATTATGGATACCATTACTATATGTACCTTTATCGAATGTACACCCATTGTATCCCCCTATTATATCTCCTTTTTTAATAGATGTCCCCGGGTCTTATTTATGCATTTTATATATCTTAAGACCATAGTCTATCATTTTTACCAATTTACATCTATAATCATAATCTATAATTTTATGACTCCAGTTTATCATTTTTACAGTAATTTTAAACTTCTTTTAATCCTGAAATTTTAAAATTGTTACTAACTGTAAGATTGTTATTTATTTTGGGTTTTTATTATGTGTTATGTTTAAGTATTTTAAGAATGTTACCCACTGTATTTCGAATATTTGCCCATATTATTTATTATTTGTATACCCCAAATATTAACACCTCACATGGAGCTTACATTTGCCTAATTTGTTTATGTGGGAGTTCCATATATAGCATCAATGCCCCCATTACGAATATCGTTATTTGCCAAACTGCCATAGAAATAATGTAACCGGAAGTACAAATAACCGGAAGTAAACAAACATGACGTCCGGTCCGACGCTCAAGAATTTATTTGCCAAACTGCCATAGAAATAATGTAACCGGAAGTACGAATAACCGGAAGTAAACAAACATGACGTCACTTCCGGTCCGACGCCCACGAGTTTATAAACTGAGCGATCGGCAATATATATTTCCAAAGATCTAGTATGACAGAATGGAACAATATTGATCAGTAAAAGATATACTGATCAATTAGGCATGCAAAAACATTACCCAAAACGGAAGTATAACAGCAATAGAACTTTCGGTTTTTTGGCGCCAAACCTGTTTTTTGGCGCCAAAACGAAGATAATTCATTGGCTGTTGATATATATAAATAGAACCACCAATACTCACCTTTAGTTAGTCTTGAGAAAGGCCTTTTATAGAGGCCGAAACGCGTTGACAAAATTGGTGAGCATTATTTCATATCTTTTCATATGTTAAAACGTTATTGCACTATGTTGTTGTTTTTTTAAATTACAGGGATAATTGAAGTTTACATTGCAAAGATCAAGTAAAGTCATCTAGCACACAAAAGTCCATTACCATCACTCATATGGAGAAATTCATAAGGAGGATCATTCACTAATATATTTTTCTTACCAAATACCACTTGGATTTCAATCTCATTTTTATCACTTATATTTTTACTATTTTTACACTTTCACACAATTTTACACATTTATTGCACTTACCACTAGTGTTAGGGGGATCCCCCGTTCATATTACACTTTTATATATACACTTGGATTATTTCTATTGGATTTTATATATATTATTTTTTCACTTGATTTTTCATCACTGTTTTTTTTTTTTTTTTTTTTTTCCACTGGATTTCTGGACTCATTAGCTACAACTAAGAATTGTACCACAATTCCTTTGGACAATTTTCTAAAAAATTCTTGTTTTTTGTGTATCCCCGTAATTGGTGATATTAATCTGTGGAATATTGTATTTTTATTGCATTTTTATTATATTTTTATTGTATTTTTTACTGTATTTTTTATTGTATTTTCCACTGACCTGATTATGTATTTTTAACTACATGTTCACTGCATCTCATTTTCGTATATGTTACATGGATCCATGGTTTTAATATATGTTCAAATAAATGTTTTTGACTGTTATTCACTTTTTTGTTAGAATCTTCCTTTGCCTCTAGTTGGCGCTCTTGGATTGTATTGTTAATTATTTGTAATCTTATCAGAGTAAGCTAGATACCCCTTTATCCAGGAGCTGTGAGGAAGCAGGTTGAGCGCTGTCAGATTTTTTCCGTGGACTCTGGTTTCTTAACCCATTATTAATTACTTTGTATATTCCACACTCTCTATGCATAGGTACGCAGGTAAGCCTATGTCCACACTTTTGTTATTATTATTATTCCCCTTTTTTTTTTTGCTTTCTTTCCTTTCTCCTTTTTTGACTATCCTATATTATCCTGTATACATAATTTCACATCTTTATATATATATATATATATATATATATATATATATATTGATTCTATGTTGATATATAAATTTATCAGTATATATGCTTTGTGTATAACCATATATCTCCCCTGTCTGTTATCCTTTACTGACACTATCAGCCTCTGTCTCCTAAACCCCCATCATGATTTTTACGGCACCCTCTCCTACCCCTGCATTCAGACCTCTGTAACACTTTCTGTCTTTCTAGCCATCCTATGTTTTAAGATATAATCTGTAAATTCCATCGAATTGGTCAGTAATGCTTCAGACTTGAAAAAGGAAGACATTCTTCTGAAAGCTTGTCATCTTATAAAGGTATAGTTAGTCCAATAAAAAAGTATCATTGCTCAATGCAATACTCTTGTTATTTTGATATCTAAATCTCTGGACTAACACGGCTACTCCAAAAAATGTAAATAAATATAAATAAATAAATAAATATATATATATATATATATATATATATATATATATATATATATATATGATTATATATAGGTATAGATATATAAGTTTTCTGATTCACCTGATGGCTTTATGGAGAATTTCCAATCCTTTGATTCTGCCTCTGAAGGGGAAACTTCTGAATCTGATTCTCCCATGACATTTGACACTGAAACAATTTTCAGGAATTAAGGTTTCTCTGGGAATTGAAGATGAATTGACAGAAGTTTCATCTGATTGGTTTAATTCAAGTTCTGTATCTGATTAGTATCTCCCTGTCTCTGACACTTTAACATCAATGGGGCCGATTTATCAATGTCTGTCCAACATGATACGCTGTAGCGTATCATGCTGGACAGACATCCCTGAATGCCGACAGCATACACTGTTGGCATTTAACATTGCACAAGCGGTTCTGGTGAACTGCTTGTGCAATGTCGCCCCCTGCAGATTTTCACCCAATCGGCCGCTAGCAGGGGGTGTCAATTAATGCGATCATATAGGATCAGGCGTATTGATGTCCGCAGCCTCAGAGGCAGCGGACCAGTTAAGGAGTAGTTGTCTTAAGACCGCTGCTTCATAACTGCTGGGGCTATTGGGCCATTGATAAATTGGCCCCTATGTATTTAACTATTTATTCTAAAACTTAAAAACTGTTTGGAGTACCTGAGACAATTTTTACTTTCCCTTGGAAAAACATTTGCATACCCAGTTTGCTACTCCACCTAAGATCGATGCTGCAATTACTATTATATATGATACAGGTGACAATGTAGAGACCCTGTGGGTTGAAATAAAGAGTGGGGGAAAAATCTTAAAAAAAAATATTGCTTGGAACATGCTACAAGCCCCACAACAAATAATGCAAAGAGGTAAGACTGCTAAGAACAGTGCTGGGAGATTTTTACTACCCTGATATAAACTGGGCCAATGAAACTAGTAATTCAGCTAAGGGGGATATATTTTTAAATGTTCTCGGGGATAACTTCTTGTCACAATTAATAGAAGAGCCAACTAGGAGTAAAGCTATTTTGGATTTAGTGCTATCAAATAATACAGATATAATATCAAACATAGAAGTCAAAGAACATTTGGGTGGGGCAGAGCCGAATGCCGAAGCGACAAGACATGCAAGTGAAGAGCTCCTGTCTTTGACAGGCTTTCAAAGGCCAAAAAGGGGGTTTTTGACAATTTCAAAACCTTATATTTGTATATACATAGTGAAAGATCTGCCTACTAAAGCTTTGGAGTGACTATGGAGTTGGCAGTGTGAACAATATTTAACCTAGGATCCCTAATGAGAACACGAGGAGTGTGTGGACGCCATTATGGAGGCTGCTATTAGCTAAAGGGTCTGTAACACTGACAGGCCAGGTGCCAACCTCTTACCAGGAAACTGAATATACCCACTAATACAGAGTTTAATAACCTTTTGAAATATGGGACAACAGGCCTACAAGTCACTCCAGACCATTTTAACTGTGCACTTCACCTGTGTTGAGGCAGAGCTGATGGAGGCTCCATGCAATTGCCTACTTGGAATCCCACCGGCAGAAGCGGAAGACCTACAGAGTGCCAAACAGCAGACTTCATTCTTGATTCTTCTTAGCCAAGGCCCGTGCACGTCAGAGGCAGCAGTAGAGAGGCAGACCACTTCACTGAGGAAACCCCTATCAAATGATGGAACCCTCCCTGGACTGAAGCAGCAGAAGTGTTCAGTGGAAGGTGAAGAATCAGCGACATCAGATCCCGCCGTGAGGTGGTTGATCATGGAGGGACCAGCAGCCAAGCTTCCAACAGATGAGTGTGTAACTGGTAGTTTGCGGAGGCTGAGAACTCAATGACAACTGCTTCAGAATATGAGGGAGATCATAGACAAGGTTATTTTTGAAAGAAAGATTTTAACCATGGCGACTGTCGCCCAGAGACTCATACCTACCTTAGTTTGTCCTCACCCGGTAGCTGAGACTTATACAAAAACTGGAAGATGGTGTTTCCATGTCCAAACTGGTTTGGGGTGAAGTTAGCTTAGAGACACTGGGACAGTCTTCTGGTTTGACTGCTTTTTGCTGTCCATTACTTATATGAGTTGGCTTATGTTTCAAGCCCATTGTTATGATATATACTCTGTTAAATTTGTTTACAGCCTTAATAGTTTTGTTATATATTCAAACTAGGATTTTTGAAAGGTTAATACATTGGTTTATGAATATATTAGTCTATCTAACCTGATTACAGTCCTATACTAAATACTTTGATATCTCAGTTGCCTAACACATATAGTTTTATAGATGCACCATATTCTTGTATTCTAAAAGTATACCCCCATCATGAATAATGCTACAGCCTATACAAGATATAACAGTCTTTATGGTGGTGTTTGTACCTACATTCTTATGGCAAAGATGTGAAAATCATATGCCCACACTAAGGCAGTAAAATCTGATTGTATAGAAACAAGTTCTCTTTAGTATACTATATAACTACAATCTAGCCCTACCTATTGCAGGATTCACTATATATTACTAGACAGGAAATTCCCAATACCAACACCAAACAAGCTCCCTAACAACCCATAGTTGATTCACAGAGCACAGACACTACTGATCGTATATTGTCTAAGGATATAGACTACACAATTTTAGTTCTGTAACTCTGACCTGATCTATCAGAAGCGTTATGCCACTATAACAATTTCCTTTCAGGGGTATATATCCAGTGTACAGCTGTGACTACCTTAGTTTTCTTGTGTTCAGTTTGCCTGTTTTGTTTACAGATACAGCTACCTATATCCAATTTACAGCTACACCAAACCTACACTAGATACCTGATACCTTACGGGCTAAATGTTCATGTGCTATATATGTTTGATTTAGGTGTTTGCTTAAGATTTGATTTAAGACATCAGAACTGAAATGAGCACTTAATACATTCAGTGTTTTCGATGGTCCTATATTCTTATATAATGGTCCAAAGGTGGCCCTAGATGCTATTTAGAAGGTCTTCACTACAACAGGCTAGCTTATATCCCTTAACGTATAGGCCTAAACATGTGGTCTGCCTTTCTGTGGGGCATAGGGCCTGTGCCCGCAGGGAGGGGGAGCATAACATGTTATTGAGGTCAGCCTTCTTAGCAGATTTGCATAACAGAGTTCTGGACTTATAATGACCTCCTAGTGTTAGGGGTATTTATGGAATGATACCCAGCTTTATGTTAGACTTTAGGTTACGTGCCCAAAATATAATCTGTTATTTTACCCTGTTCATAGGCACTCATATATCTAGTCCTAGGCTATGTAATTGCTCATAAGATAGATCACAACTGCTGTGCTTCTACTACTAGGGGAAGATTGTTTGACTATTCTTTATTGCGGCAGTTATATGTGAATTGCTAAGTGTGTGGTTCTTAGATTATTTATATGTACTCCCTGTGGTCATAGCTTTTATATTTTTGGCTCCGCCCTCCCTATATTTGTGTTTATTAGTTAAACATAGGAACGCAGATTCCATAGAATTCTTCCCTGTTATCTATCATATATTTGTTTCATCATAGGGGCCACCGATATTCCCACCCCTTTTTTCTACAATATGGATAGTTTATTTTTCCCCCCTCTTTTTTAAGCAGCAGCTTCTAGTGTTTAAAGACCCAAGAGTGGCCTCTTTAGTTGGGGGATGGCTATCTAATTTACAGTTATAAATAAAAATGAGGATGTTATAGGTTCTGAGCGCTAACTGGATATAATGTTTGATCATATTATGTATGTATGTATGATCTCCCACTATACTTGGTTGCAATGTAATTGATGTTGTATTTTTCTATACCCAAATACCCATTATGCTATATACTGATATATGATGTTTGCATAGAAATTCCTCAATAAAAATATTTTTTTTAAAAAAAGAACATGTGGAACAGTAATAATAATATGGTCACATTTTAAATCTCTTTTTATAAGCAGTGGCTTAAAGGTTTAACTATGACTTTTAATTTTAAGAAAGAAAAATAAATGGATAACATTCACAATGTTGTTAAATAAATATACATATTAACAAATACCATATGTTATAAAAATAAAAATAAAAAATCCAAGCCTATGTGGCTAAATAATAATGTGTTAAGAAAAAATAGCAGAGTTTTCATGCCACTTGTAATCTAGCCCTTTATGTTATTTCATTAACATTTCTAAGTAAAACAATATATATCATTTGCATTTCTCTCTTTTTTGTTTTGTGTTTTAACAGTAAGACTCTTTTGCTCAAGCGGTAACCTTGCTTCCAGCATGGAGTCAGACTGTTTTTTCTACCCTGGCTGTGTTTTAACTGTTCAGCCTCCTGATGCATTTACTGCCTATTTTTCTGAAGTTAAGAATATTTTTTCCTTCTCTTGCAGACCTTGAGAAAATTAAACACTTTTCTCTGTCAGCTAAGTACTAGCTATTTTAACTTTTTTGCTGAATCTATGGTTTCCACAACTGGTAAGAAGTGCCTAGTGGCTCAGCTATCTGATTATGTCTCAGAAATTAATTACATTCTTTACATTTTTAGAAAACTTATATGTTTTAAATAAGGATTGTTTCACAGTTATTACGCAAGACAGAAATATAATTTAAATGATTGTAACCTAACTAAAAATGTTTATTTTACAACACTAGTGTTTTTAGTGTGTTTTGATTATAAAATAAATCAAATCTACTTTTCGTTACAGGCAAAGAAAGTCAGAATTTAGGTTCTTTTTACAGGATTACTTCATGAGTAAATTTTGAAGGTGGCACAATGGTTTGTGGTCTGGTCCAGAGTAAACCTTTTTGCTGTAGTCCTATTGTAATTTAAGGTACAGGGAAGTATCTCTAGTCACAGTATTTAACTGATGTTATTTACCGATCTGTCTTATACAAGCTAGTTGTGTGTTTTTCAATTGAAAAAACTAAACTTGCCTATATCAGCAAAGGTCTCTCTTACATAAGTATTTTCCTCTTCACTTTCAAGATTGAGATTCTCTGTCTCAGACTAGAGGCAAGAGAGATGATATTCCAATTCAGCACTTGATGTTTTTCAATCATATTTACTTTCAGGTGCCTCTGCTTGCAGGCAACTTTCAAGCTAGATGACATTTGATCTAGATTTCCACTCCCTAAAGAATCTTTGAAATTGGAGGTCAAATTTCAATTCATAATAAGTTTTTGAACATGCTAGGGGTTATATATTTCCAGTATTTTAATCTGTTATTTCTAGAAACATCTGGCTCTTTTTTCACTGCATCTGCCCTTTTCAGTTGTACTAAGGAGCCTCTTCTTTAGTGAATTCAGAATTTAAATCTGTCAGAAGTCTACTTCTGTTAGAGTCATATTGGTTTATTTTTGCTACAGAGAAACAAGAAGTCAGTTTGTCCTGAACAAGATCTTTTCTGTATTTTTGCGGGCTCAATGCAAGCTTCTGATAGCCATTCACATTTCTATGTATTTCAGAGCAGACTTCCTTTGCAGGAGGTACGTCTTTCTAATTGAATTGCAAATCTAGAATTTAGTTTTTGCAAAAGATTGTGGACAAATAGAATGTTCCATAGGTGGATCTATGGATTTTAGTTTCTATCGTCAGTTTTACAATATATCTGTGTTTCCCTGATGTTCAAACTCTAGAAGTGGTACTCTGTCTTGTGAGTTCACTCTAATCTATGTGTTTTCAACATTTTCTCTGATTCCTTATCTTCTAGGGAGTTGTAAAAGAAAAGATAACATGTTTTGTAATCCTTCTCTTTTCTGGTCTTGCAGACTTTGGTTTCCTGTAGTGCACTAATTTACAGGCCTGTTCTCAGGCCTTTCTAAGTGAGTCTCATTTGAGGATGTCTGAGCTGGAGCACAGGTGAAATAATCAGCTGATTACTAAACATGGTGGTTTTATCTGTTCTCATCCAAGGTAGTCCTGGAGGCCTGGCCTGTTAGGGAGGCCTGGGAGAGGGTTTGGGGACCAGTGTTCTAGTGCAAAGGCCAACAATTCAACTCCCATAGATTTTCCAAATTCAGAGTTTTATATTTAAGGCATGGCTGCTGAAAGCGTCTGTTTGCTGCAGTTGTATTTTTCAGCCTTAGTTTTTTTTACACTCTTGTAAACCTACAACTATTGGAGGTTTTTTTTCGATTCTGGGTCTGTTTTTTCTTCTTGGATGATCCAATATAATGCTTTCATAACAGATATTCTGATATCTGTTAGGGATCTTCAAGTAGCTTATATCTCAGATTGATTAGAATGTTGGTCTTTTTGAAATGTGTTTCTGTTCCAACACTTGAGGCTTAAAGGGACAGACTACACTAAAATTGATATTGTTTAAAAAAATGCTTTTACTACCCATTCCCCAGCTTTGCCCAACCAACATGGATATATTAATATACCTTATTAATATAACTGTGTTGGTTATGCAAAACTGGGAAATGGGTAATAAAGGAATTATCTATATTTTAAAACAATAACAATTCTATTGCAGACTGTCCCTTTATGATCTCTTGGTAATGCAATCTTTTCAAGTGTTGGACCATACCCAACTATGTTAGAGTTTTAGTATTTAATCCTGGGATCTTCCATTTGGATCCTTTTTAGTGTTATTTCTATCTGGTCTCATACTTTGAAAACCACTTTTCTATTGACTATTTCATCAATAGGAAATGTTTAGAATTTCAGGAACTTTATGTGAAGCTGTCATACCTTATTCTTTTATTATGATGGAATGAACTTGAGAACTGTTGCCAAAGTTGTCTCTGACTTTTTATTGGAGTAAACATATTATTTTACCTTCATTCAGTCCTGATAAGCAGGAGAATTGAAGGAAACCGTTTTTTACCTTCTGGTTGTGGTCTGTTGTTTTCAGATTTTTGCTAGAGGACTCTGTAGGATTTTGTAGCTAATTGTCTCTTTGTTTTGTTACAAGGTCCTCATTTTAGGTAGGCTGTCGCCTATTTGGATTGTTCAAGCTATTTTGTGATCATACAAATAATAGAATGAGCAAGTTCCAGAGGGGCTCATAGTATTCTTGTCAGGGTCAGGCCGCTTCATGATCTACCATCTCTGGTTGGGTTGTACAGATGATCTCTAAAGCTTACAGACATAAAGGGGAACAGGTACATTTGTTTCTAGTTAAAAGATTTTGTCCACAGTTTAATTTTAATACATTTTGTAATTCTTGCAGTTTGTTTTGAAGTCTATGGTTTTACTGAATTTTATTCTCACTGGTAAGTATTAACGGGGGGGGGGGGGGGGGGCAAGATAACTAGAACTTATCACAATATTTACCAGGCTCACTACCGTTTGACTGGTTCATCTACTTGGTTGGATGTTGCTAAGAGGAGAAAGGAGAAACAGTGAGTGGGGAACAGCAACCAAACAATCAGGCACAGGAGCAAGGTGTCAGCCATCTCCTCCGTATCAATAAGTCTTGAAAAAATGTACTCCAGCCTTGGCAGATATTATAAACTGACCTTTATTGTACCATGGTCCACAAAAAACAACGTTTCAGACCCTCATTAGGTCCTTATTCATGTCTACCTGAGTACACAAAGAGACTACCTTTATACATGTACACAGGTGCAAATCAAATACCAATTAATTATACTACTGCACCATCTAGTGTGAATAATTTGTATATCACTTTCAAAATGAGTGCTTCTGTTCTTAAAGTGGCAGTGTAAATAATGGGTAATAGAAGTGATACAGAATATACAATTAAAATATATACATAGTGGCCTCTATTTATCAAGCCGTCGACTTTCTTGCATTCTACGGCACCAATATGCTCGCCTAAGATCGCTTAACATCGCAGTCGCAGACTTAAATACGCTCTCCAAAATTATCTAAAAAGATGTCAAAAAGCCGTGCACCAAGTACGGAGCGATGAGCTGCGAACTGTTGTTAACTAACAGTCATCGATCTCGCTGCTCTTCGGCGATTTCACCGCTTTCTTGCTATACTGACACTAAGCACCCACACTATACCATACTGTTTAACCCCCTAAACCGCCGCTCCAGGAGCCCCCCGCAACTAAATAAAGTTATTAACCCCTCAACCGCCGCTCCCGGACCCCGCCGCAACTCTAATAAATGTATTAACCCCTAAACCGCCGCTCACAGACCCCGCCGCAACTAAATAAAGTGTTTAACCCCAAAACCACCGCCCCCGGACCCGCCGCCACCTACATTATACCTATTAACCCCTAATCTGCCGCCCCCTATACCGCCGCCATCTACATAAAGTTATTAACCCCTATCCTGCCGATCCCGGACCCCGCCGCAACTAAATAGTTTTACCCTAAACTGCCACTCCCGGAGCCCACCGCCACCTACATTATATTTATGAACCCCTAATCTGCCCCCCCCCACACCGCTGCCACTATAATAAACATATTAACCCCTAAACCTAAGTCTAACCCTAACCCTAACACCCACTAACTTAAATATAATTTAAATAACTCTAAATAAATATTCCTATAATTAACTAAATTATTCCTATTTAAAACTAAATACTTACCTATAAAATAAACCCTAAGCTAGCTACAATATAACTAATAGTTACATTGTAGCTATCTTAGGGTTTATTTTTATTTTACAGGCAACTTTGTATTTATTTTAACTAGGTACAATAGTTATTAAAATGTTATTAACTATTTAATAGCTTACTAGTTAAAATAAAGACAAAAGTACCTGTAAAATAAAACCTAACCTAAGTTATAATTACACCTAATACTACACTATAATTAAAATAATTAAATAAAGCAGTTTAGGGGTTAAACAATTTATTTAGTTGCGGTGGGGTCCGGGATCGGCAGGATAGGGGTTAATAACTTTATGTAGGTGGCGGCGGCATAGGGGGCCGCAGATTATGGGTTAATAGGTATAATGTAGGGGGCGGCGGGGTCCGGGAGCGGCGGTTTAGGGGTTAATACATTTATTAGAGTTGCGGCGGGGTATGTGAGTGGCGGTTTAGGGGTTAATAAGTTTATTAGAGTTGCGGCGGGGTCCGGGAGCGTTAGTAAGTATAATGTGGGTGGCGGTGGTGTAGGGGGGGCAGATTAGGGGTGTTTAGACTCGGGGTACATGTTAGGGTGTTAGTTGTAGACATTACCAGAGGAATCAATGGGATATCGGGCAGCAGCAAACATCAGCTTTCGCTGCTGTCAGACTCCCATTGATTCCTATGGCATCCACCGCCTCCAGGGCGGCTGATTGAAATTCAGGTACGCTGGGCAGGAAAAGTGGCGAGCGTACCTGCTAGTTCTTTTATAACTAGCAAAAGTATTCAGATTGTGTCGAACTTGTGTTCGGAACATCTGTAGTGACGTAACCATCGATCTGTGTTGGACTGAGTCCAGCGGATCGTATGTTATGTCACTAAATTCTACTTTTGCCGGTCTGTAGGGTTTGATAACTACGGCGAATTAGGCTTGCCACAAATACGCTGTGGAATTCCAGCATATTTGCTGTTGACAGCTTGATAAATAGAGGCCATAGTCACTATGCATACAATTAAAAAATGAGAAGCAGCATTGAAAAATCAAATGCCACTATAATCTATACAGAGTAACAGACACCAATCAAAAATCACAGGAAAAGCAGGGTAAATAATCATGTGGCATTATATGAAAATACATCTTGGAAATGCATTTCTACATGAGCAATACAATTAACCGTATCCTCAAAAGACTTTGGCATATTCTGAAAGATCTGAATCCACTGGTTAGAGCTTTTAATAATCCCCCAATGTCAGCGTATAAACGGAACAACAATATTAAGGACTATTTAGTCCGAGCTGACATAGGTAGTGAGGCTTTTTTTTTTTTTAAATACCTTTATTTGGATTTACTTTAAGGCATACAATAGTAAAATATCAATACAAATATATGCAAATAAATGATTCCAAAACATCAATTCAAGTTACAAACCTTTGTGAGATCAAGACGTGTAAGTTATACCTATCATGATATTTACCCTCTAAAGAACTATAAGGCCACTCTTGGACCTTTATACGATATAAAGAATATAATAAGTCAAAGAAGGTAACTGAAAACAGTACAGGACCTCTCATGGGTCTCAATCAGTGAATCTTATTTTTCTAGTTTTAAGGGAAGGTGTTTTTAAGTAACTTTTATGCATTTCAACCATCAGTAGTTTATCCACCAAAAATAAACATACATAATAAAAATAACAGTATTAGTATAATTAATCATTTGTCATTCTATCTAATGACTTTCCAACACAACCAGTGTATTGGTCCCACTGTAAAGACTATTCAGACTTGAACCTTTTTTGGGATCACCAGATTAGAAAAATGGTTGAGAAATTAAGTAGGTAATTGGAAGGTTTCTATTGGATTTAGTTTCCTTTGCTTACAAAGTAAGCTCATTGGTGTAAGGAAGGGGAAAGGTGAGGGAACATGGCCAACATAAACTCAGGAGGCTAAGGTTAGGGGTACCAAGAAAAAAGAATAATATTTTAAAGCTGGGCTAATGAAGAAATGGCATAGGGCTAACTGTTATATCTCCCCTCAGGGGTTACTGTCACCACTGGACGAAGTCGGAAAAAGGATATGGGATATGACCCATTCTCTCTCAAGAGTGGGAAAGGATGAGGGGAGATATCTTTAACCAGGAGGAAAACTAGAATGGAGTGTATATATGAACCGTGGTTATTGAATCATATAGAGAAAAGTATAACGTTTATCTTATCCTCAGTGAGAGGGTCGTTTATTGAGGGCTATCTGGGGATACGTTAACCTAACTCCTGTATAACCCATTTATGCGGCCTCTTGTCGAACAATTTGACAGGAACAGTATTTCTCCTATACATTAAGGGCTGTGAGCCAGAAGGTATCTAAAATAAACTCTGCTGAATATAGTTTAAATAAACACATTGTACAGACTTGTAAAATAATATTAGTAGAGGAAAATCAATCGTGTAAGCTAAGGGCCGGAATGTAATATATTGAGGATATCAAGTATTCTATGGGTCTACATTAATAAAAAGATCAAAGAGCAAGTACTATAAACAGATAGACCCCTCACTAGGTGCAATTTAACTTATAATAAATTTGGTAATATGTATAAACAAATAAAAAAACATAACAAATAAAGTAGAAGCCGATATGATATAACATACTAATCTCACATGAGCAATAGCATTCTAGATGGTGCCTTATGAAACTAGAAACATATAAATTTATATGAAGAGAGAGTCATCCTCTATCAATTGTCCCTTATAGAGACCATAGTCACATCTGGAAATATATATTACTTCCATAAGTGTTACAGAAGCACTGGTAGCAATCAATATGTACAGATGGCTTTAGGGCAAATAAAACTTAAAAAAATATGGGGATTCCGCTTGAAAATTATAGTTATGATCTAGACTGCGCCATCTTGGCCGCTGACGACACAGTAAGAGAACAATTATTTGTAGGAATCATAAATATAATAGCCCCCTCTAAGATGCCAAAGTCATACAGACATATTAAATGTAGTGACATGTAAATAGATATGTTATAATGTGATCCCATTATCATCAAGTAAAGCTGGAAGCAGGGCAACAGAGATAGTATTATCTGGCGAACTATGTATCAGAACCCGCCAGGTTTAAGAGGGGAGCTTTAACATATATCGATGATGTTGAGCTAGAAATGTATATATTCCTCTACTTTAAAAAGTATATAACCTTGTAAACACACAAAATGACAGAGTGTACAATATATTAATCCCTGGAGTTATCCCCCATCACCCTAAATAGATAACCTAACGTTAAGCCAAGCTGTGAGTACCATCTAGTGTTGAGAGCTGGGAGGAAGAATAGATCTCACATTGCTTTTCTATGAAAATCTCTATCGAGCTAACTTTGCTATAACTTAAAATCTAAAAGAGCAGATAAAACAACCTATATATGCAGTACCCATAGACCTATAAACTAACTGAAATTAGATAATTGTCCCATACATAGTTACAGGTCCGTGTTTTCAGACAAATGTTTTCATAGGAAGTTCCTGTAGTTGAGCGGCTGCTATTAAAGTGTGGGACAAGTCACCATATTCAATAAATGGTGAAGTCACTTTCATGTGGGGCGAAGTATCTCATCCCACCTCCAATGTCCAGAAGAAATAGAGTCCCACCGCGACTAGCCATAGTGTCCATCTATATGCTCCACATTTCTCATAAATCCCCAAAATTATACCACAATGTGGTGTTATGTTCCGATCAGCACATGATATGTTAGTCGCACACCAGGAAGCCCAAGGTTGAGGTTGCATAATGGCAGTAGCAATGGTTGTAATTTTATCTGCATAACTGCTTGTTTGCTGTGAAAATTGCACAACTGACATATTTCGGCCATTCCCTGAATCAGCCTGCTCAGCTTTGCTTCTCCTCACACCATCCATCATCTCATGGGCGCTTCTATATGAAGTAAACTGGCATGCAAAATCGCTTTGTAATAGATGTGAGTCTACGATCCCTTCAACTGGCATATTGCAGGAGAGTGTAGGTGCCTGTTGTTGAGCATCGGAATCAGCAAAGCCCCTTATAGGTACATGAGCAGCATTCAGGTTTAGAATATCAGCTGTGTTGTCTCCAGCGGGTGTAGTGAATGCTGCTTGTAAGGACACCACAAAGCTGGCTTGGTAGACATCTAGGAGATCGCCAAATTTAGCTACCCAGAACGTGACCGATTCCATAATTGTCACAGGATATCACCATTCTATGTCGTGGAGGGGATACTCTGTTGGCTGTACCTCGTTTTTCTATATTGAGGGGAGAGTTGTATAGAAGCCTTAACCTCACGATCTTTGAATGCTGCTCACCGTTGTCTGGTTTTTGCGTTCCCTTCTCAGCCTCGTGGCTTTACTGAAGAGCTTAGGTTACAAAACAAACTGAACGAGTGCTCTCAGGGTCTCTAAAATCTCAGCTAGGAAGTGCTTCAGAAAGGAATTATGAAGATAGTCCCCAAGTACTATATAATTTAGTAAAATACCTCTAAAAACTATATTGAGATCAGGAGCTCCCTCTGTACACGTCCATCCACTTTGGTAGCCGGCTCCGCCCCCCAGGTAGTGAGGAAATTAACATACAAAAGGCTATAGGCCCAGATCATACAGGTTGTTACCCATGTTTAAATTGCAGCAACTGCAATTCCATGATAAAGGGAGAATTCTTCTGTCACCCTACACAAGGCACAAAATATAGGATCAGACAATACTTAATATGTAGATCCAAGTTTATAATATATCTCATTAAATGTTCGTGTGGGCTTAATTATATTGGCGAGTCCTGTAGAGAAGCTAGAGAGCACATGGTTTTTGATCTGTGTCTGATACTCTGTATAGATTATGGTGCTAATATCTGCTAAGGCTGGAGTATCCTTTTTTCAAGACTAAGAGGTGGAAGGGGTGGTGTCTCTGAGCTACCTTTATTAGGTAACTAAGGGAGTTAACGGTTCTGTCCATGCCACTCTGGAGAGGGGTCTCACTGGTAAGTATTACCCAGGGTATGGGCCATGATATAGAAATTGCTTATATTTGGGTGATAATTTCTAGTTTTGTGCAATGTTTTTTTTTAAATATTTGTTATTAATTGGTTTTATTATTAGTATAACTGTACTTTGTAATGTATTTGTGATGTGTTTTGTGATTCTTTTTTATTTCACAAAACAGTTAACCAGATATTTGAGGATACGCTAACCCAATGAGTGTTAACTTAAATTGCAGTCAAGCGATTGCATTTACTTTCAACTTGTAATAGGAGCGGAAAACCTGATGCATGCAAGAACCCATGATAAACCCCTTATCGTTTGCGCATAACTGTTAGCACTCTAACCATAATCTAGCCCATAATTTGTGTTTCTACTATTGGATTCTTTTCTACTTATAACCTCAACACAAAAATAAAAACCCAGAATATTGTAAAATAACGTAACAATATGTGCGTTCAAATCTTTGTATTACATATGATAAATATTTGTTCAGTGTTTATCAAGAAAACGTTATCACTTGATACCTTATCTTTTATTCATTTAGCTATCAAACAAATTAGTGAAAAAATAAGTAACTTTTAAAAATAATATAATGTATTATTATTATTATTATCAGTTATTTGTAGAGTGCCAACAGATTCTGCAGCACTATAAACAAAGGCATGGTATGCAAGGTAAAATTTATAGGGATCAAGTGGGTAGAGGGCCCAGCCTAGAGTTGCACTGTTGTAGCCAGCTCTTTTGAAGGTGATCTTCAAACAGCTGGGCTTATAGGCTTACATGATATTTATATGTAGCAAATAATTTATTCCATTGCCAAAAACTTCATTAAAGTGTTAAATAATGAAGGGGAAAATTAGAACAGGACAGGAAAAATGAATGATGGATATACATCACTTTTGTAGTACTTACTATATTAAAATTAAAAAATAAATAAAATATAAATTTATAAAACAATGTTATGTTAGAAGTTAAGTTAGAGTTTTTTTTGTTAGAATCTAACAAAAGTGAATGTTACTGTGCAACTCAGCCCAAGAAAAAAATTCTGCCATATTGAAACCCAAAGACTGAAGAATTCCTAAAAAACATAAATTATGCTTACAATTTTATTTCCACCAGGAGGAGGCAAAGACACCCCATTCAAAGGCTTAAATACCTCCCCAACTCCCCTCATCCCCTAGTCATTCTGCCGAGGGAACAAGGAAAAGTAGGAGAAATATAAGGGTATAAATGGTGCCAGAAGAAAAACAAAAGAAATGTAGGTCCGCCCAACGGAGAACTGGGCGGGAGCCATGGACTCTCCTCATACAGATGGAAATTAAATTATCAGGTAAGCATAATTTATGTTTTCCATCTTAATATGAGGAGAGTCCATGGCTTCATTTATTACTTGTGGGAAACAAATACCCAAGCTCTAGAGGACACTGAATGAAAATGGGAGGGTAAAAGAGAGACGGCCCCTAGTTTGAGAGCACCACAGCCTGCAAAATCTTTCTCCCAAAAGCTGCTTCAGCTGAAGCAAAAACGTCAAATTTGTAAATCTTTGCAAAAGTATCTAAGGAGGACCAAGTAGCCGCCTTACAAATCTGCTCCATAGAGGCCTTATTCTTGAAGGCCCAAGAAGAAGCCACAGTTCTAGTTGAGTGAGCCGTAATTCTCTGAGGAGGCTTATGTCCCGCTGTCTCATAAGCCAAGCGAATCATGCTCCTCAAGCCTTCTGCCCTCTGCGCTTCCCTTAATAGACAACAAACAAAGCTGAAGTCTGTCTGAAATCCTTTGTAGCCTGAAGATAACATTTCAAAGCTCTAACCACATCCAAGCTATGAAATAACCGTTCCTTTGAAAAAGAATGGTTAGGACACAAGGAAGGAACTACAATCTCCTGATTAATGTTGCGATCAGATACAACCTTAGGGAGAAATCTCAACCCAGTGCAAAGGACAGCCTTATTGGCATGAAAAACCAGGTAAGGAGGCTCACATTGCAAGGCCGCCAACTCAGAGACCCTGCGTGCCGAAGCAGTAGCCAGTAGAAAAAGAACCTTCCAAGACAGTATCCTAATGTCAAGAGAATGCATAGGCTCAAACGGAGCCCTCTGCAAAACCCTAAGAACCAGATTCAAACTTCAAGGAGGAGCAGAATGTCTAAATACAGGCCTGATTCTGGATAGAGCCTAAACAAAAGACTGTATATCAGGAAGCTCAGTGAGCTTCTTGTGTAACAACACAGATAGAGCCAAAATCTGTCCCTTTAAGGAACTGGCGGCAAGTCCCTTCTCCAAGCCATCCTGGAGGAAGGAAAGTATCCTGGATACTCTGACCTTATGCCAGGAATATCCACGAGACTCACATCAGAGTAAGTAGGTCCTCCACACCTTATGATAGATGCGTTGGGTGACCGGCTTCCTGACTTGAATGAGAGTATCAATCACACTCTCAGAAAACCCTCTCCTGGCTAAGACTAAGCATTCAATCTCCACACAGTCAGCCTCAGAGAATCTATATTTTGATGCACAAAGGGGCCTTGTACCAGCAGATCCCTGCGACAGGGCAACCTCCATGGAGGAGACAATGATATCCCCACCAGATCCGCAAACCACATCCTCTGCGGCCACGACGGAGCAATCACTATAGTTGATACTTGCTCCTGCTTGATGCAGGCCACTACTCAAGGTCGAAGAGGTAACGGTGGAAATATGTAGACTAGGTTGAATCCCCAAGGCACTGCTAAGCCATCTATCAGTTCTGCCTGGGGATCCCTGGACCACGACCCATATCTGGGTAGCTTGAATTTGAGTCTGGATGCCATGAAATCTATCTCTGGAGTCCCCCATCTGTTTCAAATCTCCGCAAACACTTTGGGGTGAAGAGCTCATTCCCTTATTCCCCCGGATGAAATGATTGTCTGCTGAGAAAATCTGCTTCCCAGTTATCCACACCAGGGATGTGAATCACTGACAGTGAGCAGTTGTGGGTCTCCGTCCTCTCCAGAATCCGAGATACTTCCCTCATGGCTAGGGAGCTTCTTGTTTCCCCCTGATGGTTGATGTAAGCCACAGAGGTAATGTTGTCCGACTGGAATCTGATGAACTGGGAAAAACCCAGGAGGGGCCAAGCCCTCAGAGCGTTGAAGATTGCTCGAAGTTCCAGGATGTTGATCGGAAGAAGCGACTCCTCCCGATTCCACCTGCCCTGTGCCTTCCTGGCACCCCAAACAGCTCCTCATCCTAAGAGGCTTGCGTCCGTAGTCAAAATCACCAGGATAGTTTAAGGAAGGATGTCCTCTGGGACAGCTGATCTGGACAGAGCCACCAAGAGAGGGATTCCCTCGAATGGATGTCCAGAGAGATCTGTCAGGATAGATCTGAGTGATCGCTGTTCCATTGCCTCAGCATGCACAACTGAAGAGGTCGTAGATGGAACCTGGTGAATGGAACTGAGAACCAGAGAACTCTTTCCTAAGTTTATCTTCTATCCATGAGATCAAAGAAGAAGTAGAAGAAGTCTTGAATGGTCCTCTGTCAGCCGGCAGGACGGAGCCTGGACCAGGATGTCGTCCAGATATGGTGCTACTGCAATACCTCTGGATCTCACCACCATGAGCAAAGCTCACAGAACCTTCATAAAGACTCTTGGAACAGTAGCCAGACCGAAGAGGAGAGCTACAAACTGGAAGTGCTGGTCCAGAAAAGCAAATCTTAGGAACTTGAACTGATCCTTGTGTATTGGCACATGAATTTAAGCATCCTTCAAGTCTATCGTATCCATGAACTGACCCTCTTGAACTAAGGGCAGAATAGACCTTATCATCTCCATCTTGAATGATGGGACCAACAGAAACTTGTTTAAGCACTTTAGGTCTAGAATCGGGCGAAATGTGTACTCCTTCTTTGGGACCACAAAAAGGTTTAAATAGTACCCTAGACCTCTTTCTGCTAGAGGTACCATTACAATTACTCCTAGAGAGGAGAGAGCCCTCACGCACTCTAGGAATGCATCTCATTTCTCTGGTCCTGATGATAGATTTGACAAAAGGAATCTGCCCCTTGGAGGGTGAGTTTTGAAACATATCCTGTAACCCAGGATAAAAACCTCCATTACCCAAGGATCCTGTACTAGTGATGTCGCAAACTTAAAATTTTCGGTTCGCGAACGGCGGACTCGAACTTCCGGTATTGTTCGCGAACCCGCGAACCGCCATTGAATTCAATAGGCAGGCGAATCTTAAAACCTACAAGGACTCTTTCTCGCCACAATAGTGATGGAAAAGTTGTTTCAAGGTTACTAACACCTGGACTGTGGCATGCTGGAGGGGGATCCCTGGCAAAACTCCCATGTAAAATTACATAGTTTATGCAGAGTCTGCTTTTAACCCATAAAGGGCCTAAATCACCTAACATTCCCAAATTGTTTGCAATAACGTGCTTTAAAACATCAGTAATGATGTCGTATCTATCAGGTAGTGTAAGGGTTACGGCCGCATCACAGTGACAGAGCAAACTCCAAGTGTAACACACCGCAATCAACCGCAAACAGTCCACTTGCAGAACCACGAGATAGGTAGATTTGATAGATAGATAGATAGATAGATAGATAGATAGATAGATAGATAGATACATAGATTACATAGCTCAATCGATGCAATATACATATGATCAATACACTGTACATAGCTCAATAGATGCAATATACATTTGATAGATACGAATTACATTGATCAATAGATGCAATATACATTTGATAGATACGAATGTTATTGAATCAAAGTTGCAATATACATTTTATAGATACGAATGACATCAACCAAAATATGTAATATACATTTTATAGATACGAATTACATCGATCAAAAGATGCAATGTACATTTGATTGATACGTTTGTTAGTTCGATCAATTTCATATATAAATAAATGGATTTGAAATATATATAATTTCCCTGACAGAGTATAACAATAAGACATGTGGTCTGTGACCCGTGGTGTGTAAAGTAGTACTATTCTTAACATTTTACTACAAACTGTTACTCCCCCAATCGGTTGAGGTCTATATGGCCTTCATTTTTGGAACCGGGAGATGGAAGAAGATGATTGTTCTGTCCTCCTACTTCAAATTTGTCAGAAACACAAGTGGCTGTCTCCAAACAGTCCGGACAGAAGATAGATAGGATAGATATACATAGATTGATAGTTAGATAGAATCGACCGAAGAAAAATAGATAGATTTTTTAGATATATAATTACCCTGATAAAGTCTAATAATTAAACATGCGGTCTTGGACCCAACTAGGTTGTGTTAAGTAGTACTATTCTTCGCACTTTCAGCCCTGTAACTCCCCCTATTGGTGGAGGTCTATATGGCGGTTATGATTACCCTGACAAAGTATAACAACAAGACACGCGTTCTGGGACCCATGGTAATTTTGTTGTTTTAAGTAAAACTTTTCTTATCACTTGAATCCCTCTTACTCACCCTTTTGTTGGAGTTCTATATGGCCTGCATGATTAGCCTGACAAAGTATAATAAGAAAACATCTGGTCTGGGACCCATGGTAACTAGGTTGTGTTTAAGTAGTACTATTCTTAGAACTATAATCCCTGTTACTCCCCCTATCAAGGGTGGTATATATGGCCTGCATGATTACCCTGACAAAGTATAACAACAAGACACACAGTGTTGGACCCATGGTAACTAGCTTGTGTTAATTAGTACTTTTCTTAGCACTTTAATCCCTGTTACCCTCCCTATCGGGGGAGGTCTATATGGCCTGCCTGATTACCCTGAAAAAATATAATAATAAGACATGCGGTCTGGGACCCATGTTAACTAGGTTGTGTTTTAAGTAGTACCATTCTTAGCACTCTAATCTCTGTAACTCCCCCTATTTGGGGAGGTCTATAAGGCCTGGATGATTACCTATACAAAATATAATAATAAGACATCTGCTCTGGGTCTTGGACCCATGTTAACTATGTTGTGTTAAGTAGTAATGTCCTTAGCATTTTAATAGCTGTTACTCACCCTATCGGTGGCGGTCTATATGGCCTGCATGATTTCCCTTACAAAATATAATAACAAAACATGCGGTCTGGGACACATGGTAACTAGTTTGTGTTAAGTAGTAATTTCCTTTGCATTGTAATACCTGTTAGGGGAGGTCTATATGGCCTGCATGATTACCCTTACAAAATATAATAAAACATGCGGTCTGGGACCCATGGTAACTAGGTTGTGTTAAGTATTACTCTTCTTAGCATTTTAATACCTGTTACTCACCCTATCGTGGGAGGTCTATACGGCCTGCATGATTACCCATACAAAATATAATAAGACATCTGCTCTTGGTCTGTGACTCATGGTAACTAGGTTGTGTTAATTTGTACTGTTCTTAGCATTTTAATACCTGTTACTCACCCTATCGGGGGAGGTCTATATAGCCTGCATGATTACCCTTACAAAATAGAATAACAAGACATGCGGTCTGGCACCCATGGTAACTAGGTTGTGTAAAGTAGTACTCTTCTTAGCATTTTAATACCTGTTACTCACCCTATCGGGGGAGGTCTATATGGCCTGCATGATTACCCTAACAAAATATAATAATAAGACATATGCTCTAGGACCTATGTTAACTTTGTGTTAAGTAGTACTGTTCTTAGCATTTCAATACCTGTTACTCACCCTATTGGTGGAGTTCTATATGGCCTGCATGATTACCCTTACAAAATATAATAACAAAACATATGCTCTGGGACCCATGGTAACTAACTAGGTTGTGTTCAGTAGTACTGTTCTTAGCAGTTTAATACCTGTTACAACACCGAATTGTGGCAGGTCTATCTGGCCTTCATGATTAGCCGCACCCAAACCCAAAAAAAAGCCAAGCGGTCTTGGATTAACACCCATGGCTAACTCGGTTGTTTCAAGTCGTACTATTCTTAGCACTTTCATGTCATCCCTGTTACTTCCAGGCCTCTCAGTGGTGGTCTACATGGCCATCATGATTAGCCTAACCAAATAATACAATACAACCTTGGTTCAGTCTTCATAAGGCCCTTCATAGTCTGTATTTTGGTAGTTCTCTTCTTATTAGTTTAATAGATGATACAACACCGAATGGTGGCAGCTCTATATGGCCTGCATGATTAGCCGCACCCAAAACAAAAATAAAGCCAAGCGGTCTTGGATTAACACCCATGGCTAACTCGGTTGTTTCAAGTAGTACTATTCTTAGCACTTTCATCTCATCATCCCTGTTACTTCCAGGCCTCTCAGTGGTGGTCTACATGGCCATCATGATTAGCCTAACCAAATAATACAATACAACCTTGGTTCAGTCTTCATAAGGCCCTTCATTGGCTGTATTTTGGTAGTACTGTTCTTATTAGTTTAATAGCTGATACAACACCGAATGGTGGCAGCTCTATATGGCCTGCATGATTAGCCGCACCCAAAACAAAAATAAAGCCAAGAGGTCTTGAATTAACACCCATGGCTAACTCGGTTGTTTCAAGTAGTACTATTCTTAGCACTTTCATCTCATCCCTGTTACTTCTAGGACTCTCGTTGGTGGTCTACATGGCCATCATGATTACCCAAAACAAATACTACAATACAACCTTGGTTCATTCTTCATAAGGCCCTTCATTGGCTGTATTTTGGTAGTTCTGTTCTTATTAGTTTAATAGATGATACAACACCGAATGGTGGCAGCTCTATATGGCCTGCATGATTAGCCGCACCCAAAACAAAAATAAAGCCAAGCGGTCTTGGATTAACACCCATGGCTAACTCGGTTGTTTCAAGTAGTACTATTCTTAGCACTTTCATCTCATCATCCCTGTTACTTCCAGGACTCTCGGTGGTGGCCTACATGGCCATCATGATTAGCCTAACCAAATACTACAATCCATCCTTGGCTCAGTCTTCATAAGGCCCTTCATTGGCTGTATTTTGGTAGTTCTGTTCTTATTAGTTTAATAGATGATACAACACTGAATGGTGGCAGCTCTATATGGCCTGCATGATTAGCCGCACCCAAAACAAAAATAAAGCCAAGCGGTCTTGGATTAACACCCATGGCTAACTCGGTTGTTTCAAGTAGTACTATTCTTAGCACTTTCATCTCATCATCCCTGTTACTTCCAGGACTCTCGGTGGTGGTCTACATGGCCATCATGATTAGCCTAACCAAATACTACAATCCAACATTGGCTCAGTCTTCATAAGGCCCTTCATTGGCTGTATTTTGGTAGTACTGTTCTTATTAGTTTAATAGCTGATACAACACCGAATGGTGGCAGCTCTATATGGCCTGCATGATTAGCCGCACCCAAAAAAAAATAAAGCCAAGAGGTCTTGGATTAACACCCATGGCTAACTCGGTTGTTTCAAGTAGTACTATTCTTAGCACTTTCATCTCATCCCTGTTACTTCCAGGACTCTCGGTGGTGGTCTACATGGCCATCATGATTAGCCAAACCAAATACTACAATACAACCTTGGCTCAGTCTTCATAAGGCCCTTCATTGGCTGTATTTTGGTAGTTCTGTTCTTATTAGTTTAATAGATGATACAACACCGAATGGTGGCAGCTCTATATGGCCTGCATGATTAGCCGCACCCAAAATCCAAAAAAAGCCAAGCGGTCTTGCACTAACACCCATGGCTAACTCTTTGTTTTCAAGTTGTACTATTCTTAGCACTTTCATCTAATCCCTTACTTCCATGCCTCTCGGGGGTGGTCTACATGGCCATCATGATTACCCTCACCAAAATATAACAACAATACGTGCGTGCAGGGAACCATGGTAAGGTTACTTCCTTTCGCAAAATCGAGTATAACAGTTGCAGGCAGAGGTTCTGACCCTGCATTGAGGTTCTGACCCTGCATTATGGCTGTAACCTCTCCCTAAAAGAGGCATGCGTTACAGAGTCTGTGGGCATGTATGCAAAGAGCTGGCCTGCCTAAAAGGAGCAGCAAGGCAGTACAGGTCATTCTCCTTCAGCCGTTTTATACGCTGTCCCACGGCCACGACCCTCAACAGCCACAACAGAATGAAACACCACATATGCCATCCTTTTGAACAATAGAGTACAAGTATGGCATTGATTTCAGTTACACAGCGATATTTATTATGAACCGTGAAATTGAAAACAAAAACAGGATTGGACACCCAGTACAGTACAGGTCGTTCTCCTTCGGCCTTTTTAGAAGAGTGTTCGGGACCCTCAATAAAAACAACAGCAGGAAAGAGGACATATGGCATCCTTTTGAACAATAGAGCACAGGTACATTATTGATTTTAGAAAAGTACACTTCTTTATCCTTAGGCCTTTTTATAAGAGGGTCCCGGACCCTCAACAGAAACGACAGCAGTAAAGAGGACATATGGCATCCTTTTGAACAATAGATGACAGGTAAGACATTGATTTTAGAAACCCAGAGATAATTTGTTGCAACTGGCAAATCAAAAAAAACATTGATTGGACACCCAGTACACTTCTTTATCCTTTTGCCTTGTTATAAGAGGGTCCCGGACCCTCAACAAAAACAAGAGCAGGGAGCTGGGCATAGGAGTACAAGGGAGTGTGACAATAATAATGTGAAGGGGAAGATTGCGGAGTTGTGGCATTTTGAATTTGTTATCGTGGGAAGTACTTGCAATGACCTTGCTCTGGTGAATCCATATCGCAAATGTCTTTTTTAAGGCACTGTTTGTCTATTTTTTGAATATCAGCATTTGGTAAATGAAGCGTGACTTAAGGCTGGTGAGAACCGACCTTTCTTCTGGCTGTTTGAAAATGTTGTGGCTCTGGACAAACATGTGAATAAGGGTCCATCGGCCATATTCTGCACGCAACCCCTTTGATGATTGATGCTAAAAATGTGTCACCTGCAAGCAGAGATCGTTACTTCTGTCTAAATCTTCTTGGTATGGACAGGCCACTGTTTCCCACAGCAAGTCATAAGCTTGAACTACAAGCTTGTCTTGAGTATGGTAGGAAATCATAGTTTATTAAAGTCTGTACTATCACCACAAAAGCTGAACTTCTTGAAGCAATGAAAATGCCAGCAATTTCCTGTGCTTATGGATGACAAGGAGGACGTCCTGTCGTGCACAGCGATGGAGAGTATTTTTGGTTTCCCTGTACACAACACAGAGATGTCTCCAACATCACCATAAACACAAGACAGCAACTCTTGTGTGAAGTTCCTGGAGTGTTCCGGTAGCCATCTCTTTGCGCCCCGAAAGGAATACTTTATCAGTCTTTTTGTATACATTTGACATCAGATTTGGAGACTGTGGTGACGCACATTTTATTTACTGTTGTGCAAGCTGTGGCAATTTTAATTGGCATTAAAAAGTAAGATTTGGAGACTGGTGACGCACATTTTATGCACGCTGTGGCAATTGCAATTTGCAGTGAAAAGAATCTGCTAAGTAACAACCACTACCTAGGACCACGCCTGACTCCTGAAGTCATGCTTCAGTTAGTAACTCAAGTTAAATTAAATTATTTTTTTTTATTATTATTATTAAGCTCAGCAGATTCAAAACATACCATTCTTCTAGTCATATCACACGACATGTCAAAATGCTGCATGGAAAATGGCAGTGTCATAATCTTAGTGAACCTATAAGTGCATTAAATTTTCTAAAATAAACAAAAATACAGAGAAAAAAAAAAGGAAAGAGGACATATGGCATCCTTTTGAACAATAGATTAAATTTAAGGCATTGATTTTAGAAACCCAGAGATAATTTGTTGCAACCGGGAAATCTAAAAAAACATTGATTAGACACCCAGTACACTTATTTATCCTTAGGCCTTTTTAGCAGAGGCTCCAGGACCCTCAACAAAACCAGCAGCAGGAAAGAGGACATATGGCATCCTTTTGAAAATTAGATTACAGGAAAGGCATTGATTTTAGAAACCCGGAAATAATTTGTTGCAACCGGGAATTTGAATCAAACAAATGATTGGATGGACACCCAGTACACTTCTTTCTCCTTAGGCCTTTTTATAAGAGGGTCCAGGACCCTCAAACAAAACACCAGCAGGAAAGAGGACATATGGCATCCTTTTGAACAATAGAGTACAGGTACAGCATTGTTTCTACAAACCCAGAGATAATTTTTGGCAAATGGGAAATAGAAAAAAACATTGAGTGGACACCCAGTACACTTCTTTCTCCTTAGGCCTTTTTATAAGAGGGTCCAGGACCCTCAAACAAAACACCAGCAGGAAAGAGGACATATGGCATCCTTTTGAACAATAGAGTACAGGTACAGCATTGATTTTACAAACCCAGAGATAATTTTGGGCAAATGGGAATTGGGAAATAGAAAAATACATTGAGTGACTTCTTTCTCCTTAGGCCTTTTCATAAGAGGGTCCAGGACCCTCAAACAAAACACCAGCAGGAAAGAGAACATATGGCATCCTTTTGAACAATAGAGTACTGCTACGGCATTGATTTTATAAACCAAGAGATAATTGTTTGGAAAAGTGAAATTGCCCAAAAAACCATGCTTGGACACCCACTCCAGGTCGTTCTCCTTCAGATTTTTAATAAGAGGGTCCAGCACCCTCAACAGAAACAACTGCAGGAAACACCACCACATATGCCATCCTTTTGCACAAGCGAGTACAGGTATGGCATCCATTTTAGAAACCCAGAGATAATTGAGAGGAACCGGGAACATTTTTCACCCATTACAGGTCGTTCTCCTTCAGCCTTTTTATACCATGGGCCATGACCCGCAACAGGCACAACAGCATGAAACACCACATATGCCACCCTTTTGCACAATAGAGTACCGTTATGGCATAGATGGAACACGGAGATAATTTAGAGCAACCAAGAGACAGATAAATATGCTTGGTCGGTCCTCCTTCTTCAAATTTGTGGCAATGCGCATTTAATTTAATGGTCCACCACATATGAGTGGTGTGCTAAGTTGTACTATTCGTAACAGTTTAATCACTGTTATGTGCCTTATTTTTTTTATTTGAGTTTTGTACCCACAGAGAAGCAGCAGAGGCCAGAAAAATTAGGAATGTACAAATGACTGAAAAATTTGGGTATTGTTGTAGCAACTGCTGTAGCAGCGGCCAGAAAAATTGATGTTTGTAAAACATTTATAAAGTGCCCTAAAAGCTTGTGGCTTGAACACTAGTTGTTGGCGGATAAGTCAAGCAAGTCCTCCGGCTTTATAACAAAAAAAAAAAGGCCAGCCTGTGTACCAGTTGTAGCCCAAGCCAGCTCATCTCATCATCAGGCCTTTTTTATTCAAATGTATCGCCCAATGTCAGTCCCTTCGGGATCCAGCCCTCATTCATTTTTATAAAAGTGAGATAGTCAAGGCTTTTTTTGACCTAGGCGACTTCTCTTCTCAGTGACAAAACCTCCTGCTGCATTGAAAGTCCTTTCGGACAGGACACTTGAAGCGGGGCAGGCCAGAAGTTCCATTGCAAATTGGGATAGCTCAGGCCACAAGTCAAGCCTGCAAACCCAGTAGTCAAGGGGTCCACCACTCCTGAGAGTGTCGAGATCCGCAGTTAAAGCTATGTAGTCTGCTACCTGTCGGTTGAGTCTTTCTCTAAGGCTGGATCCCGAAAGGCTCTGATGATGCATGGGAGTTAAAAAGGTACGCATGTCCTCCATCAACAAGACGTCGGGAAAGCGTCCTGTCCTTGCCGCCGTGGTCGTGGGAGGAGGAGGATTAATTTCATCTCTTCCCCTGTTACATTCCCGTGGTGCTGTGACATCACCCTTATACGCTGTGTAAAGCATAGTTTTTAATTTATTCTTAAAATGCTCCATCCTTTCCGACTTGCTGGAATTTGGTAACATTTCAGGCACTTTATGCTTATACCGGGGGTCGAGTAGCGTGGACACCCAGTACAGGTCGTTCTCCTTCAGCTTTTTTATACGAGGGTCCCTCAACAGGCACGACAGCATGAAAGAACCCATTTGAACAAGGTTGGATGCCAAGCTAATCATGTCCCGTTCCTCCTCCTCACTGATCTCACTGAGGGTATCTTCTTCCCCCCAGCCACGTACAACACCACGGGTACCAGAGAGGTGACAACAACGAGCACCCTGGGATGCCTGTTGTGCTCGGTCTTCCTCCTCCTCCTCCTCAAAGCCACATTCCTCCTCTGACTCCTCTTCCTCACAATCCTCTTCCTGCGTTGCCACAGGTCCAGCAAGTGATGCTGATAAGGCTGTTTGTGGGGGTGATGGACACCACAACTCTTCCTCTTCATGCTCATCTACGGCCTGATCCAGCACTCTTCGCAGGGCACGCTCCAGGAAGAAAACAAATGGTATGATGTCGCTTATGGTGCCTTCGGTGTGACTGACAAGGTTTGTCACCTCTTCAAAAGGACGCATGAGCCTACAGGCATTGCGCATGAGCGTCCAGTAATTTGGCAAAAATATCACCAGCTCCCCAGAGGCTGTCCTAGCACCCCGGTCATACAAATACTCATTAACAGCTTTTTCTTGTTGGAGTAGGCGGTCAAACATTAGGAGTGTTGAATTCCACCGTGTCGGGCTGTCGCAAATCAAGCGCCTCACTGGCAGGTTGTTTCGACGCTGGATAGCAGACAAGTGCGCCATGGCCGTGTAGGAACGCCTGAAATGGCCACACACCTTCCTGGCCTGCTTCAGGACGTCCTGTAAGCCTGGGTAGTTATGGACAAATTGTTGTACAATTAGATTACACACATGTGCCATGCACGGCACATGTGTCAACTTGCCCAATTTCAATGCAGCCACCAAATTACTTACTTTGTCAGAAACAACCTTGCCAATCTCCAGTTGGTGCGGAGTCAGCCACTGATCCACCTGTGCATTCAGGGCGGTCAGGAGTGCTGGTGCGGTGTGACTCTCCGCTTTCAGGCAAGTCAACCCCAAGACGGCGTGACACTGCCGTACCCGGGATGTAGCATAGTACCTGGGGAGCTGGGGGGGGTGCCACAGATGTGGAGCAAGATGCAGAAGTTGAAGAGGACTCAGCCGAGGAAGAGGTTATGGAAGCGGATGGAGTAAGAGGAGTAGAGGAGGTAGCAGCAGGCCTGCCTGCAAGTCATGGCGGTGTCACCAACTCTTCTGCAGAGCCACGCAATCCATGCTTGTCAGAAGTTAGCAGGTTTACCCAATGCACAGTGTAGGTGATATACCTGCCTGACCATGCTTTGCAGACCAGCTATCTGTGGTCATATGGACCCTTGCCCCAACGCTGTGTGCCAGACATGCCATAACTTCCTTTCTCACAACAGAATACAGGTTTGGGATTGCCTTTTGTGAAAAGAAATCTGTGACTGACTGTGGGCAGATGACCAGGAACTGCTACGTAAGAGAGACTCAGTGGAGGATGGTTGAGAGGGGGCAAGGAGGACAGCACTGGTTGATGTGGCTGAAGATGCTGGAGCAGGAGGAGGAGGGTAGCTTTCACTTTGTGTGCTGCTTCTACTCATGTGTTCTTCCCATCAGCCTTTGTGATGGGAGACCATGTGCCTTCGCAAAGCAGTTGTACCTAGGTGGGTGTTGGACTTCCCACGACTCAGTTTCTTTTGGCACAGGTTGCAAATGGCATCGCTGTTGTCAGAGGCAGACACACAAAAAAAAATGCCACACTGCTGAGCTCTGCGATGACGGCATTCTTGTGGTGGCAACAATATGCGTTGATGGGCATCGGCGTGCTGTCTGGCTGACCCCGGGTGCCGATGCATGCTGTCTGACTGTGCCACTAGCTCCTTGAGACGACCTCCCCATGCTTCCAAATCGTCTCCTCCTCCTCCTCTCTGTCTCCCCATCTGAACTTTCCCCCTCTTCTTCTTCTCTTCTAGCAGGCACCCACGTGACAACCACCGACACATCATCATCAACCGCTTCACTTGTATCTGACACATCAAGAAAGGAAGCAGCAGCGGGTACAACATCATCAGCATCACACCATACCTCCATGTCGGTAATGCTGCCTGACTGAGACTGATCACTATTATCTACATCCTCTGTCAATGATGGTTGCGCATCACTCATTTCTTCCAACTGATGTGTCAATAACTCCTGTGAAAGATCAAGTGAAGCGGCTGTGGTGCTAGTGTTGGTGGTGGCGACAGGTGGGCGAGTGGCACTGGTCACTTGAGATCTGCCCAAAGCACAGCTGGACGTAAATGTTGCGTCAAGGTTAGGAGGACTAGCAGCGGAAGCTGAAGAAGATTGGGTGTCCTGTGTTAGCCATTCAACTAGGTTCACCTCAGAACTTTTCGCTTCCCTTCTGGCACCCTGCGTCTGAACAATGTGCATATTTGTAGGGTCTAAAGGAATCACAGCACCACGACCACGACCACGGAACCTGCGGGGTGGCCTGCCTCTGCCTGTCATTTTTTTTTAAATGGACACTAACAATACTATTACACCAATTATATGAGTGGTGGCACTGTGAAAGTGGGCACAGTATACACTGTGAGACTGACAACAACAAAAAAGACAGATGTTTTAAAAATCACAAATTGTTAATTTTTTAAAATATTAAAAGTACTGTGACAACTAATATGATTGTTGGCACTAGTTGGCAAATGGTCCTGTCTGGCACACATGCTGGGAGAAAGGAAACTGCAATTCAATGGCACTAGGAGACTGAAGAATCACAGTCAAAACAGTTATGATTAACAAAAATTCCAATCCTGTTACAATAAATATGATTGGTGGTACTAATTGGCTAGTTGGGACTGGCACACAGGCAGGCAGGCAGGAGGAAAATGCAATTCAAGGGCACTAGTAGACTGCAGATTGACAGTCAAAACAGTGATGATTTACAAATTTTGCAATACTGTTAAAAGAAATATGATTGCTGGCACTAATTGGATAGTTGGGCCTGGCACACAGGCTGGCAGGCAGGAGAAAAGTGAAATTCAATGGCACGAGCAAACTGAGGATTAAGAACAACAATCAAATTTTTTTTAATTTTAATTAGTAACAATACTGTGACAACAATTATGATTGGTGTAAATCGTTGGCAAGACGGCCTGGCACACAGGCTGCAAGGCAGGAGGTAAATGCAATTCAAGGACACTAGGAGACTGAATAGTGACAGTCAAAACAGTGATGATTGACAATTTTTGCAATACTGTTAAAAGAAACATGATTGCTGTGAATAATTGGCTAGGTGGGCCTGGCACACAGGCTGCAAGGCAGGAGGAAAGTGCAATTCAATGGCACGAGCAAACTGAGGATTCTGAACAACTATTACCAAAAATTTTAATTTTTAATTATTAAGAATACTGTGACAACAAATATGATTGGTGTAAATATTTTGAAAGTAGGCCTGGCACACAGGCTGGCAGGCAAGAGAAAAGTGCAATTCAATGGCACGAGCAAACTGAGGATTAAGAACAAGAATCAAAAAACTTTTAATTTTAATTAGTAACAATACTGTAACAACAATTATGATTGGTGTAAATAGTTGGCAAGACGGCCTGGCACACAGGCTGGCAGGCAGGAGGTAAATGCAATTCAAGGACACTAGGAGACTGAATACTGACAGTCAAAACAGTGATGATTGACAATTTTTGCAATACTGTTAAAAGAAATATGATTGCTGGGAATAATTGGCTAGGTGGGCCTGGCACACAGGCTGCAAGGCAGGAGGTAAATGCAATTCAAGGACACTAGGAGACTGAATACTGACAGTCAAAACAGTGATGATTGACAATTTTTGCAATACTGTTAAAAGAAATATGATTGCTGGGAATAATTGGCTAGGTGGGCCTGGCACACAGGCTGCAAGGCAGGAGGAAAGTGCAATTCAATGGCATGATCAAACTGAGGATTCAGAAGAACACTTACCAAAAATTTTAATTTTTAATTATTAAGAATACTGTGACAACAAATATGATTGGTGTAAATATTTTTCAAGTAGGCCTGGCACACAGGCTGCCAGGCAGGAGAAAAGTGCAATTCAATGGCACAAGCAAACTGAGGATTAAGAACAAGAATCAAAAAACTTTTAATTGTAATTAGTAACAATATTGTGACAAAAATTATGATTGGTGTAAATAGTTGTCAAGATGGCCTGGCACAAAAGGCTGGCAGGCAGGAGGTAAATGCAATTCAAGGACACTAGGAGACTGAATACTGACAGTCAAAACAGTGATGATTGACAATTTTTGCAATACTGTTAAAAGAAATATGATTGCTGGGAATAATTGGCTAGGTGGGCCTGGCACACAGGCTGCAAGGCAGGAGGAAAGTGCAATTCAATGGCACGAGCAAACTGAGGATTCAGAACAACAATTACCAAAATTTTAATTTTAAATTATTAGGAATACTGTGACAAAAAATATGATTGGTGTAAATATTTTGAAAGTAGGCCTGGCACACAGGCTGGCAGGCAGGAGAAAAGTGCAATTCAATGGCACGAGCAAACTGAGGATTAAGATCAATGATCAAATTTTTTTTAATTTTAATTAGTAACAATACTGTGACAACAATTATGCTTGGTGTAAATAGTTTGCAAGACGGCCTGGCACAAAAGGCTGGCAGGCAGGAGGTAAATGCAATTCAAGGACACTAGGAGACTGAATACTGACAGTCAAAACAGTGATGATTGACAATTTTTGCAATACTGTTAAAAGAAATATGATTGCTGGGAATAATTGGCTATGTGGCCCTAGAACACAGGCTGCAAGGCAGGAGGAAAGTGCAATTCAATGGCACGAGCAAACTGAGGATTCAGAACAACAATTACCAAAAATTTTAATTTTTATTATTAAGAATACTGTGACAACAAATATGATTCTTGTAAATATTTTGAAAGTAGGCCTGGCACACAGGCTGGCAGGCAGGAGAAAAATGCAATTCAATGGCATGAGCAAACTGAGGATTAAGATCAACAATCAAACATTTTTTTAATTTTAATTAGTAACAATACTGTGACAACAATTATGATTGGTGTGAATAGTTGGAAAGACGGCCTGGCACACAGGCTGGCAGGCAGGAGGTAAATGCAATTCAAGGACACTAGGAGACTGAATACTGACAGTCAAAAAAGTGATGATTGACATTTTTTGCAATACTGTTAAAAGAAATATGATTGCTGGGAATAATTAGCTTGGTGGGCCTGGCACACAGGCTGCAAGGCAGGAGGAAAGTGCAATTCAATGGCACGAGCAACTGAGGATTGAGAACAACTATTACCAAAAATTTTAATTTTTAATTATTAAGAATACTGTGACAACATATATGATTGGAGTAAATATTTTGAAAGTCGGCCTGGCACACAGGCTGGCAGGCAGGGCAAAAGTGCAATTCAATGGCACGAGCAAACTAAGGATTAAGAACAAGAATCAAAAAACTTTTAATTTTAATTAGTAACAATACTGTGACAACAATTATGATTGGTGTAAATAGTTGGCAAGACGGCCTGGCACACAGGCTGGCAGGCAGGAGGTAAATGCAATTCAAGGACACTAGGAGACTGAATACTGACAGTCAAAACAGTGATGATTGACAATTTTTGCAATACTGTTAAAAGAAATATGATTGCTGGGAATAATTGGCTAGGTGGGCCTGGCACACAGGCTGCAAGGCAGGAGGAAAGTGCAATTCAATGGCACGAGCAAACTGAAGATTCTGAACAACACTTACCAAAAATTTTAATTTTTAATTATTAAGAATACTGTGACAACAAATATGATTGGTGTAAATATTTTTCAAGTAGGCCTGGCACACAGGCTGCCAGGCAGGAGTAAAATGCAATTCAATGGCACTAGGAGACTGAATATTTGCAGTCCAAAAAATTATGATTTTTATTTTTTTATATACTGTTACAAGAATTATGATTGGTTCCACTAATTGGCTAGTTGGGCCTTGAAAACATGCTGGCAGGCAGGAGGAAAGTGCAATTAAATGGCATGAGCAAACTGATGAATCACAAGCGATCAATTTGGAATTTTAAAGATTAACAATACTTTTACAACAACTTGGATTGGTGGCACTAATTGGCTAGTTTGTGCCTGGCACACAGGCTGCCAGGCAGGAGGAAACAGCAATTCAATGGCACTAGTAGACTGAATATTTGCAGTCCAAAAAATTATGATTTTTTATTTTTTTGATACTGTAACAAGAATTATGATTGGTGCCACTAATTGGCTAGTTGGGCCTGGCACACAGGCTGGCAGATATGAGTCGTGGATGGTAGGTAGGGCAGCAATTTAACACAGTATGCTGTGTAAGTGACAAAAACACAGGCCTCATAGAAAAATAAGTTAGATTACACTAGCAAAATATTTTAAAATTTTAGATTTTAATATTAAAATTATGTTAAGAAGTGCAATGCACATATGAGTGGTCGCACTGGCTGGCTGCTACGTAGGGCAGCAATTAACAACAGTATCCTGTGTAAGTCAGATAGACAGTTAGACACAGGCCTGATAGAAAATAAAATTAGATTACACTAGCATAATGATTTAAAGACTTTTTTTGGGAATTTAAAGAAAAAGGTTAAGCACATACATATGAGTCATGGCTGATAGCCTTGGAAGGGCAGCTATTAAAAACAGTAGGCTCTGTAAGTCAGATACACACACGCCTGATAGAAAATAATATTAGATTACACTAGAAAAATGATTTAAATAATTTTTTTTGGGGGGGGAATTAAAAAAAAGTTAAACACATATGAGTCGTGGCTCATAGACTAGGGAGGGCAGCAAGTAAACACAGTAGGCTCTGTATGTCAGCAAAACACACAGGCCTGATAGAAAATGATATTAGATAATACTATCAAAAAATTTTAAACTTTTTTTTTTATATATTTAAATTAAGGTGAAGAAGATATGAATGGTGGCTGCCTGGCACAGACCAATTAACCAAAAGACTGAAAAAAATGAGGTATATTAATGCTGAGTGAGCCTGGCAGACACAGGCCTGATAGAAAATGTAATTAGATTACACTAGCAAAATTATTATTTTTTTTTTTTTTTTAAATTTAAAATTATGTTATAAATGTATATTAACACTGGTGGCTGGCACAGAGCAATGAACCAGAGTATATGCTGTGTGACACAGGCCTGATAGAAAATGAAAAAAAATTACACTAGCAAAATAATTAAAATTTTTGGTTAGTTAAATTTAAACTAATGTTGTTAGGGAGATATCAATGGTGGCAGTAATCACAGCATATGCTGTGAGCCTTAAACACACAGGCTTAAAGCCAGGCAAATGCTTCATGACAATTTTGTCTCAGCAGGCTTCTTGCTCTGCTTGGCTTTATTCCAAGACTGAGATGGTTTCCAAGATCCCTTGGACTGCTCGGGCTTCACGGCAAGCTGCTGTCGTTGGGACTTGTCCAAACGAAAGGGATGAAAATTAAGACCTTTAGATTTATTCTTCTTATCCTGCAGTAGAAAGGCACCCTTGCCCCGTGGATATGATAGAGTCCTGGCATGGACCAAAAAGAATCTTTACCTTAAATGGAAGGGAAAGTAATCTAGATTTGGACGTCATGTCAGCAGACCACGACTTCAACCACAAGGCCCTCCGGGCCAAAACAGAAAAGAGTGATGTCTTGTCATTCAAGCAAATAATCTGCATATTTGCATCACAGATAAATTAATTAGCTACCCTCAGGGCCTTGATTTTTTCCTGTATCTCATCGAGGGGAGTCTCCACCTCGATCATTTCTGATAGAGAGTCACACCAATAGGCAGTGGCTCCCGCCACTGCAGCGACCACCGCTGCAGGCTGAAATATGAACCCTGTGTGCTAAAACATCTTTCTAAACAGGGTCTCTAATTTCTTATCCATGGGTTCCTTAAATGACAAACTATCCTCAAGAGAGATAGTGGTGCACCTAGTGAGCTTGGAGATAGCTCCATTCACATTAGGGACAATTCTAGCTGAGAATCAGGAACCAGGAGCAATTTCTTAAATAAAGAAGAAGGGGAGAAAGATGCACCAAGTATCTCCCATTCATTCTTTATAATATTCACCATTTTCACGGGAATCAGGAAAGTCTGGGGCACCACCCTGTCCTCATAGACTTTATCAAGCTTAGGAATAGAAGGTTCCTCCGGTAACTTTGGCTCCAGAACCTCTAGAGTAGCTAAACCTCCTTTAATAAAAAGTGTGCTCCATCCTAAACCTAAAGTCTGGTTCCTCTACAGCCAGAGGTTTAGAGGCCACAGATTCCGACCCAGAGAAAGAGTCCTCCAAAGTATCAGAGTCCTCTGCATCAGTGGATAATCTAGTCTCAGATACATCCAACGGAGTAGATGACCCCTGGGAAGGATAGCAATGTTTAATGTCTTTTGCTTGCGCTTAGCAGTACAAGGTAAAGCACTGAAGGCTGCAGACACCACCATTTGCAACTGACCAGCAAAATCTGGTGGCCACAGGGGCCTTACCGCAGGAGGATTAGTAGTGCACTGGGGAGCTGCATGTGTAAATGGAGAGGATTGTAGGGAATGCACCTCGTGGGACGGAGACCCCTCAGATGTAACCTCCTCACAATAAACACAGGCATTAGATTTTGGCAAAGAAGGAGTTCCCTCTAATGCATCAGAGTCCTCCATAGCTTGTGCCTTTAATATGAACTATAGAAAAAATAAATGGCACCTTTATACCCCAATGGCTGGGGCACTCACCACCTCCTATGACACAGGCCCACAGAGAAACAGATGGCGTTTATTGCAGCCGACGGTCAGGAAAAGGAACAGAATGAGGCCACACCCGGTTACATGGAGTGCCATGCAGGACCGCCCCTGCAGAAGAGAAAAAGCGTGCCAAACTAAACAGGCTGGGGAGTAATCAAATGAAGTTAGAAACTGACTCTTCACACTTTGCCAGAGCCACATCTCACACATGCCGCAGCAAAAAAAATACAATAAATATGTATCATGTATAAATCCCCCCCCTGTTCAATAATCACCTTCCAGAGATATTACCCTTGATTCTATAAAGATAAAAGGAGTCACACTGTGACCCTATCTTCTTGCGTTATCATTACAGGTATAAAAAATGAAGTGATCTTACCAGAATCTAAGCCGTGGAACAGGAACATGCCCTCTCAAGTTTAACAGTGTTGTAGCATCGGTCCTGACATGGACTTGAGTTATAGAAAGCAGGCAGTGAAACTCGTCAACACTGATTGCTTAATGAGCTGTTAATATGAGTCTGGATGGTTTTGCAGAAAGACTCTCCCTGTATCTCTAGACCCTAACATTCATCAATGCTCTCACTGAGAGGCTGACAAGACTACTTAAAACTCCAGTCCCAATCCGAAGAGTACTACCCTCCATAAGAGACTACTCTGAATCTTTTGACACGTCTCCCTCCTGTGATGAAAGGCAAATAATGACTGGGGGATGAGGGGAGTGGGGGAGGTATTTAAGCCTTTGGCTGGGGTGTCTTTGCCTCCTCCTGGTGGCCAGGTTCTGTATTCCCACAAGTAATGAATGAAGCCGAGGACTCACCTCAAATTAAGATGGAAAAATGTATCCACCCCACATCACAACTATGAGCTGAAATGAATTCTTCATTATAATCAGTAGAGCCACATCTATATTGTAACCCTTTACTTGACAACACATAGCATAGCAGCATCACCAAAATGTCTTTAATAAATTATAGAACAAGTGAATCACTGGGAAACAAAAGTCTTCAAAAACTGTTCACTTGAACATATGCAAAAAAGAAACTTGAAGACTATTAAAGAGAAATAAAATAAATGTAAAAATGAGTAAACTTTGTCAGCTATGCAATAGTGACGCACAACCAAAAGATGAAATAACTCACAAGGGCACTGCAGTCTTTATGAATTACACATGCTCGACCGAGATATAGGTAAAAAATCCCAACCACTCCTCTAGAATGCCCCAGAATGCCCAATGGCAGCATCTGGAGAAACTTTTAATTCTATCCAGCAGGATTACTGTATGCTAACTAGACATGTGACTTTACATACACCATTTTGCTCATATGTTTCCTAAGTGTTGTGGTTGTTATTATTGTTTTTCCGTTCTGTTAGCTATTCATGTTTGATAAGAGAGGTATTATGTTAATTATACATGCTAATGTTAGGAAAACCCACTAATAAAACTGGGGAAAAGATAGATGGGTGATGCACATTTCATTTTGAAAGCTTTACAACATGGCCCATAGTACACCTCATAAGTAAATGTTGATATAGGATATTTTTTATTGGCTGATAAAGGCAACTCCAACAACTTCTTTTATGGATAGTGACACACCCAACAAGCAATAAAACAAAATATTATATATTTTTATCACAAGAACATCCTTAAAACATGTGGTGATAGCTAAACCAGTAGTTATAGGTAACCAGTATAGCACAACAAACACACAGATTCATAGGTCGACATTAACATGCTGCATGTTTTTGTCTATATTATAAATAAACAGCTGTGCAGTGACATTTACATATATAACAGTAGGCAATTATATAGATTTTATGAATTCATAAATAAAGTTACTTTGCATAATTTTAATTGACCCTTCTCTTTAGGGAGCAATCATTTGAAGATAGGGTTTTCTGTATTAAAATGTAATTTGCACTTTTATGTCATAAAATGTGTTGATTGTGAAAAAGCATTTGAATAAGTTAGTAAAGACCAATGCAGTAACTGAAACTGTGTGGATAAGCATACTCTTCTGTAATGAATAAAAACAGATTTATTTTGTTTTATAATCAAATCACTATAAGGTATACTAAATATAAAATTTAAATGATCATTTTGTTCATATATAGAGCTAGGTTATGGCATACTATAATGTCGTTTGCACTGGGGTGAGGGAGCATAAGGAGTTAATAGTTTATTTTAGTATTGCTTTTATATCCAAGGTTAAAATGATTTGCATTGTAATGTATAATGAACATATCAACAGACCAACGGACTGCGAGGCAGACAAGGCCAGAAAGGCAGTTTCTCAATGGTCTGTCAATGCTACTTCCTGGACTTTTTATAAATAAGGCTTCAGTAGGACAAATTCGCAAGGCAGCAACATGGTCATCCCTACATACCTTTACTTAATTCTACAATTTTTATGCTTTTTGTTTCTTTGAAAGCAGCTTCTGGTAGGAAAGCCCTCCAGAAATTAGCTGCCTGCTTTTTCAAAGATTTTTTTATCCCACCCTCAATACTCATAGACTCCACAGCTTGGGTATTAGTTTCCCAGAAGTAATGGACTCATGGACTCTCACCACCATATGAAAGAAAAAAAATATATTCTTACCTGATAAATTTATTTATTTCAAGGGAGTGAGCGACCACGAGGCCCGTGCTATTTATTTTATTTGTAATTTTCTGGCGACAGTTCTAGTTTTGCACCTCATTTACCTGTTCTGTCTTTTCCTACCTTTCTACTTCTCCTTACTTGGTTATACATAAGACTGGCTAATCAGTGAGGTGGGAGGGATAAAATACTCTTAGAGGTTTTGGGAATTTTTGCCTACTCCTAGCGGCTAGGAAGTGAATTCCCAGAAGTAAAAGACTTGTAGACTCACCACCTCAAAATAAATGAATTTATCAGGTAAGTATCATTTTTTGTTTTTCTTTTATTTACTAACAGCTAGATTACGAGTTGTGCGTTATGACTCAAATATCATCGTT
Source organism: Bombina bombina (assembly GCF_027579735.1). NCBI lineage: Eukaryota > Metazoa > Chordata > Amphibia > Anura > Bombinatoridae > Bombina > Bombina bombina. Next base: position 907,380,840 of record NC_069501.1, on the reverse strand, counting down.
ATGGGCCATAACGCTTCATTTTCCCTACTGCTGCTATTACAAGTTTCTGTTTCACCACAAATATCCCCATCTACATTCAAATAAATGCCACTCACACAGACCCAGTAGTTAATGATATACTGATAACAAAAACATCCGCAAATCACTTCAAAAACATTACACAAAGTACACTTACACTCTACAATATTTATTTATTAAATTAAAATTTTTCATGTCAAAATATAACGGATCAAAGTTACGAGATCTCGGGTGTTTGAAAAAAAATGCACACAAACCCATTTTACATTGACTTACATAAACAAACGGGAACATACACTCATCTAGCTACATCTAACTACAAATATTATCACATACATACAGAATTAGATACATACAAACAATATACAGCATATTACGTACACAAAACATATTTTTATTATGAAATTAACATGATTTAGCTACTTTTTCACAGAAGAACATGACGTCACTCACTTTACACTTAACACAAGTGTTTGATTTTATTTCTCTTGAAATTTCTCTCCTCCATTGATTTCTATGGGGAATACGTGCTCGTGCACGCGAACGTCAGATTTACCTAACACACGCAAAATTTTTAGACTTTAAAACTCGTAATACCAGCATTAGAATTGTGGAGATAATTAATTAATTCTTGCGTTAGTCCCCCTATGACAAATAGATCAAGAAATTACTATGGAGTTATGGCTTTTACTTGTGTGAACATCACTACAAAATCAAAAACTTTTACAAAATTACATTACATCAACTAGAAATCACCATCAATTCTATCATCACCAATACGAAATTGGTTTCCAAAATTAAATCATATTTAAACGTACAGAAAATTATTTTTTAACATTTCATTATTCACAAACATTAGGCAATTGTAAACACGTCTCATATACGTCTATTATAGCATTTCATTTATTCAACTCATATGCTTGGATGAACAGCATATCTACATAGGCTCACCAGATGATGATTGATGGATGCACATACATGCCTTTTGTCATTGACTCATACATGTGCATTGATATTCAGGCAAAAAAACAGATATTAACAATGAACACATTTACATCATACAACTACATTGGAAGGTTGTTTAACATTGGATTCTCTCTCGGAATCACAGAAGATCAATCATGTATTTAGTGTCCCTTTAACATCACGATTCACTCATAATATACCATTAGGAATTGTGTACAATAATAACATATTATTAGAAAATATTAGTGCTGTCACTTTTTTGGAGGGAACAACAATGCTATACTGCTTTATATAAATCAGCATATGTGTAAGAGAATCACCATACATACATAGATGTACATAACACACATCACACAACAACAAAGCACACATTTATCTTTTTAATCAGCACACAATAATAATGTTGAAAAATACAACACAACGAAGATTTGCAAACTAGAAAGGCAGGTTGCTAATATGATAACAGCATTCTAAGCTTCAACCATACAGATTACAGCATTAGGACTGCACCGCCCCTTTCAGCAGTTTCTCACTCAATACTACATATACGTAAACAAGAGGGTTGGAAGTTCTTCATTATTATTGCGATATCAATGGGACGCGTAAAATATTGACCTCTTGCCAATCACTTATATATAGAATATTATAGATGTCACCCATTACTTTATTGTTTTGAAACAATATTGCATCAACATTGATCAGATTCTATCCCATGTCTATGCACACATTACACACAAGTATGCACTTTCATTCATGTTAGCGTGGACTTGTGCTTTTTACTATAAGATCGCGTTTACTATGTACAGTATCTATTACGCATATGAACAAACAATATGAAGGTGCACTGTATATGTTAGATTTTTCACTTTCACATTAATATTCATTGGGGGGGAAATAAATTTCATCAAACACAAGAAAATCCGCCCACTTTGAAAGCATTTGCGGCGCTCACATACAATCAAGTGTATACAATCAGCAATCATTACGAACATGCTACCATTGGACATATTGCACTATAAATCCTCAAAACAACATGACCAAACCGTCCATTGTGATCGACATTGTATCAAATCGCTTCTGTGTGTTTGCATACCTTGTTACTCCATGTGTGTTTGCTCTGCTGTTTAGCTTTGTGCTGCTTGGCTTGGCAAATATGGATGATCCACAGTTAGTTGGTGCTGGTGCTGTTGCACGAATTGTGTACAACAGAATCAGGCCTGCTCAGCGTTTCCAAGAGAGACATAGGGCTCATCTGATTAGAGGTCCTCGTGTTGAAAGGGTGAGGCCCACCTTGGATAACATGAGCAACTTTGAGGTTTATGACAAGTATAGGCTCAATCGCGAGCAGCTCATTAGCCTTTACGAAGTACTTAAACCTCATCTGGAGCCACATAAATGTATGCAGACTGCAATCCCTGGCATGACCAAGATGCTAAGTTGCATACACATCCTGGCATCCGGAAGTTTTCAATCCGGAGAGGGGTACATGCATGGGCTGTTTTATGGTACCTTCTCTGTGGTTTTTGACAATTTTTCTGGACGCCATGGTATGAGTTTGTAAGCTTTACATAGGATTCCCTCAAAATGATGGCGATTGGAGGAGTCTGAACAGGGAATTCTATGCAATAGTTCGAATGCCCATAGTCTTGGGAGCAATAGATTGCACCCACATTGCGCTGCGTGCTCCAGCAAATGACCAGCATTTCCGAAATCACAAACATTTTCACAGTCTCAACGCGCAGTTCATCGGTGATGCACAGATGTGGATTATGAATGTGTGCGCAAATTTCTGCGGGGCTTGTCATGATGCCCGCATCCTCAGGCAGTCGTCACTGTGGCGGCAGTTTGAGGACAGACAGTTTCCCCATGGGTGGCTCATTGGTGAGGTTCAGAATTTAGACAATTGCCACTGTAATGTTCAAAAACAGTTTTGTTTGGGTAATGTGCAAAATGTACAGCTATAGAATGCGCTTTAACCATTTAATTGTCTTTCAGCAAATGTCTATTTTTAGCTCCCAAAGGATATGTAGCAGGTCATAGCTTAAATGTCTATAGAATACCAATTGCATGCGCAATTGGAAGAATGTTCTTAAATAGCACTCAGCAGCACAGAGTCAAGTAATCACTACTGGTACCATAGGTAATGGAGCCCTAAGAATGGGGGATTTTTAAAACTTAACTTTTAATGTTAATGTTAAAATTGGGGTGTACAAATTAAAAAATCACAGACAGTGTGAGAGTAAATGAATGGAAACCTGAGGTTAAATTTCTCTCAGGGGTCAGAGGTATATATATTCAGGAAAACCTCAGTGTGTTCTCAAGAGGATACAACATAAATCAAATAGAGGCAAAATAAACCTTTTATATAACTCTGGTCATTTTATGACTTCTGTCACAATCGGTGGTATAATTGCCCCTATTAATGGTTTGTGAGTAAATAGAGGGTGTCTATAATGGTAAAATACCACAGTATTGCATGTATGGTGCAAGTTCCTCTAGGAGATCTGTGGGGGAAATGTTAATCGCCTGGTGTGTACCTGGGTTATAAGTAAACCCAGAACATCTATAATTATCTGTAGATCAATTATGATACTCTTGTGGGATATTGCGTGGTTCACCTCTAAATATCATTATCAGATAGTCCAGGTGGTATTGGGCTGCTGGTATACTCCTCACATATTAACGTGAAAACAAAGGTCAAATTCCCATAAGAAGTATTAGTGTCTTAGCTGTTCGGCCCCTTTAAATGGAATTCATCATCTGTCTGGTGAATTCCCCTCAGTTATGAAATTTCAAAAATTATTGTTTTTTTTTTTTAGTTTTCAAAACAAGCTTTATTGATTTGCAAAAAAAGAAAGAACGACATTACATAGGTATGACATTTTTACAAAGGGTACATTACATTGGAAAAATACTATCTGATATAAACAAATTTGCCCTTTTATGCTCCCTGAGCTTCTAAGAGCTAGTATTTATTAAGCAGAAGCAGGATATTCCTGTTTACAAATAGAATGTCTTCAACTTCTTTCAGTATTGTCTTTGAGCTTGCTTCAACGAGTAGGGAGACTCGTTGTATATAATTAGTCTCACGACTTTCGCGTGACATGTTCATTGTAGCTTAACATCAGAAATAAACTGTTTTAACACTAAAGCACTCAGCAGGGTTTATCTTATACTGCTGAGAATTGGAAGTTTCTGACATTATGGCCCAGGCGGGCTAAAGAGGAAAAAGAGAGAGAAAAAAAAAAAAAAAAAAGGGGGGGGGGGGAGGGGGACGGGACGGTGGGGGAGGGGAAGATAGACAGGGGTGGCTGAGTAGGCAGGGAAAGGTGTTTAGAGGGTTTTGGGGCGAGGGAGGGGAGGGCGGGGTGGTAGCCACACCCAAGGGGAGGGGGGTGTGTACGGCTGAGGTGGGGACATCTGGCACAGGTACAGGGTCTACCCCCCTAGTGCTTTGGGTAATGTTCCCATATGTTCAGCTTTTGGTTTCCTGTTAGATTTCACTAAAGCCCTTTGCCCGACCATGTTAATGTCATCATTTCATGAGTGGCTAGTCTGCCTGTCTTAAGGTAGTGATACCTTTCGAGCTTCAACAGCTCCTCTACTCTAGATCTCCACTCCTGCATGTCCGGCACTCGAGTTGCCTTCCAGTGCCTAGGTATTAGACCCTTCGCACTGTTTAGCATGAGCAGTAGGAGTAGGTACTTGTCTTCCCTCGTCACTTTAGGGAGTCCGTGGTAGATCAAATATGATGGTTTTGGTGGGATAATGACCCCTAGTATTCTGCTCATGTCTCCCAACACCTCCTCCCAATAGGGTTGTATTAGTGGACAACTCCACCAGATATGCAAAAGGGTTCCCTCCCCACCGCATCCCCTCCAGCATCCCCCACTTGTGTGTGGATAGATTTTTTGTAGTCTATGAGGGGTCAGGTACCACCTGCTGAGCAATTTGAAGTGGGTTTCCTGTATTCTCATTGACACTGAAGCTCTCCTGGCCCTATCAAAGATCTTGAGCCAATCTTTATGTTCTATTTTCTGATCTAGATCTGCCTGCCATGCCTGAGTATATCTCGGAAGAGAAAAGTCCCCCTTCAGTAGGAATAATTTGTATATTTGAGAGATAAGATGGGTCGGGGTCTGTGACATTGTACAAAGAGTTTCAAAGATTGTCCTTTGCCTCGCGAGTGAGGCCCTGTCTTTGTGTGTTTTAAAATAGTGTGTTATCTGTGCCGTTCTGAACCAAGAGGCAAAGATATCTGGGGCCCATTCCATCAATTCTGCATGTGTTTTGAGCTTATCTTGATGTATTATGTTGGAGATGGAGGCCTCCTGGAGAGTGTGGAACACTCCCGAAGCGTGTGGTGTGTTTTCTATTCCCAATTCTGGGTTGTCTCGAACTGGAGTGTTTGGTGAATCATGGGAAGAGAGCTGCGTGTTTTCGCTAAGTAGTCTATCCCATGTCTCAAACACCTCTTTCGTCAGGGGGTACATCTGTACCTCAGGGGGGCGATGCCTGGTAGGGATCTATGCTAAGGCTCCCGTGTTGTTCCGGTTTAATATCTCATTATCCATCTGGACCCAGGCCTTGCTACGCAAGTTCCGGCTCCATTCGACTATCCTCTGAAGGGAAATAGCTAATTGATGTTAGAGGAGATCAAAATCCCTAGGTATTTGATGGACTGGTCTGCGATTTTGATGGGACAGTCCGTGTGGTGTGCCGCAAACACCGTGGGTGGTTCTGTAATGTTTAAAATTTCTGATTTCTGGGGGTTAAGCAGAAAGTTGGATACTTCTCCGTAAGCGGAGAATTCCGACAGTGCTTCTCTAAGTGAGCTAGGGGAGTCAGACAGCGTCAACAGAATATCGTCTGCATACATTGAAAGCTTATGCTCTGTCCCCCCGATCCTTAATCCTCTAATGGTCAGATTAGCTCTTATTTTGCTCGCCAGTGCTTCAACTGTCAGGGCGAACAGCAATGGCGAGAGGGGGCATCCCTGCCTTGTTCCGTTTTGGATCTGGAAAGAGTTTGATAGCGTGCCGTTGACCCTAATTTTGGCGTTAGGTGTCGAGTAGATTGACATAATCAAATTGATTATGCTGGGACCGAATCCGAACCTCTCGAGAGTGTGACGCATGAAGGGCCAACTCACCCGGTCAAACGCTTTTTCTGCGTCCGTTGAGACCAGGGTGAGTGGCTGATTATGAATATGTGCGTATGTGATCATCTGTAAGATTTTTAGAGTGTTGTCTCTCACTTCTCGGGCGGGTATAAACCCTACCTGGTCCGTTGAGACCAGGTTTGGCAAGAGCTTGTTTATTCGGGATGCTATAACTTTGGCCAGAATCTTCACATCTGAGTTTAAGAGAGATATAGGCCTGTAGTTTTCAGGTTTGTCAGGTGTTTTTCCGGGTTTGGGGATTACCGTGATGTAAGCTTCCAGCATGGACCGTGGAAGGGTTGGGGATTCAGATAGTGTGTTAAATAGTTTCATCAGATTTGGGGCTTATGTATCTGCGTATTTTTTGTAATACTTAAGTCCAAATCCATCCGGTCCTGGGCTTTTACCGGCGGGGAGATCTTTGATTGCTTTTTTAATTTCCAATATGGAAATGGGAGCATCGAGTGCCTCTCTGTCCCCCTCTGTGAGCTTGGGGAGGGCTACCTCTTCAAGGTATGCTATGATTTTCCCCTCCTCTCGTCCCCCTCCCTGGTGTACCTCCGCTTCTCTATGTGTTTGTTTGAGGTTGTATAGTGAAGCATAGTACTGTCTAAAGGTATCCGCTATTGAGTCTGCGTCTGATTTGATATTACCTTCTTTATCCACTATCTGGTGCACATGTGATTTAATTCGCTTGCGAGCTAGTGCCCTAGCGAGTAGCTTTCCTGCCTTGTCCCCCTGTTCGTAATAGAGTTGTCTCAATTTTAGTGCTTGGTTCTGGTACTCTTCCTGCAGGAATTGCATGAGTGTCTTTCTAGCAGTGATCAGTGTTTTGGAGTGTGCCTCGCTTGTTGGCTGTGCTTTGTGTTTTGTTTCGGCATTGGTTACTTGTGTCAGCAGGTTTTGGTAGTGTTCCCTTCTAGCTCTCCTGAGACCCGCTCTCTTTTTGATAAGAAGGCCCCTGATAGTGCACTTGTGTGCCTCCCAGACCGTGGTGACTGGTAATTGGTCATCGGTATTGTGACGAAAGTACTCCAGGATAGCGTCACTCAGTTTCCTACCGAACAAGGGGTCATCTAGTAGGGTATCCTCTAACCTCCACATATAAGGTGTAACTGGGACAGTGGGCCATAAGATTGCGCACCCCACGGGGGCGTGATCAGACCATGTGATTTGGTGGATATTGCTACTTCTAGTAATTGTTAGCCCTATTGTATCTGTGAAAAGATAGTCTATCCTGGAGTACTTCCTGTGGGGGTGTGAATAGAAGGTGTAGTTCCTGTCTGCGGGGTGGTGTGTTCTCCAAACGTCATACAACCCTAGTTCTGTCAATGAGGCATTAATGTGCTTCAGTGTCTTATGGGGGGTGCTGGAGAGGCCGTCGGAGGTGTCCAACAAGGGGACAAGTGATGCATTAAGGTCCCCCCCTACATATAGAATGCCCACCTTAAGTTCTTGTATTTTTCGGATGACTTTTGGCAGAAAGAGATGTTGAGAGTGGTTGGGGCAGTAGATGTTGGCTAGAGTGATAGGCCTATGATATAGGAGTCCTGTGACCACTAAATATCTGCCCTCCGGGTCTTTGCATGTCTGTATGACCTGAAATGGGGTGTGTGCGCTGAACAGTATCCCCACCCCGTTCTTTTTTTTGGGGCCTGACGCAAAAATCGCTGTAGGGTATCGGTGGGAGCACCACTTAGGTTCGTGACTAACTGAAAAGTGTGTTTCTTGTAATAGTATGATATCCGCACTCATTCTGTGCATATCCCTAATGAGTATGGAACGCTTATTAGGACTGTTCATCCCCTTAGCGTTTATTGTGATAAGCTCTATAGGGCACGGTCTGTTCTGGATTGGTGCCATAGTGTGTGGGGAGGACTGATAACTCCCAGAGGGCCTGGAGGGGAGGGGAAACGGGGTGGGTCAGGAAAGGGGGTGAGTATCTATGGGAGAAAGAAAAGGGGGGGGGGGGAGAGAGAAAAAAAAAAATTTAAGAAAAGTAAAAAAGAGTGAGTAGGCAAGAAAAATGGAATAGGAAATGAGTTGGTGTGGAAAGGGGATGGCAAGAAAATGTGGGGGAGAGAGAAAAAAAAAAAAAGAAAGGTGTACTGTGTTAGGCGTCAATTGATAATTAACTGACTCTAACTAAACAGTTACTTCAGTAGATCGGGGGGGTAGTTGTCCCCGCACTTTCGCTATAAACATAAGCATTTGTAATCAAATTAGTAAACTAACGTTCTCTAATTACTCACTTCTAAACGGCATAACAAACCATAACTGTAAACAACATGTGAAACATGAACTCAAAGCAGTAAGTACAGAAACATTGAATCACATAACCTGTTTCTTCCGATATCTTATCCATAGGTCCATGCCTGTACATCCCATACCACTCCCTCCCCAGGCTACTTCTATATGTGTTGTTACTATAAATTCCGCCCTCTCAGCCCCCGGCGCCCAATCCGGCGCCGAGGGCCGCGAGGGCGGATCCCCCCTCTCTGTTTTCCATGCTATGTAGGTAGGTATGATTATGAGGGGAGGGTGTGTTAGGTCGTGAGTCTTCTGTCTGTTCCTAGTTCACTGGCTAGATACATTGTAAAGATATGTGTTGTCCGATAGGACATACCCATGTTATCTAGTACCAAATACAGATGTGAAAACATAACATCAGGTAAACATTAATATCTATGAATATCTGTGCAACATACGACCTGTAAGTGATCCAGGCAGTGCCAGTTCTGTATCAACAGGTTACTTATGTCTTACTACTAAGAGTCCTTCTATTCTTTGGATTTTTTGTTCACTGTGCCAATGGCCGGCGGTCTCCAGGGGGAGGCCTTCTCGGGGCCCTACGGTTGTCATCATCAATGTCCTGTGGAGGGGTGACGTGGATGTCCAGTGCCTGGGTGAAACCGGGTAGATCTATAGATTTAAGGACATGTGAAGTATTGTTCTTTGTTGCTATCAGACAGGTGGGAAAGCCCCACCTGTATGGGATCCTATTGTCTTTAAGGACTGCTGTAATGAACCTCAGGTCCCTACGCTTTTGCAGAGTTGTTGGGCAAAGGTCAGAGTATACCTGGATCTCGGATCCTCTGAATTCTATCGGGTGCTGTGCCCTGGCAAGCCTTAGAATATCCTCTTTGTCCTTAAACGACAGCATCTTCATTATGATGTCCCTAGGCGGGGCTCTGCTAGGTGGCTTAGGCCTCAGAGCTCGGTGTGCTCTTTCTATCTGTACTTCTGAGGCAGACTCGTCCTTATTAGATGTCTGACGAATTCCTGTATGTAGTTCTGCAGGGCAGGGGGATCGACTGCTTCTGTTACTCCCCTGAGCCGGAGGTTGTTCCTCCGGCTCCTGTTCTCCAGATCTTCCACCCTGTCCATGAGAGCCTGCACAGTGCCATCTTGGGCCTGCAAGCAGCTGTTCTGTTGTTGTAGGTCTGAGCTCAGTGTGTCCTGTTTCTCTTCTATTATAGTGACCCACTGATCTACAGTTTCAATATTCCTTTTAAGCTCTCCAAACATAGATTTAAAGTCCATCATAGCCTCTTTAATATCCTCTTTAGAGGATAGGTGTCTTATGTCTTCTTTGGTAAGGTAGAGTGAACTGCATGCTTGCCCCTCAGGTTCATGAACCAATGCCATTGTTACCTGTCTCGCTGTACTCTGACTCCCACCTCCAGCTGGTGTTGTAGGTTCAGAAGGGGTGAAGTAATTCTCCAAAGCTGAGGATTGCACACTTTTTGGCAGTTTGGCGCGGACCTTTTGCTTGTCATCTCTTATTGCAGTGTTGTGCTTTTATCTTTGTCTTTAATTGGACCAGAGTCCTGAAGATCTCCTGCTGTTCTGAGTGAAGCAGGTCTCAGTGCGCACTCATTAGATATTGTAGCTTATCTTTTGTGTCAGGTCAAGATGGTCTTGTTTGTAATGGATCACTTGTAGTGAGCTCGGGCTTCTAATTTATGCCCTGTATAGTGCTGCAGTCCATCTATCTCAGCCACCACTGGCCCACGCTTGTATGCTGTTGTCTTGTCAAAAGAGCAGTGATATAGATTGCTGTAGCTGTGGATCTTGTTATAATGGGCCTTGGGTATTTTCAGTATATAATTGTTCGTTTGGCCCTGCTGTCATAAATTGCTTACGGAAGGGTGTCTCTCCCTCCGCTCAGTTTCTCCTCTGCAGCGTGAGGTTACGATGTGCTCTGGGTCACGTGGGTGAGGCCTAGCGTTGCGGTACTATGCCGCGTCTGTGTTTGAGAGGCCTTCTAAGTTATGGTCCCGAAAGACCACAGCTACGCCGGGGATCGGGCACTCCTGTTCTTGGTATATAGGTGAGCTGTGTTATGGTGTGAGTCTCCCGATTCACTCCGGGCACCTTAGGCTTCAGTGCGTGCGATGTCCGCCAGAGTGAGGGCCAATTTGCTGTTCCGCTTGCTACTGCTTTAGATTTGGGATCCTGCTTGCCTCACCACCAGATCCGCCGCTATTAGAATTTATTTAAGTTAGCCTGAGAGCGTTAATTTTATGCGAAAGTTTAAGGGGACTACAGAGCTCTAAGGGGATGCTGCCATCTTGGATCGCGGCTAGGCTCCGCCCCCCAAAAATTATTGTTTTGAATCCGGAACAATTTTCCCAATAGTAAAGGTTCTTAAACCTATAATGACTCGAATTATACTAGAATAATAGAATACCACTTTAATATAAGTTTAAACAGTTAAAGGAGACTGTGTTCCTGTCAGGTAGTGGCTAATATATATTCTATCTCTCATACGTACTGTGAGAATTTGTTTAGTATAGCACAATGGGTTTATTTGTATTTTTCTGGTTATATGCACATAATCACATTTTATTGTACCCGGCACTCAAGTAGGCATGAACATTAACCCAGTACTCAATCAGCTGGTCTGTTGTTGGGTATCGCATACACCCTTATAAGGATATGTATATGTCTCCTGACAGTAGTTGGGTAAATGTTGAATAATTACCGTGTAATCTGGGCTTAGTGTGGATTTTACTGTGGAATCAGGTTATGCCCCGTTATTTGGGTTATGCTGCTGTGCTTTAGACCTAAGTGGTTAGATTAGTATACTGGATTGCCACTAGTTTCTATCCAGGCTCCCAGCTCCACTAATATCAAGCATACCACCGATTGAGTAACCGTTATGATATTGGGTCCTCACACTTGCTTGGATACCTAATCCTGTTGTAAATGTTATTCAAAAATAGTAGTTCAGGGGGTGTTTATCCTAGTCTTGGTGGTAATTGCGGTATACTGCTCAGGTGAGCAAAGGGTCTTATAATCACACACCACCCTGGTTTTTAAATTACAATTAATAGTAATTATAAAAGTTCTCGAATAAGTGATAATTTAAAAAATAATAGAATAATATAATACCACTGTATAGTGAGTTTAAGCAATTACAGGAGATTATATTCCTATTGGATAGTGGCTAGTATATATTTTTTCTATAACTTATATGCACTGAAAGACCACTGTTTATATGGTACAATGGGTTTACTTATCTTTGTCTGGTTTGATGCACATAATCGTATTATATTATACCCGCCAGTTAAACAGCATCAATATTGACCCGCTACTCGGTCAGCTGGTTTGTTTATGGGTATCGTATATACCCCTTTGTACATATATATACCATAACAGTGGTTGGGTGAATGTCGGGTATTTACCATGAAATCTGTGTTTTGTGCCGGTTTTACTGTGGATTCAAGTATTGCATTGTTGTAGGGGTAGAGCTTTTCTCGAACAAGGTTCCTCGGAGGAGGATCACGACCTGTTCATCCTTAAGTTATTGGAGTTTGTCCTCAAATACAATTTTTTCACTTTTGCCAACCAGTTCTACCTACAAGTTCAAGGTACGGCGATGGGCACGGCCTGCGCCCCAACCTACGCCAACCTCTTCTTAGGATTCTGGGAGAAACATGTGGTATTCAATGATCTCCACTCAGCCGAAACTGATCAAATACCATTTTGGATTCGGTACATAGATGATATTTTGTTTATGTGGGAAGGGAGCAAGGAAGAATTAGAAATTTTCCTCCAGAATCTTAATCAAAATGATCTGAATATCAAATTGACTTATACAATGAGCCAATCTGAAATCAACTTTCTAGATCTCAATATCTTCAAAGACCTGGAGGGAAAAATACAAACAAATCTCTACAGAAAAGAAACTGTGACTAACAGCATATTACATAACAGCAGTTCCCATGCTCCCGGAACGACTAAATCCCTACCGATTGGGGAATTCCTAAGAATAAGGAGAAATTGTAGTGATAAAGAGCTCTTTAACGAACAAGCCAAACTGTTGGAACAACGATTTCAGGATAGAGGCTACAGCAAAAGATGCATCAAAAGAGCCAAAACAAGGGCAATCCAAACCAATCGCACTGAACTACTACGCAAAAATAACAAAAAGAAGGATGAACAGACTAGATTGATCCTAACGTATAATCCACAGGTTCATGCAATAAGTGACATATTGAACAAGCACTGGCACATTCTTACTCTGGACCAAGATTTAAAGCCAATCGTGGGCAACAAAGTCCAAATAGGATACAGGAGAACCCAGAATATCAAAAATATGGTATCTCGCAGCCACTATCAAGTGGGGAAAACAAGGAATGCCATTCGGGCAGGATCTTTTCCTTGTGGCACATGCTCCACATGTAAATATATTCGGAAAACGGATATGATCCAGGACCGGTTTGGCCACACACACAAAATGAAAAATTATATCAGCTGCACATCAGAAAACATATATATGTACTGTTTTGCAGCTGTTCCAAGATTTATGTTGGGATGACCAGCCGACAACTCAGGGTCAGATTACAGGAGCATGTCAGAAACATTAAAAATGCTGCAAAGGATCTGGAGGATGGTAAATCTATATCTTCAGTGGCATCTCATTTTCTGATACATCATCGTTCTAACCCTAGAGACCTTAAGTGCCAAGGAATAGAAAAAATATCCTTAGGCATCAGAGGAGGCAATCTCGAACAGGCTAACAGAGCTGAGTGTAGATGGATATATCTACTAGACACTGTCTATCCCAAAAGGACTAAACGAACAAAACAATTATTATTGTTTTTTGTAAATCGGGGATAAAGTTCCTGATCTGAAAATACGCATAAATATGAATATGAGATAAATATTATTACATCTATACACTCAGGGAAATATATTACATAGTATATAAACGAAAGTAAACGCAGAGGGACACTGACATACAATATCATATACGCCTAGTACAGGTGGAATCTGATAAATTAACATGAAATGAGGGTATTGAGTACCCTGAGAAATATACTAGATTCCACCACAATTCAGGCACACTTTGGGAAAGAGCTACATGTTACCTACTAAACGCTGTGTAACAATTGTCGGATCTAGAGGACAATTATCAATGCAGAGCAAGGACAACAAGAATGGATGTCCTGTTTATCATTATTATTTTTATATATCAAAAAATCAATTGGGAGATTTTTGATATCACCTTATTCACTTATATCCTAATGACAATTATTCCAATAAATTCCCTACACAAAACATTGTTACACATCGTATACAAATGCACCTGTCACTATTCCTGTTCACGACACATCATTTGTCCCTCACTTTATCACCAGGGTATCCTTTCATGGAACACACCACTGGGTATATTATGACCCCGTACGTTAGTTCATTTTATTTTATTTGATTTCACCTTTCCTGATTAATAATTAAGTCAGGATAAGAATTCCCAGACTTATGACACTTTCTTCACTTCAGGGCAAGTAATGGGTAGGATGTTCCCCCGATTCTTAAGCTCACGAAAATGACACATATTTCTAGATTAACAATGTCTATCGCATCTTTATTATTATTTTGTCCATCGCTAGTTTCTATGCACTTTACAATAGCGGTTGCCACATTTTCATATTTTTGCACTTTTCCCCAGTTTGAGAGAGATTAGTCACATTACACCTTTTTATTTCAGTCACTTCAATTTTTATTTCTCCCTTCACAGAGTAATGCTAAAACTTTTAATGGCTTCTCAGAATAGTCTCATATTCTTGACGTTCTAGCTCACGCAGTGTATTAAAGTAGATTATCACCTGTGAACTCTCCCAGTGTCTGACACATCGTGACACATATTTCCGCCTCATATAAAACAACACAACCTGGCCTCTATGAGGTGCCAATCCTTAATATGCAGCTTCCTTTCCACAACCAGTCGGATGAGAAACGGGTGGTGACGTAGATACACACCTCCTTCCTGGCCAATAGAATATGAGATGAGAGGAACCAATCATCCAAGCCGATTGAGACAAGCCTTTTGCAAGTCAGCCAATAAAAGGCCAATGGAATGGCGGGCGCCCCACTTTTGACAAAGCCGCAAGGTGAAACATGTCAGGGCAGCCGGAGACTCTTTCTCCTTTTTAAACCTAACAGCAGTGTGATTTGCAGAATGAATGGTTAATTAGAATTTAATTTAAAAACCAGTGTGAGTGTGTGAATGCAAGATTTTTGGCTCACCTGAGCTGTGTACCGTAACTAACACCGCAATAAATAGGAGTACCCTCAGAACCACCATTACCTACTATTATTTGTACCAAGATTAGATACCCTAGTAAGAGTGGGGAGCTGATTCCTTAACGGTTACTTAACTGTTGGTTTGCTTGCTATAAGTGGAGCAGGGAGCCAGGATAGAAACTTGGGTCAATCCAGCATACTGATTTAACTACTAGTCAAACCTGCACAAAACACAGATTTCATGGTAAATACCCCACATTCACCCAACCACTGTTATGGTATATATATATATGTACAAAGGGGTGTATACGATACCCATAAACAAACCAGCTGACCGAGTACCGGGTCAATATTGATGCTGTTTAACTGGTGGGTATAATATAATACGATTATGTGCATCAAACCAGACAAAGATAAGTAAACCCATCGTACCATATAAACGGTGGTCTTTCAGTGCATATAAGTTATAGAAAAAATATATACTAGCCACTATCCAATAGGAATATAATCTCCTGTAATTGCTTAAACTCACTATACAGTGGTATTATATTATTCTATTATTTTTTAAATTATTACTTATTTGAGCACTTTTATAATTACTATTAATTGTAATTTAAAAACCAGGGTGGTGTGTGATTATAAGACCCCTTGCTCACCTGAGCAGTATACCGCAATTACCACCGAGACTAGGATGAACACCCCCTGAACTACTATTTTTGAATAACATTTACAACAGGATTAGGTATCCAAGCAAGTGTGAGGACCCGATATCATAACGGTTACTCAATTGGTGGTATGCTTGTTATTAGTGGAGCTGGGAGCCTGGATAGAAACTAGTGGCAATCCAGTATACTAATATAACCACTTAGGTCTAAAGCACAGCAGCATAACCCAAATAACGGGGCATAACCTGATTCCACAGTAAAATCCACACTAAGCCCAGATTACACGGTAATTATTCAACATTTACCCAACTACTGTCAGGAGACATATACATATCCTTATAAGGGTGTATGTGATACCAACAACAGACCAGCTGATTGAGTACTGGGTTAATGTTCATGCCTACTTGAGTGCCGGGTACAATAAAATGTGATCATGTGCATATAACCAGAAAAATACAAATAAACCCATTGTGCTATACTAACCAAATTCTCACAGTACGTATAAGAGATAGAATATATTTTAGCCACTACCTGACAGGAACACAGTCTCCTTTAACTGTTTAAACTTATAATAAAGTGGTATTCTATTAATCTAATATTATTCGAGTCATTATAGGTTTAAGAACCTTTACTATTGGAAAAATTGTTTCAGATTCAAAACAATAATTTTTGAAATTTCATAACTGAGGGGAATTCACCAGACAGATGACGAATTCCATTTAAAGGGGCCGAACAGCTAAGACACTAATACTTCTTATGGGAATTTGACCTTTGTTTTCACGTTAATATGCAAGGAGTATACCAGCAGCCCAATACCACCTGGACTATCTGATAATGATATTTAGAGGTGAACCACGCAATATCCCACAAGAGTATGATAATTGATCTACAGATAATTATAGATGTTCTGGGGTTACTTATAACCCAGGTACACACCAGGTGATTAATATTTCCCACACGGATCTCCTAGAGGAACTTGCACCATACATGCAATACTGTGGTATTTTACCATTATAGACACCCTCTATTTACTCACAAACCATTAATAGGGGCAATTATACCACCGATTGTGACAGAAGTCAGAAAATGACCAGAGTTATATAAAAGGTTTATTTTGCCTCTATTTGATTTATGTTGTATCCTCTTGTGAACACACCAAGGTTTTCCTGAATATATATACCTCTGGCCCCTGAGAGAAATTTAACCTCAGGTTTCCATTCATTTACTCTCACACTGTCTGTGATTTTTTAATTTGTACATCCCAATTTTAACATTAACATTAAAAGTTAAGTTTTAAAAATCCCCCATTCTTAGGGCTCCATTACCTATGGTACCAGTAGTGATTACTTGACTCTGTGCTGCTGAGTGCTATTCAAGTACATTCTTCCAATTGCGCATGCAATTGATATTCTATAGTCTGCTTCTCACAATGTAAAGCACCTAAGTCCCAGTGTGTATAATTATTCAACTAATTATCTCTCCTGCTACACAAGAGAAAAGAATATAACAAGGGACACAGCACTAGTAGTGTCGTCGTATTTTTCTTTTTTTCAATACATAGCTTAAATGTGCAGCTATAGGATGCAATGTAACCATTTATTTCTCTTTCAGCAAATGTCTAGTTTATACGAAAAATGCATATGTAGCATGTCCTAGCTTAAATGTGGATATAGGATGTGATTTAACCATTTAGTTGTCTTTCTGCAAATGTCTAGTTTTAGCTCCCAACAGATATGTAGCATGCCCTAGCTTAAATGTGCAGATATAGGATGTGATTTAACCATTTAGTTGTCTTTCTGCAAATGTCTAGTTTTAGCTCCAAACAGATATGTAGCATGTCCTACCTTAAATGTGCAGCTATAGGATGCAATTCAACTATTTATTTGTCTTTAAGCAAATGTCTAGTTTATGCGAAAAATGCATATGTTGCATGTCCTAGCTTATATGTGCAGATATAGGATGCGATTTTAACCATTTAGTTGTCTTTCTGCAAATGTCTAGTTTTTGCTCCAAACAGATATTTAGCATGTCCTACCTTAAATGTGCAGCTATAGGATGCGATTTAACCATTTATTTCTCTTTCAGCAAATGTCTAGTTTATGCTATTTTCGTGTACACAAATGCATTGTATCTTATTGAAATATATTTTAATATAATAATTTTTAAGATATTTTTAATATTTGCCATTTTGTAATGTTCATTATTTATAGGTGATTTGGGTTACTTGAGCCGGCCTTGGCTCATTACGCTGTTGCGTAACCCCGCAGATGAGACCCAGGAGCGCTGCAATCGGGCGCACAAGCAGACTAGGGCTGTAGTGGAGAGGATGTTTGGGCTCCTCAAATGCACTTAAGATGCCTGGACAGGTCTGGAGGAGCCCTCCGATACAGCCCTAGGAAGGTGGCAAAGAACGTTATAGCCTGCAGCATCCTGCATAACATAGTTCATCTGGCTGGGATGCTGCAGGCCCTCGAGGCACCCTGAGACCTCCTCCAAGATGTGGAGGACAACCCAGTTCTAGAGGGGCCATTCCGGGATGAGGGGCTCAATGTCAGAGACAACATCATCAACCGCAACTTCAGACGGTAAATACTAGAAGTTATATAGGAGCTGAGACTCTGACTGACAGCGGCACAAGCGGCAGTGAAAACTGTAGCTCCGGTCACAGAAGAGGTAAGCGGCTGTCTCTAAATGAGAGTTTGAATTGTAGGTGAGACAACCGGTTGAGTGCAATGTCAGAGGGCTTGATAAGATGGTAAGTGAAGTCCCACTGAGAAGGTGTGTGAATTTTAATGATATGAGAAGTAGATAATTGTGCAAAAATGTTACGACTGTTCAACAAATGATTATATCAAAATATAATTTTATATTTTTCTTATCATAGGTAATTTATACATCAGAGGATTCTGGCATTGGCTCCTGTAATGACATTGCCACCTGATTTTCAAAGACAACATCAGATGGTAAGTATACACAATGTATGGACGGGGGGGATTTTGCACAATGATCCATATTTCATACAATTTTAAATGTATTATTTAGTTTACACATTACTAGATTTTTAGATAGAAAGGGATACTCTAGCAATACCATGTGCTTCAAAGTCATACATCAGAGTTTAGGTCTGCACAATGTAAGACTCAGCTTCACACTTGATTGATAGAACATAACACAAAAGATGCTACATATGCTTAGTAAGCTATTTATAAGGTTTGTTTCCAGATTGTCCAGAAATATAGGAACTCAGCTGCAGACTTAATGAGAACTGAATATGTATCACTTTGTTGAACAGGCTATTAATAAGCATAGACTGTTTGATAAAGTGAAATAAAGTTAATGTAATTTACATAGGAGGAGATAGAGTTATAATTCACTCTATTATTGTAACTGATATCAGTATAGGAGTAAGATTCTGAAATGTAAGCAGAGTTCCAAATTACTCATACATAGATTAGCAAGCAGGTATTGAGGGGAGTAATGTGCACAGAGAGGATTAGCACAGTTCGTCCAAAAGGTAAGCTAGCAGATTTTAACAAAGGACTTAGGTGTTAAGTTTTCCTTCACAGCGTTACCATGATGAGGGAATTACATACGAGACACAGAGTCTTTGTACTAGCCCTCTATAGAGCCGAGATCAGTAACCTCTGGTAGGAGGAGCTGAGACTCTGACTGACAGCGGCACAAGCGGCAGTGAAAACTGTAGCTCCGGTCACAGAAGAGGTAAGCGGCTGTCTCTAAATGAGAGTTTGAATTGTAGGTGAGACAAACGGTTGAGTGCAATGTCAGAGGGCTTGATAAGATGGTAAGTGAAGTCCCACTGAGAAGGCGTGTGGCTTGTAAGCAGCTGCAGGGAAAGTGCCGATTACGGCAAAACATGAAATGTGATAAAACCTTTGTGCAGCAGAGGGTATTAGGAGCTATATGAAAGTCGCTGTGTTATAATCCTCCTGAGGTAAAAGGATAAGTAGAATCCAGGTGACAAAGGAATAAAGCTTTGTAATCCACAAGGAGAGCTTGATAGAGAACTCAGTAGCAAGGATAGCAGGACTGCTACAAACAGCTACATGTGCAATAACTAAGCACCTGTCTGCAGTCAGGTGATGACTTAAATGCAGACAGGTAGAGACCATGTGATTGAAAGGTAACTGGAAAAAGCGGACTGGAATCCTTACATACGCCCCCCTTCAAGGAAGCCGATCCTCGGCTTGATGCTTAGGACGATCAGGGTAGCGTCTATGGAACTGAGAGAGAAGACGAGGGGCATCAATGTGTGTATAAGGCTCCCAGGTGTCGTCGTCTGGAGAGAAACCCTTCCATCGAACAAGATACTGTAGTTCACCGTTCAGAATCCTGGAGTCAAGAAGGTCCTGAACTTCAAAGGAATCGGAGTCCATAGGCAAATCTGGAGGGGGTAGGATACTAGAAGTAGGCAACAAATCGGTAGCTGGTTTTAACAAAGAGACATGGAAGGTTGAATGGATGGGTATGGTGGATGGAAGTTCCAAAGTCACAGCATTGGCGTTGACAACTCTAGTAATGAGGAACAGACCAATGTACAAGCCAGAGAGTTTTTTACATGGAACAGGCATTTTGATGTTCTTTGTGGAGAGCCATACCCTATCACCAACAGCATATGTAGGAGCAGGTCTCCTACGTAAGTCGTAGTACTTGTTTTGAGAGGCTTGAGAGTTTTGCAAGTTCCGTTTCAAGAATTGGAAATTCTCTGCTATGGTTTGCAGAAGGTCATCAACTGTTGGGGAATTGACTGGTTGGTTATCATGGATGTTGAAAGAGGGATGAAAAGCATAGTTAGCGAAGAATGGTGAAAGGTTAGTAGAACTGTGGTTGGAATTGTTATAAGCAAATTCTGCCAAATATAAATACTGTGCCCAGTTGTTTTGGTGATACGAGCAGTAACAGCGAAGATACTGCTCAAGCCACTGGTTTAGCCTTTCAGTTTGTCCATTGGTTTGTGGATGAAAAGCTGTGCTTGGACGATGATCTATCTGCAAATGCTGTGAAAGATGTCTCCAAAACTTAGAGGTGAACTGCGTACCTCTATCAGTTGTTATGATACTAGGTAAGCCATGATAACAAACAACCGTATTCAGGAACAACTGTGCTGTTTCACTGGATGTGGGCAGTTTATGGTATGGAATGAATATAGCCAATTTGGTAAGAATGTCCGTGACAACTAAGATGGTATTGAAGCCCGAACTACTGGGTAGTTCTACTAGGAAATCCATACCTATGTGGAACCAAGGTCTATCAGGTATTTCGATAGGTAGAAGTTGACCATAGGGTTTGTTCCTGTCCTTTTTAGAGGTAATGCAAATCGTACAGGCTTGTATATACTGTTTAATAGTTGATATCAAATTAGGCCACCAATAACATCTACAAAGAAGGTTTTTGGTTCTATTTATACCTGGATGACCAAGAAGAGGAGGGTCATGGTGTTGCTTGATTAGATCCGTCCTAAGGTCTTCTGGCACGTATAACTTATTTCCATGGAAGTACAGGTTGTTTCGGAAGGTGAGTTGTCGATGAGGTATGCCGTTATCTGATTGTAGAGACCATTGTACTTGTGATTCAAAGGTAGGTAGGATACCTAGGAATCTTTCAGCCGGAATAATAGAGATGGTTTCTTGTGTGTTTGGTGGTCTAGGTAGGCGTCTGGAAAGTGCATCAGCCTTGCCGTTCTTAGCACCAGGTCTGTAGATGATTTGGTAATTGAACCTGCTAAAGTATAGGCTCCAACGAACTTGTCTACTAGAAAGCGTTTTATTTTTTTGGAGGTATTCTAGATTGCGATGATCCGTATAGATGAGTATCGGGTTAGTCGTGCCCTCCAACAGATGTCTCCAGTTCTCGAAAGCCCTCTTAATTGCAAGCAACTCCTTTTCACCTATGGAGTAATTCAACTCAGCAGGAGAAAGTAACTTAGAATAAAAAGCAACAGGATGTAGAGGCTCCTTTAGACTCTTCCATTGGGACAAAACCGCTCCAAGAGCATAGTCCGAGGAATCAACTTCGAGAATGAATTGGAGGGACGGATCAGGGAACTGTAGTATAGGGGCCGAGGTGAAAGAATCCTTGAGTGAAATAAAAGCTTGAGTAGCAGCTTCATTCCAACGGAATGGTATGTTAACACTAGTGAGTGTGGTGAGGGGTTTAACTTTATGGGAAAAGTTTTTAATGAACTTTCTATAGTAGTTGCTGAACCCGAGAAAACGTTGCAAATCCTTCCTGGTACTCGGTTGAGGCCAAGATCTAACGGCATCAACCTTGCTATCTTGCATCTTGATGCCATTCGGTCCAATAGTATAACCCAGAAAATCTATTTTAGTCGTATGGAAGACACATTTCTCCAACTTAGCATAAAGCCGGTGGACTTGAAGACGGGACAGTATCCAACTAACATGTTTGATGTGTTCATCCAAGTTGTTTGAATAGATTAAAATATCATTGCCGTAGACAACTACGCAAGTATCAAGAAGGTCATGGAAGATATCGTTCACAAAATATTGGAACGTTGCAGGAGCATTGGTGAGGCCAAAAGGCATGACGAGGTATTCGAAGAGGCCATACCGAGTTCTAAAAGCGGTAAGCCACTCGTCGCCTTCTCTAATCCTAACGAGATTATAGGCACCTCTTAAATCCAGTTTAGTGAAAATTTTGGCGTTTTGTAGCCTTTCAATAAGTTCCGGTATAAGCGGCAATGGATATCTGTTCTTGATTGTGATTTTATTCAATTCTCTGAAATCTATTATAGGCCGTAGAGAATTGTCCTTGTTCCTGACAAAGAAGAAACCAGATGCTGCTGGAGAAACAGAAGGATGAATGAAGCCTTTCTTAATATTCTCGTCCAAGTAGGTCTTAAGGTGATCAAGTTCTGGTTGTGACAAAGGATAGAGATGCCCAAAAGGTGGTGACGTACCAGGTTTTAGATCAATGGGGCAGTCGTAGGAGCGGTGAGGTGGCAGCGTTTCTGCCTCCTTTTTGCTGAATACTTCTGCAAATTTCGAATATACCTCTGGGACCTGAGTGGAATCTACGATTTGCAATAAAGGATAATGCTGGAAGCAAGTTTGTTTGCAATATGGTGATGTAAAATCAACCTTTAGGGAGCTCCAGGAGATCTGTGGTTCATGTAGGCGCAGCCAGTGTATTCCTAACACAATAGGGAAAAGAGGTGAGGTGATAACGTCAAAGGTGATGTATTCCTGATGTAAACCAAGAGTAGTAACAAGAATCGGGATTGTGTGGTGGATGATAGGACCAGAGGATATTTCAGAACCATCGACTACTTTAATAGAAACAGGAGACAATTTTTTAATTAGAGGTATTTTATTTTTCGCTACAAGGGAAACATCAATATAATTGCCCTGTGCTCCGGTGTCAATTATAGCCTCTGTCTTCATGTGCTTGTTGTCCCACTGTAATGAGAGAGGTAAGATACAGTGAGCAGGTTGATCATACACAATCAGAGAAGTCAAGGAAGAATAGGACTTACTAGTTTTGTTCTTGCGTAAAGAAGTGCACTCTCTGATTGAGTGAGAAGCTGATCCACAATACATACACAATCCTCTTGTCTTTCGTCTAAATCTTTCTTCAGAAGAGAGAGGGCCTCTGAAGAAACCTATTTCCATAGCCTCAGGATTACTTGAGGTAGCAGTATGAGAAACTGGTACATGAGCAGGTAGGGTAGACTTTCTAGGACTGGAGTCAGTGTATTGGCGTTCAGATCTTCGTTATCTCTCAACCTCCGGTCGAATTGCATGGAGAGTCTAATAAGTCCTTCCAGCGAATCAGGGAGCTCAGTGCGAGCCAACTCATCCTTTACCAGATCAGATAGTCCCAGGCGAAATTGATTCTTTAATGCGATGGTGTTCCACTGGCTGTCAGTAGTGTATTGTTTAAAGTCTGTTATATAAGATTCAACAGGCCTGTTCCCTTGTTTTAGTTTCCTCAGCTTGGTTTCTGCTGTGAGCTGTAGATTAGAATCTGAATATAGCTCATCCAAAACTGCAAGAAATGACTCAAGTGAGGACAAAAGGGGACTATCTGTCTCAAACAGGGTACAGCCCAGGTGTGGGGTTCATCGCGTAGGTATGTAATCATAGTTAAGACCTTCACCCTGTCATTTGGGTAAGTATGTGGTTTTAAATTGAAGGTTAAGAGACAAGCATTTCTGTATTGGCGGTATAGAGATCTATCCCCGCTAAATAAATCCGGGGGGGAAATATGCGGTTCCACAGATGACTCAGTAGTATATGATTTAGAGGGGGCTATGTCTTTAAGAGCCTTCCTTAAGCTGTTGTTTTCAGCCTTAAGTTCCCTCATACCTTGGGTGAGCTCATCTACTCTTTGAGACAGATTATACACAATGTTAGGTAAGTCTGCTGGTTCCATCTTAGAAGAGGCTTAGTTATTCTATAAGGTTTGTTTCCAGGTTGTCCAGAAATATAGGAACTCAGCTGCAGACTTAATGAGAACTGAATATGTATCACTTTGTTGAACAGGCTATTAATTAGCATAGACTGTTTGATAAAGTGAAATAAAGTTAATGTAATTTACATAGGAGGAGATAGAGTTATAATTCACTCTATTATTGTAACTGATATCAGTATAGGAGTAAGATTCTGAAATGTAAGCAGAGTTCCAAATTACTCATACATAGATTAGCAAGCAGGTATTGAGGGGAGTAATGTGCACAGAGAGGATTAGCACAGTTCGTCCAAAAGGTAAGCTAGCAGATTTTAACAAAGGACTTAGGTGTTAAGTTTTCCTTCACAGCGTTACCATGATGAGGGAATTACATACGAGACACAGAGTCTTTGTACTAGCCTGCTATAGAGCCGAGATCAGTAACCTCTGGTAGGAGGAGCTGAAACTCTGACTGACAGCAGCACAAGCGGCAGTGAAAACTGTAGCTCTGGTCACAGAAGAGGTAAGCGGCTGTCTCTAAATGAGAGTTTGAATTGTAGGTGAGACAACCGGTTGAGTGCAATGTCAGAGGGCTTGATAAGATGGTAAGTGAAGTCCCACTGAGAAGGCGTGTGGCTTGTAAGCAGCTGCAGGGAAAGTGCCGATTACGGCAAAACATGAAATGTGATAAAACCTTTGTGCAGCAGAGGGTATTAGGAGCTATATGAAAGTCGCTGTGTTATAATCCTCCTGAGGTAAAAGGATAAGTAGAATCCAGGTGACAAAGGAATAAAGCTTTGTAATCCACAAGGAGAGCTTGATAGAGAACTCAGTAGCAAGGATAGCAGGACTGCTACAAACAGCTACATGTGCAATAACTAAGCACCTGTCTGCAGTCAGGTGATGACTTAAATGCAGACAGGTAGAGACCATGTGATTGAAAGGTAACTGGAAAAAGCGGACTGGAATCCTTACACTATTTATCTAAATAATTTTGGAAATGGTTAGGGGGAGATGCAGAACCAAGTCACACATTTTTATTAATGATTTTATTTTCACTTTATTTTCCATTAGGGAGATGACTTCATCTACAGACTGAAAGTGAAGAATCCCAGACTGAAAGTGATGAATACCAAACTGAAAGTGAAGAATCCCAGACTGAAAGTGAAGAAATCTAGACTGAAAGTGAAAAATACCAATGTTATCATGTCTGTTGCATTGTCTTTCAACTGTGCTGACTTTGAAAAACAGGACAAAAAATTTATAAACCACAGTGCTAAGATTAAACACACAAAACAGCTGTATATAAACAAGGGATCCCTTTCTCCTTATTAGACAAAATTTTAGGAAAAAATAACTACACTGACTGCAGTATAAACTGCAGGCATGTAATTGGATACAGCTGCGCTGTCACACAGATAGCTAAATGTGTACAGTAACTAGGATAGTGTGTGAACGTCAATTGAGGATAGTCTAATTAAATAGAATAAAATAAAATAAATACAATAGAATCACCCAAATATAAAAACAACTTGATCATAAAAATAAAAACATCATAGATAAAAATATAACAATTATAACAAATAATCATAAATAGTAATTCATAACATTTCATAACATTACAATGAATAACAGTAAACCTACAATATATAGCTCAAAATAGGCTGAAAATCTTTTTCAGACACAAAAAAAAGCGTCTTAATGTTAGCAGGAAAGCCTTTTAAGCAGAAAAGTCTTTTAGGCAGATAAAAAGAGCGTGTTTGCTTTCAAAGCGTATTTCTTCAAGCAAGCTGGTGTCTTGGTTAGTTGTTAAGCTAGTTGCACAGAGCTGTACAGTTAGGACGAGAAGAAGGATAGAGAAATCCTTTTGAACAGTGGTAAAGTATAAATGGCAAGGCAAGGCAAGGCACTTTTACTTACACCGATTGTCGATAGTTGGTCTCCAGAGGTTTCTGTCCGAATGCCGCTTGTCTCTAGGGCACCTCCTAGTCAATCAGGGAGGAATAACAATGAATATAATCGAGCTCCAAGAACTCTCACATCATCAGACTTGTAGGACTACGGAAGCCCAAAGAGGTCACAATACAGAGCAACGAGTTTCGACTTAGAACAGCCTTTCTCAAGCTCAATACTGATGTGGTGTAGACTTAGCATATTTATACGCTTTTCTTAAAGGAATATTTCAAATTAATGCGATTCTATTGACTATACAAAATCAGAAGACTGCATTTTGATATATATATATATATATAAAAAGAATAAAACAAGAATATTACGGTTTGATACAAATGAGATGTACATAGAAATTAAGAATTAATTAATTTAAGCAATATGTATCAATATACCCTAAAGGATCAAACAGTTAATCTATAAAATAAGAAATAAATCTATACAATGACTAAACTAGAATTTATTAATTTATTTATTTGTATTAGCGATCGACTTACTGGAAACTAATAAATATGTTACGGTAAGGGATATTGAGGTTAATGAAGGGCAAACCGGATCCATTGCACGTTGTGAATCGATGTTTAATTCTAAAGATCAATCCTATAATTCTATCTAATTTTAAGATGGTTATCTAAGGATCTTTAACAATATGATAACTCTAATATGGATGATTTTTTAATAAAAGACCTTAATTCTTAATTTTAGGATGTTTTAAAATTCTGAAACTTAGGGCTGGGTATTGTAATTGGTCATAGATGGACTAAGACTCTTTTGTGATTTTCATAGATGTGAATAGAGGACATTATAGTAAAATCATAAAGTTAGGGAAGTTGTTCATATTTCTATACTCTAATTTATCATGTAATGAAGTTCTATAATTTGATTTGATCTTATTAGATGTTGTCAATTTGTTTAAAAAATACATATATAATTTTTTAAATATATAATAAAAATGGTTGCAGAATTTAAACATCGGACTGAATTTATTTTCCTTGAAAAATATTTACAACACAAAAGGGTCCCAAGAGGACTAAGAATAAAAAAAAGAATGTTCTTTTAAAAACAGAGGAAATTGAATTTAAAACCAAATGGAATGATATACTAGAGGAGGCCTCTTTTAAACTAATGAAGCTAATTAATATAGGGGAGAGATTTTAAAAAAACTAGAAATAGAAATTCGTACCCTAGAAGAAAAAAAAAATTAAAATTTTTTTTTTTTAGAATTAGAAGAATATAAAGTTAAAGAAAAAGAGATTAAGATACTTATAGATAAAACTAAAGAAGAAATGTTGGCATTAAAAATTAGAAAATTTGAAAGGGATTGTGATGACTATTTATCCCATGAAGATAAACCTGATATTGATAAATATATCTCCCATAGATGGAGACATTATGAAAAAATAGGAATGAATGATGTTAATGATGGGCAAACGGATGATAAATCCAAAAAATTAGAGAAGGTTCAGAAACCACAATCTAGTTTCCATATAGCAAATTATATGGAAATAAATGGTAATAATAGTCATGATTACTATCCCAAGATGTCTGAACAGGGACAATATCAGACAAATTGGAATAGAGCTTGAAACTACCATCAAAATAGAGGACATCATGATGGAGGTAATTTTAAGGAGGGTTATCAAAATAATTGGAACTATCAAGGGAATAGGAACTATAGGAGGCAAGAACACAGGGGAAGATTCAATTATTCTAGCCAACTTAATGGGAATTTTCATCAATATGGAAATAGGAGATATGAAGGAACAGATGGGGAGGGCTGGAGACAACAGTATTATAGTAATAGAAATAATGGACACTTCAGAAATAATGGGGGTCAATACTGGAAGCAGTCTTCTGTTAGAAATTATAATAGGGAACCTGAGTACATCTCAACTTCAAATAGATTTGAAGTACTGAATAAATCCAAGACACATTTTAAATCTAATACCCCAGTAGGTCAAAAGGTAAAAGAAAAAAACAAACATGTATTTGACAAGGATACCCCAATATTTCCCTCATCTACATCCCATTTTTTAGAATTAGGCCAATTAAAAGACACCAAACAGTTATCCCAAAGGGAGGGAAGAAAAAGAAGATCGTCAGAAAGAGAAGAGGATCAAGAAGGACCAAAAAAACAAAAAAAATCCCAAATATAGGTGATGTAACCAATAAAGGGATCTTTAACTTAAGTGGGCAACTGCTAAATAAATCACAAAAAGAAATTCTGAGTAAAGGGCTTACATTTGCACCTACTGCAAAATTGGATAAGTTTGGGACATATATAGATGCCCATAAATTTATTCAGAAATTGACTGTTAAGAGATGGTACATGAGAAATGAGCCAGAACTGAAGCAGGACAATTCATCACAAGATAAATTTAAACATACCAATTTAAAAGAGAAATCGTGTTCCTACCCAAAATATGATAAGGGTCCACAGGTAGAAACTTTTGAAAAAATGATATTAAAGGATATTGAAAACATTAATAAAACAAAAATAGATAAACTTAAAAATAATTTAATCAAAAAACAACTAAACACCATTCGTGCTCTAGAAAGAGATAACAACCTTATAATAAAACTTGCAGATAAGGGTGGGGGAATTGTGATTTTGAACAAAGATCAGTATATAAATATGTGCCAAAATATTGTAGGAGATAAAAACACCTATAAAAAACTAAGCTATAATCCAACAAGGGAATATACTGATTCCCTGAGGGAACTTTTAGACTCAGGATATAATATAGTAATATTAACAGAAAAAGAAAATAATTATCTATTACCCAAATACCCTAAAATACCTCTTCTATATAGTCTACCAAAAATACACATATCCCTTGCAAATCCCCTTGGGAGGCCAATTATCTCAGGGATAGGTTCAATCACCTCAAATTTATCAGAGTATATTGATTTATTTCTACAGCAATATGTTAAAAACTTACCATCATATTTAAAAGATTCTAAAGACATACTAAATCTAGTGAAAGATATTGACTGGCAAGATGGAGATTTACTCGTGACCTGTGATGTCACCTCCCTCTATACATGCATAGCACATATAGATGGGATTGAAGCTATTAAATATTTTCTGAATCAAGATGATGGGATACCTGAAGAACAAAAGGGATTTATTTTAGATTGCATAGATTTTATTCTAAGACACAATTATTTTTATTTTATGGATGTTTTCTATAATCAAGAGCAAGGTACCACTCTGGGGACCAGGTTTGCCCCCAGTTATGCTAATTTATTTATGGGTCTGTGGGAAAAGTGTTTCTTAGAGAGCAGCCAACTGGGGTCAAACCTGGTCACCTATAGACGGTACATAGATGACATATTTATGATCTGGCATGGGACTGAAGACAGCTTAGACAAATTTATTTCATCCATGAATGTGAATGAAAAAAATCTGAAGTTCACATGGGAAAAAAGTAAAACCACTATACACTTTTTAGACCTAGAGATTTTTGAAAGGGATAACAAGTTACATTTAAAAACCCATTTTAAACAGGTAGATGCAAATAACTATATACATCAGTTAAGTTGTCATCACACTCAGTGGAAAAACAACATCCCAAAAGGGCAGTTTTTAAGAATGAGAAAAAACTGCAGTACTCTACCTGACTATGACACTCAGTCGATAGTTCTAAAAGAAAAATTTATAGATAGGGGTTACCCCACAGATGTCTTAGAAACTGCAATGGAAAATGTGCAAAACCTAGATCGAGACAAAATTCTGAGTAACAAGAGAAATGACAAAAAAGATAATAATGGATTCATAGTCCTACCATTTATTACCACATATAGTGGAAATAAAAATATAATAGAACAACTATTAAAGAAACATTGGAACATCCTCAAATTAGATGAGAAGTTAGGCCCTCTTTTACCTAATCGACCCCGAATTGTATACAAAAAGGCCAGAAATCAAAAAACTAAACTTGCCCCCTCGGATTTAAAAAGAAAACAAGATAAAAGGAATAAAGATTTATGGGGGAAAGATCTAAAAGTTTTTTTTCCATGTCATAAATGTAAATCCTGCCAACATGGAATGAAGAAAAAAGAAATAAAATAAAATTCCACAGGGGAAAAATTTAAAATTTCACAAATGATAAGATGTATAGATAGAAATGTCATTTATATGATAGAGTGTAAATGTGCAGCTCAATACGTGGGGGAATCAGAAAGACCCCTACGAAATAGAATAAGAGAGCATACCCTGTCGATTGAGCACCACAATAAAGAACGTTATAAAGACCTTCCAATTCCTAAACATTTTGCTGCATGTAACAATGCGAGCCTTAAACACTTCAAATTTATTGGTATTGATAAAATCTCAAACCACTGGAGGGGAGGGGACCTCCTTAATGACATTTTAAAAAGGGAAGGAAAATGGATCTTCCAATTGGGCTCCCTATCTCCTCGGGGTCTTAATCTAGAATTAGACCTACACTGACATCTAAAATAATCAACCAAATTAAAAATATCCCAAAATATGAAAATTTCAATTATATATCCAGCTTTTTATATATAATATAAAATTTAAAAAAATATATGTATTTTTTAAACAAATAAACAACATCTAATAAGATCAAATCAAATTATAGAACTTCATTCCATGATCAATTAGAGTATAGAAATTTGAACAACTTCCCTAACTTTATGATTTTACTATAATGTCCTCTATTCACATCTATGAAAATCACAAAAGAGTCTTAGTTCATCTATGACCAATTACAATACCCAGCCCTAAGTTTCAGAATTTTAAAACATCCTACAATTATGAATTAAGGTCCTCTATAAAAAAAAAAAACATCCATATTAGAGTTATCATATTGTTAAAGATCCTTAGATAACCATCTTAAAATTAGATAGAACTATAGGATTGATCTTTAGAATTAAACATTGATTCACAACGTGCAATGGATCCGGTTTGCCCTTCATTAACCTCAATATCCATTACCGTAACATATTTATTAGTTTCCACTAAGTAGATCGCTAATACAAATAAATAAATTAATAAATTCTAGTTTAGTCATTGTATAGATTTATTTCTTATTTTATAGATTAACTGTGTGATCCTTTAGGGTATATTGATTCATATTGCTTACATTCATTAATTCTTAATTTCTATGTACATCTCATTTGTATCAAACCATAATATTCTCGTTTTATTCTTTTTATACATATATCAAATTGCAGTCTTCTGATTTTGTATTGTCAATAGAATCACATTAATTTGAAATATTCCTTTAAGAAAAGCGTATAAATATGCTAAGTCTACACCACATCAGTATTGAGCTTGAGAAAGGCTGTGCTAAGCCGAAACGCGTTGCTCTGTATTGTGACCTCTTTGGGCTTCCGTAGTCCTACAAGTCTGACGGCGTGAGAGTTCTTGGAGCTCGATTATATTCATTGTTAATCCTCCCTGATTGACTAGGAGGTGCCCGAGAGACAAGCGGCATTCAGAGAGAAACCTCTGGAGACCAACTATCGACACTCGGTGTAAGTAAAAGTGTATACCTTGCCATTTGTACTTTACCGCTGTTCAAAAGGATTTCTCTATCCTTCTTCTCGTCCTAACTATAAAGCTCTGTGCAACTCTGCAACTAGCTTAACAACTAACCAAGACATTAGCTTGCTTGAAGAAATATGCTTTGAAAGCAAACACGCTCTTTTTATCTGCCTAAAAGACTTTTCTGCTTAAAAGACTTTCCTGCTGACATTAAGACACTTTTGTTTGTGTCTGAAAAAGACTTTCAGCCTATTTTGAGCTATATATTGTAGGTTTGCTGTTATTCATTGTAATGTTATGAAATGTTATGAATTACTATTTATGATTATTTGTTATAATTGTTATATTTTTATCTATGATGTTTTTATCTGTAATGTTTTTATTTTTATGATCAAGTTGTTTTTATATTTGGGTGATTCTATTGTATTTATTTTATTCTATTTAATTAGACTATCCTTAATTGAAGTTCACACACTATCCTAGTTACTGCACACATTTAGCTATCTGTGTGACAGCGCAGCTGTATCCAATTACATGCCTGCAGTTTATATTGCAGTCAGTGTAGTTATTTTTTCCTGACTTTGAAAAACATACAAAGACAGGTTCACATGGTAAGTGGCCACAATTCTCTGGAACAAGACTGGGGATGCAGGATGCATCCTATGGGAGACACTTATGGTTCATAATGTTATTTTTTATTTTTAGATGGTATTTCACAATCCTCTATTTTGAAAATGTTGAATAGGACACCTAATGAAGGTAAACTGATATTTTGAATAGAATTGCCTTTCAAAGACCATACATCTAGGTTAGTTTGCACAATGCATGCTATTTAAGAATCATAGGAGGAATAATGTTCAAAGAATTCATAATATATACATGTCCTATTTTAGAATATGTTTATTTTATATACATTACCCCTACTTTGTGCTAGAGAGGACTCAGATTCTGACAAATCAGACAGATAAAGGGATACATTTAATAGTTGACATTTAGGTATATTATTATTTGAAGGGACATGAAATATTAAATTCAATTAGGTCCCTCATACAATAGAACAACATTTTTTCTTAAACAATTGATAGTATGCATTATTTTGTCTAATTTAAAATGCTAATATGTGTAATTCAAATATTGATTAGACCATTTAATGTGATTAATTTCAAATTATGGATAGATATAGATCTCCAGTCAGAGTGTAGACAGAAGATGAATTTACAATTATTATATTTAATGAATATTTTGTTAGTCATGTGTTCATTAAATAACCTTATTGACTAATGGCTAGATTATGAGTTTTGCGGTATGAGTGAAAAAGCAGTGTTATGGCTCTTTTTCACTACCGCTGGTATTACGAGTCTTGCAGGTATATCTGTACCGTACACTTTTTTGCCCGTAATGCAACGTAACTACCGCAGCTTTCCAAAAGTCCTTTTTCAATGGGACTTCCTTTGCGCCGGTATTACGAGTTTGCCTGGGATGCCAAAAAGTGAGCTACAGCCCAAACCGTCAAGATCCATACCGTAAACTGAAAGTCAGTAGTTATGACTTTTATGTTACAAAGCCGTAACATAAAACTCATAAGCAAAGTGCTAAAAAGTACACTAACACCCATAAACTACCTATTAACCCCTAAACCAAGGCCCTCCCGCATCACAATCACTAAAATAAAATCATTAACCCCTAACCTGCCACTCCGGACATCGCCACTACTATAAGAAACATATTAACCCCTAACTGCTGCACTCCCGCAACGTAAACACTAGTTAGATATTATTAACCCCTAATCTGCTGTCCCTAAAATCGCTGCAACCTACACTACTGTTATTAACCCCTAATCTGCTGCCCCAAAATCGCCCCCACTATACTAAAGTTATAAACCCCTAAAACTAACCCTAAGTCTAACCCTAACACCCACTAACTTTATAATATTTAAAATAAATCTAAATACAAATTACTATCATTAACTAAATAATTACTATTTAAAACTAAATACTTACCTATAAAATAAACCCTAAGCTAGCTACAATATAACTAATAGGTTAGGTTTTATTTTTATTTCACAGCTAAGTTTGTATTTATTTTAACTTGATAGATTAGTTAGTAAATAGTTATTAACTATTTACTAGCTAATAAAATAAATATTTACTAGCTGTACAATTAAACCTAACCTGAGTTTCATTAACACCTAACCTTACACTACAATTAAATAAATTATATTAATTATATACAATTAATTAAATTACAAAAAAACAAACCCTAAATTACACAAAATAAAAAAGAAATGATCAAATATTTAAACTAATTACACCTAATCTAATAGCCCTTTCAAAATAAAAAAGCACCCCCAAAATAAAAAAACCCTATCCTACAATAAACTAACAATAGCCCTTAAAAGGGCCTTTTGCATGGCATTGCTCCAAAGAAATCAGCTCTTTTACCTGTAAAAAAATAATGCAAACAACCCCAAATGGTAAACCCACCACCCACACAACCAAATCCCCAAATAAAATCCTATCTAATAAAACCTAAGCTCCCCATTGCCCTGAAAACGGCATTTGGATGGGCATTACTATCATTAACTAAATAATTACTATTTTAAACTAAATATTTACCTGAGTTAACACCTAACCTTACACTACAATTAAATAAATTACATTAATTAAATACAATTAATTAAATTACAAAAAAAACAAACACTAAATTATACAAAATAAAAAAGAAATTATCAAATATTTAAACTAATTACACCTAATCTAATAGCCCTATCAAAATAAAAAAGCACCCCCAAGATAAAAAAAACCCTATCCTACAATAAACTAACAATAGCCCTTAAAAGGGCCTTTTGCGTGTCATTGCTCCAAAGAAATCAGCTCTTTTACCTGTAAAAAAATAATACAAACAACCCCCCAACAGTAAACCCACCACCCACACAACCAAAAAAAAACTAAGCTCCCCATTGCCCAGAAAAGGACATTTGGATGGGCATTGCTCTTAAAAGGGCATTTAGCTCTTTTTCCGCCCAAACCCTAAGTTAAAAATAACACTAACCCCCGAAGATCCCCTAACAGCTTTTAAAGACCCGACATCCATTCTCAATAAAGTGGCAGAAGTCTTCATCAAAGCCGGCAGAAGTCTTCATCCAAGTGGGCTGAAGTCTTCATCCAAGCCGGCAGAAGTCTTCTTCCAGATGGCATCTTCTATTTTCATCCATCTGGCGCGGAGCGGCTCCATCTTCAAGACATCAGGCGCGGAGCATCCTCTTCAATCGACGTCTCTTCCAGAATGAAGGTTTCTTTAAGGGTGCAATCAGCTAATAGTATTGAGCTTCAATCCTATTGGCTGATTCAATCAGCCAAAAGGATTGAGCTTGCATTCTATTGGCTGTTCCAATCAGCCGATTGGATGCTGTCTGGATGAAGACTTTGGCCCGCTTGGATGAAGACTTCTGCCAGCTTCGATGAGGACTTCTGCCACTTCGTTGAGGATGGATGTCGGGTATTCAAAAACTGTAAGTGGATCTTCAGGGGTTAGTGTTAGTTTTTTTAAGGGTTTATTGGGTGGATTTTATTTTTAGCTTAGGGTTTGGGCGGAAAAAGAGCTAAATGCCCTTTTAAGGGCAATGCCCATACAAATGCCCTTTCAGGGCAATGGGGAGCTAAGGTTTTTTAGATAGGATTTTATTTTGGGGGGTTGGTTGTGTGGGTGGTGGGTTTTACTGTTGGGGGTTGTTTGTATTTTTTTTACAGGTAAAGAGCTGATTTCTTTGGGGCAATGCCATGCAAAAGGCCCTTTTATGGGCTATTGGCAGTTTAAAAGTGCATATACAGCGCCAACATCCAAACAGATAAAAGCTCCCAAAGTGAG
Source organism: Bombina bombina (assembly GCF_027579735.1). Classification (NCBI taxonomy): domain Eukaryota; kingdom Metazoa; phylum Chordata; class Amphibia; order Anura; family Bombinatoridae; genus Bombina; species Bombina bombina. The sequence goes on along the minus strand of NC_069501.1, from coordinate 907,345,736 downwards.
ACCCCTAAAAACTCAAAAAAAATAATATAAATATTGAAAGAGGGAGCGCCAGCTATAGGCTAAAGTATCAGATTAACAGAAAAATATTAAAATATTAAAATACATTTATTACATTCACATAAACTAGGGTACCCTATGTACATATAACAATTCAATTGAAAACAATTAAAAATAGTTAAAAACAATAGAGTAAGTGCCCCTCAGGAGAGAGGAATAACAAAACATATAACACAAAAAAATATGTATTAAAAGTCCCATATGATATAAAAAGTCTTAATAAGTGATGATATCCTTAACAAATGTCCTATGTAACAGATCCGGTGCCCTTGTGAATCCAATTAATCCTTTGTGTATGATGGGGTATCCAAGAATTCAAAAATCAAAATAAAGATGGTTGTCAAAAATATATGATAAAAAAATAAATAACAAAAATAACAAAATTTGAGAGAAGTGAATCAAGTGAAAAAAGTGAATAAGAAATCCTAAGGGTCCAAAAACTGCAGTACCTGGAAAAAACATAATTCACATAGTGCAATAACGCTAATATGAATATAAACATAATTGAAAATAGGCTTACCCTAGAGGCTTACCCTATATGTAAACTCGAGCAGTGACTACTTATAACATGTATAATAACTATTGGCAGTTTAGTTTAGGCTAGGGTTTTTTTTATTTTGGGTTGGCATTTTTATTTTGATAGGGCTATTAGATTAGGTATAATTAGTTTAAATATTCGATCATTTCTTTTTTATTTTGTGTAATTTATTGTTTTTTTATTTTAGTTAATTGTATTTATTTTTATTTTACAGGTAAATTTGTATTTATTTTAACTAGGTAGTTAGTAAATAGTTAATAACTATTTAGTAACTAGTCTACCTAGTTAAAATAAATACAAACTTGCCAGTGAAATAAAAATAAAACCTAAGATAGATACAATGTAACTATTAGTTATATTGTAGCTAGCTTAGGGTTTATTTTATAGGTAAGTATTTAGTTTTAAATAGAAATTATGTAGGTATTAATTGTAATTTTTATTTAGATTTATTATAATTATATTAAAGTTAGTGGGTGTTAGGGTTAGGGTTGGGGTTAGACTTAAGGTTAGGCTTAGTGGTTTATAACTTTAGTATGGTGGCGGCGACATTGGGGGTGGCAGATTAGGGGTTAATAAGTATAATGTAGGTGGCGGCGATGTCGGGGGTGGCAGATTAGGGGTTATTAAATTTATGTAGGTAGATTAGGGGTTAATAAGTGTAGGTGGGTGTTGGCGACATTGGGGGCAGCAGATTAGGGGTTAATAAGTGTAATGTAGGTGTCGGCGATGTCGGGGCAGCAGATTAGGGGTGTTTAGACTCAGGGTTTATGTTAGGGTGTTAAGTGTAAACATAATTTTTTTTTTTCCCCATAGGAATCAATGGGGCTGCGTTATGGAGCTTTACGCTCCTTTATTGCAGATGTTAGGCTTTTTTTTAGCCGGCTCTCCCCATTAATGTCTATGGGGAAATCGTGCACGAGCATGTAAAAGCAGATCAAAGCAGCGATGGTATTTGTGTGTAGTACGGAACTCAATTTTGCTCAACGCTCACATATTTCCTGCTAATGCCGGTTTATGAAAACCTGTAATAGCGGCGCTATAGGGAGGTGAGCGGTGGAAATAACTTGCAAGTTAGTACCGAGCCGCTCATAACGAAAAACTAGTAATCTAGCCGTAATATTTTTAAAATTTCTCTTCTTTCTTTTTCAGATTTTCATTTTTGATGAATTCCAAAAAAAAATTTTTCTTAATAAATTTATTTACATACTATATTTTTCAATTTTATTTATTGAAATACATATTATTTGATACACATCTCTATCCCAGTAAGATAATAAGAAACACATCCATCTAATATTCTGACATGTAAACAAAATATGTCCCATGGCTGTTAAAGTATCTATTTTACAAGCACATGCCTGATATCAAATATACTAATTTTGATTAATTTACTGAATGAAAAAATATAAACACAGCTTAAGCAGATAATGTTAAAGTCAAGTATCTTACAAAAGGTGGAGTTAGATACAGCCATTTATGATTTGGTTGTGAGATTTATAGATGTCAAAATCATAAAATGTTTATGACGAGAATAAGCAGTATAAATTATACATAACAACTTTGCTCATTTCACTTTTAAGAAATTAAAGTGTTTAACTTCTTACATTAAAGTGACAGTGTAGTTTAATGTTATATTTACATTCTAATCTCTATAATCTTTCTTAGGTAACAAAAAACATTCTTAAAATAAATATAGGTTATTATGCTTTCATTATTTTCAAGGTAATCTAGTTTATATTATCTTTAAATAAAACATAAGTTAATTTCACATTTATACCAAGTTAGTTATTGTATGCCATATTGATGACTTTTCGCTCTAGTGAAGTCATTTGAAGTGTCAGTTAACTATAGATATATCAAAATATAAATTCTCACAATTATACTCTTTACCTGTTGGAATGTATCACATTTCTATAAGTATTTCTGTTACCCTTTATTTTAATTTAGTTTTTTTCTCCCATGTTAACTCCACCTATTCCTAATGGTTTTGTCCTTAAAGGGACATTAAACCAACATTTTTATTTCATGATTCAGACAGAGAATACAAATTTAAACAACATTCAAATTTACTTCTATTATCTAATTTGCTTCATTTTTTAGATATCATTTGTTAAAGAAATAGCAATGCACATGGGTTAGCCAATTACACAAGGCATCTATGTGCAGCGAAGAATCAGCAGAATTAGAGATTATCTAGATATGCTTTTCAGGAAAGAATATCAAGAGATAAAAGCAAATGAGATAATAGAAGCAAATTAGAAAGTTGTTTAACATTGTATTATCCATCTAAATCAGGAAAGAACATATTCTGGTTTAATATCCCTTTAAGGCAAAGCTGTATAAATACAGCCATTGTAAGATATTTCACTCACAGTGGGGCAATACAAATTTGAAATGTTTTATGTTGATTGTTTGGCAAATATAAGAAGTATGTATATGTCTAAAAATGGGATAAAGTTAGGAAATAAGACTATGGCCTATAGTTATCAAGGTCTGGCGGACCTGATCCGACACTGCGGATCAGGTCCGCCAGACCTCGCTGAATATGGCAAGAAATACGCTCGCCGTATTCAGCATTGCACCAGCAGCTCACAAGAGCTGCTGGTGCAACGCCGCCCCCTGCAGACTCGCGGCCAATAGGCCGCCAGCAGGGGGGTGTCAATCAACCCGATCGTACTCGATCGGGTTGATTTCCGGCGATGTGTGTCCACCTGCAGGCGGAAAGGTTATGGATCAGCGGTCTTTGTGACCGCTGCTTCATAACTGCTGTTTCTGGTGAGTCTGATGACTCGCCAGAAACACGGGGCATCAAGCTTCATACAGAGCTTGATACATATGCCCCTATCTATCCAAGCTAATACACATATTTGTGGTTTTCACTTTCCAATAATAATTTATAGAACATCATGAACCATTTAATTTCATGCATTATATACACTGCTGATAATAAAATAATAAGGAATTGTAAACACATTCATTTCTCAAAATATTATAGTATACTGTCCCTTTAACCCCTTAGTGACCAGACCACTTTTCAATTTGTTGACCATCTGGGACCAAGGCTATTTTTGCATTTCTGCGATGTTTGTGTTTAACTGTAATTTTCCTCTTACTCATTTACTGTACCCACACATATTATATACTGTTTTTCTCGCCATTAAATGGACTTTCTAAAGATATGATTATTTTCATCATATCTTATAATTTACTATAAAAAAAATATAAAATATGAGGAAAAAATGAAAAAAATGCACTTTTTCTAACTTTGAGCCCCAAAATTTCTTACACATCTACAACCACCATAAAATACCAATGCTAAACAGTTTCTAAATTTTGTCCTGAGTTTATAAATACCCAATGTTTACATGTTCTTTGCTTTTTTTGCAAGTTATAGGGCAATAAGTACAAGTAGCACTTTGCTATTTCAAAACCATGTTTTTTCAAAATTGGCGATAGTTACATTGTAACACCAATATCTGTCATGAATCCCTGAATAACCCTTCAAATGTATATATTTTTTAAAAGAAGACAACCTAAGGTATTAAACTTGGGGTATTTTGACTTTTTTCATGCAACCATTTTACCACCAATCTATGCCAAAGTTTGGGGACGAAAAAAAAATAATTTGATTTTTTGACAAAATAGCAATTTAAGAATACATTTACTGATAATATTAAGGGTTACTGCCAAATAACACCCTCATATGTCTTCAGCAGCATCTCCTGGGTACAGTGATACCACCCATGTATAGGTGTGTCGGGTTCTTGGGGGGCTAAAAGCTCTTATTTTTAGGGAGCGCATTCCAGTTTTTCAACTTGGAATTTTCACATCGGTCATCATGCACCCATGTCCTATTTGGGACATTTCTGAAGCTGGTCAATGGAATTTACCCCCATCAAACCATATATTTTTGAAAAGTAGACACCCTAGGGTATTTCAAATGCTTGTATTTTAAAACTTTCCATGCACTAATTCAACCACCAGTCTTTGTCAAACTTTTGGGTAGTCATTATTTTGTGTTATTTTTCACACACATTGTACTTTAGGCATGGATTCTCAGTTCCTGTTATGTGTTACTACCAAAAAAAACCTCAATATGTGTTTAACAACATCTCCTGAGTACAGTGATACCACCCATGTATAGGTGTGTCGGGTTCTCTGGGGGCTAAAAGGCCTTAATTTTAGGAAGCGCATTCCAGTTTTTCAACTTGGAATTTTCACATCGGTCATCATGCACCCATGTCCTTTTTGGGACATTTCTGAAGCTGGTCAATGAAATTTACCCCCATCAAACCATATATTTTTGAAAAGTAGACACCCTAGGGTATTTCAAATGCTTGTATTTTAACACTTTCCATGCACTAATTCAACCACCAGTCTTTGTCAAACTTTTGGGTAGTCATTATTTTGTGTTATTTTTCAAACACATTGTACTTTAGGCATGGATTCTCAGTTCCTGTTATGTGTTACTACCAAAAAAAACCTCAATATGTGTTCAACAACATCTCCTGAGTACAGTGATACCACCCATGTATAGGTGTGTCGGGTTCTCTGGGGGCTAAAAGGCCTTAATTTTAGGAAGCGCATTCCAGTTTTTCAACTTGGAATTTTCACATCGGTCATCATGCACCCATGTCCTATTTGGGACATTTCTGAAGCTGGTCAATGGAATTTACCCCCATCAAACCATATATTTTTGAAAAGTAGACACCCTAGGGTATTTCAAATGCTTGTATTTTAACACTTTCCATGCACTAATTCAACCACCAGTCTTTGTCAAACTTTTGGGTAGTCATTATTTTGTGTTATTTTTCACACACATTGTACTTTAGGCATGGATTCTCAGTTCCTGTTATGTGTTACTACCAAAAAAACCTCAATATGTGTTCAACAACATCTCCTGAGTACAGTGATACCACCCATGTATAGGTGTGTCGGGTTCTCTGGGGGCTAAAAGGCCTTAATTTTAGGAAGCGCATTCCAGTTTTTCAACTTGGAATTTTCACATCGGTCATCATGCACCCATGTCCTATTTGGGACATTTCTGAAGCTGGTCAATGGAATTTACCCCCATCAAACCATATATTTTTGAAAAGTAGACACCCTAGGGTATTTCAAATGCTTGTATTTTAACACTTTCCATGCACTAATTCAACCACCAGTCTTTGTCAAACTTTTGGGTAGTCATTATTTTGTGTTATTTTTCACACACATTGTACTTTAGGCATGGATTCTCAGTTCCTGTTATGTGTTACTACCAAAAAAACCTCAATATGTGTTCAACAACATCTCCTGAGTACAGTGATACCACCCATGTATAGGTGTGTCGGGTTCTCTGGGGGCTAAAAGGCCTTAATTTTAGGAAGCGCATTCCAGTTTTTCAACTTGGAATTTTCACATCGGTCATCATGCACCCATGTCCTATTTGGGACATTTCTGAAGCTGGTCAATGGAATTTACCCCCATCAAACCATATATTTTTGAAAAGTAGACACCCTAGGGTATTTCAAATGCTTGTATTTTAAAACTTTCCATGCACTAATTCAACCACCAGTCTTTGTCAAACTTTTGGGTAGTCATTATTTTGTGTTATTTTTCACACACATTGTACTTTAGGCATGGATTCTCAGTTCCTGTTATGTGTTACTACCAAAAAAAACCTCAATATGTGTTTAACAACATCTCCTGAGTACAGTGATACCACCCATGTATAGGTGTGTCGGGTTCTCTGGGGGCTAAAAGGCCTTAATTTTAGGAAGCGCATTCCAGTTTTTCAACTTGGAATTTTCACATCGGTCATCATGCACCCATGTCCTTTTTGGGACATTTCTGAAGCTGGTCAATGAAATTTACCCCCATCAAACCATATATTTTTGAAAAGTAGACACCCTAGGGTATTTCAAATGCTTGTATTTTAACACTTTCCATGCACTAATTCAACCACCAGTCTTTGTCAAACTTTTGGGTAGTCATTATTTTGTGTTATTTTTCAAACACATTGTACTTTAGGCATGGATTCTCAGTTCCTGTTATGTGTTACTACCAAAAAAACCCTCAATATGTGTTCAACAACATCTCCTGAGTACAGTGATACCACCCATGTATAGGTGTGTCGGGTTCTCTGGGGGCTAAAAGGCCTTAATTTTAGGAAGCGCATTCCAGTTTTTCAACTTGGAATTTTCACATCGGTCATCATGCACCCATGTCCTATTTGGGACATTTCTGAAGCTGGTCAATGGAATTTACCCCCATCAAACCATATATTTTTGAAAAGTAGACACCCTAGGGTATTTCAAATGCTTGTATTTTAACACTTTCCATGCACTAATTCAACCACCAGTCTTTGTCAAACTTTTGGGTAGTCATTATTTTGTGTTATTTTTCACACACATTGTACTTTAGGCATGGATTCTCAGTTCCTGTTATGTGTTACTACCAAAAAAACCTCAATATGTGTTCAACAACATCTCCTGAGTACAGTGATACCACCCATGTATAGGTGTGTCGGGTTCTCTGGGGGCTAAAAGGCCTTAATTTTAGGAAGCGCATTCCAGTTTTTCAACTTGGAATTTTCACATCGGTCATCATGCACCCATGTCCTATTTGGGACATTTCTGAAGCTGGTCAATGGAATTTACCCCCATCAAACCATATATTTTTGAAAAGTAGACACCCTAGGGTATTTCAAATGCTTGTATTTTAACACTTTCCATGCACTAATTCAACCACCAGTCTTTGTCAAACTTTTGGGTAGTCATTATTTTGTGTTATTTTTCACACACATTGTACTTTAGGCATGAATTCTCAGTTCCTGTTATGTGTTACTACCAAAAAACCCCTCAATATGTGTTCAACAACATCTCCTGAGTACAGTGATACCACCCATGTATAGGTGTGTCGGGTTCTCTGGGGGCTAAAAGGCCTTAATTTTAGGAAGCGCATTCCAGTTTTTCAACTTGGAATTTTCACATCGGTCATCATGCACCCATGTCCTTTTTGGGACATTTCTGAAGCTGGTCAATGGAATTTACCCCCATCAAACCATATATTTTTGAAAAGTAGACACCCTAGGGTATTTCAAATGCTTGTATTTTAACACTTTCCATGCACTAATTCAACCACCAGTCTTTGTCAAACTTTTGGGTAGTCATTATTTTGTGTTATTTTTCAAACACATTGTACTTTAGGCATGGATTCTCAGTTCCTGTTATGTGTTACTACCAAAAAAAACCTCAATATGTGTTCAACAACATCTCCTGAGTACAGTGATACCACCCATGTATAGGTGTGTCGGGTTCTCTGGGGGCTAAAAGGCCTTAATTTTAGGAAGCGCATTCCAGTTTTTCAACTTGGAATTTTCACATCGGTCATCATGCACCCATGTCCTTTTTGGGACATTTCTGAAGCTGGTCAATGAAATTTACCCCCATCAAACCATATATTTTTGAAAAGTAGACACCCTAGGGTATTTCAAATGCTTGTATTTTAACACTTTCCATGCACTAATTCAACCACCAGTCTTTGTCAAACTTTTGGGTAGTCATTATTTTGTGTTATTTTTCACACACATTGAACTTTAGGCATGGATTCTCAGTTCCTGTTATGTGTTACTACCAAAAAAAACCTCAATATGTGTTCAACAACATCTCCTGAGTACAGTGATACCACCCATGTATAGGTGTGTCGGGTTCTCTGGGGGCTAAAAGGCCTTAATTTTAGGAAGCACATTCCAGTTTTTCAACTTGGAATTTTCACATCGGTCATCATGCACCCATGTCCTATTTGGGACATTTCTGAAGCTGGTCAATGGAATTTACCCCCATCAAACCATATATTTTTGAAAAGTAGACACCCTAGGGTATTTCAAATGCTTGTATTTTAACACTTTCCATGCACTAATTCAACCACCAGTCTTTGTCAATCTTTTGGGTAGTCATTATTTTGTGTTATTTTTCAAACACATTGTACTTTAGGCATGGATTCTCAGTTCCTGTTATGTGTTACTACCAAAAAAACCCTCAATATGTGTTCAACAACATCTCCTGAGTACAGTGATACCACCCATGTATAGGTGTGTCGGGTTCTCTGGGGGCTAAAAGGCCTTAATTTTAGGAAGCGCATTCCAGTTTTTCAACTTTGAATTTTCACATCTGTCATCATGCACCCAAGTCCTATTTGGGACATTTCTGAAGCTGATCAATGGAATTTACCCCCATAAAACCATATATTTTTGAAAAGTAGACACCCTAGGGTATTTCAAATGCTTGTATTTTAACACTTTCCATGCACTAATTCAACCACCAGTCTTTGTCAAACTTTTGGGTAGTCATTATTTTGTGTTATTTTTCACACACATTGTACTTTAGGCATGGATTCTCAGTTCCTGTTATGTGTTACTACCAAAAAACCCTCAATATGTGTTCAACAACATCTCCTGAGTACAGTGATACCACCCATGTATAGGTGTGTCAGGTTCTCTGGGGGCTAAAAGGCCTTAATTTTAGGAAGCGCATTCCAGTTTTTCAACTTGGAATTTTCACATCGGTCATCATGCACCCATGTCCTATTTGGGACATTTCTGAAGCTGGTCAATGGAATTTACCCCCATCAAACCATATATTTTTGAAAAGTAGACACCCTAGGGTATTTCAAATGCTTGTATTTTAACACTTTCCATGCACTAATTCAACCACCAGTCTTTGTCAAACTTTTGGGTAGTCATTATTTTGTGTTATTTTTCACACACATTGTACTTTAGGCATGGATTCTCAGTTCCTGTTATGTGTTACTACCAAAAAAACCTCAATATGTGTTCAACAACATCTCCTGAGTACAGTGATACCACCCATGTATAGGTGTGTCGGGTTCTCTGGGGGCTAAAAGGCCTTAATTTTAGGAAGCGCATTCCAGTTTTTCAACTTGGAATTTTCACATCGGTCATCATGCACCCATGTCCTATTTGGGACATTTCTGAAGCTGGTCAGTGGAATTTACCCCCATCAAACCATATATTTTTGAAAAGTAGACACCCTAGGGTATTTCAAATGCTTGTATTTTAACACTTTCCATGCACTAATTCAACCACCAGTCTTTGTCAAACTTTTGGGTAGTCATTATTTTGTGTTATTTTTCACACACATTGTACTTTAGGCATGCATTCTCAGTTCCTGTTATGTGTTACTACCAAAAAACCCCTCAATATGTGTTCAACAACATCTCCTGAGTACAGTGATACCACCCATGTATAGGTGTGTCGGGTTCTCTGGGGGCTAAAAGGCCTTAATTTTAGGAAGCGCATTCCAGTTTTTCAACTTGGAATTTTCACATCGGTCATCATGCACCCATGTCCTATTTGGGACATTTCTGAAGCTGGTCAATGGAATTTACCCCCATCAAACCATATATTTTTGAAAAGTAGACACCCTAGGGTATTTCAAATGCTTGTATTTTAACACTTTCCATGCACTAATTCAACCACCAGTCTTTGTCAAACTTTTGGGTAGTCATTATTTTGTGTTATTTTTCACACACATTGTACTTTAGGCATGGTTTCTCAGTTCCTGTTATGTGTTACTGCCAAAAAACACCTCAATATGTGTTCAACAACATCTCCTGAGTACAGTGATACCACCCATGTATAGGTGTGTCGGGTTCTCTGTGGGCTAAAAGGCCTTAATTTTAGGAAGCGCATTCCAGTTTTTCAACTTGGAATTTTCACATCGGTCATCATGCACCCATGTCCTATTAGGGACATTTCTGAAGCTGGCCAATGGAATTTACCCCATCAAACCATATATTTTTGAGAAGTAGACCCCCTAGGGTATTTGAAATGCTGGTATTTTCACACTTTCCATGAACTTATTTAACCACCAGTCTTTGTCAAACTTTTGGGTAGTCATTTTTTTGTGTTATTTTTCACACACATTGTACTTTAGGCATGGATTCCCAGTTCCTGTTATGTGTTACTGCCAAAAAACACCTCAATATGTGTTCAACAACATCTCCTGAGTACAGTGATACCACCCATGTATAGGTGTGTTGGGTTCTCTGGGGGCTAGAAGGCCTTATTTTTAGGAAGCGCATTCCATTTTTTACACTTCCCCTTTTCACATCCCATGCACCCATGTTCTATTTAAGACATTTCTGAAGCCGGCCAATGTAATTTACCCCCATAAAACCATATATTTTTGAAAAGTAGACATCCTAGGGTATTTCAAATGCAGGTGTTTTAACACTTTCCATACACTAATTCAACCACTAGTCTTTGTCAAACTATTGGGCATTCATTTCTTTGTGTTATTTTTCACATACATTGTACTTTAGACATGGATTCACAGCTCCTGTTATGTGTTACTACCAAAGAAGACACCAATATGTGGTCACCAACATCTCCTGAGTTCAGTGATACCACCTATGCATAGGTTTGGTGGCTTGTTTGGGCGGTGCAATGCCAAATGTCTGACATGTGTTTGTGATTTTTTTTCACATTTAACATATTTTCTTTGCCTATTGTCTTTTTTGGGGGTCTTTTAACATACCCCAATTTATTTGTTTTCCATAAATGTGATTATATTTAAAAAGTTGACCCCCCAAGGTATTATACATGGAGTGGTTTGATGACTTTGATGCAACCGTTTTAGCCCAAAAAATTGGAGAAAGTATATGGTGGTAATTTTTCAATTTTCATTGTTACAGACACATTGCTTTTTTACTATGATTTAGGAGAGACTGTTGTAAGTTATTGCAAAAGAATACTTCAGGTTGTTTTCTGCAAGGCACCCTGAGTACACCTATGCCCCCCATGCATAGGTTTGCCAGGATTTTGGGAAGGTTATGTTACATGATTTTAGTTATTAAAAATGACAGTATTTCTTCTGATAGGCCTATCTTTAGTTTGGGGCCTATCACATACCCCACTTTTATTTATTGCATTCAAAGTGTATATTTTTTAAATGTTGACACCCCAAGGTATTGTATATGGTGTGCTTTGATGCCTTTGAAGCAACCGTTTTAGCCCAAAAAATTGGAGAAAGTATATGGTGGTAATTTTTCAATTTTCATTTTTACAGACACATTGCTTTTTGACTATGATTTAGGAGAGATTGTTGTAAGTTATTGCAAAAGAATTACTTCAGGTTGTTTTCTGCAAGGCACCCTGAGTACACTTATGCCCCCCATGCATAGGTTTGCCAGGATTTTGGGAAGGTTATGTTACAATTTTATGACTTGTGATTTTAGTTATTAAAAATGAGAGTATTTCTTCTGATAGGCCTATCTTTAGTTTGGGGCCTATCGCATACCCCACTTTTATTTATTGCATTCAAAGTGTATATTTTTTAAATGTTGACACCCCAAGGTATTGTATATGGTGTGCTTTGATGCCTTTGAAGCAACCGTTTTAGCCCAAAAAATTGGAGAAAGTATATGGTGGTAATTTTTCAATTTTCATTTTTACAGACACATTGCTTTTTGACTATGATTTAGGAGAGATTGTTGTAAGTTATTGCAAAAGAATACTTCAGGTTGTTTTCTGCAAGGCACCCTGAGTACACCTATGCCCCCCATGCATAGGTTTGCCAGGATTTTGGGAAGGTTATGTTACAATTTTATGACTTGTGATTTTAGTTATTAAAAATGAGAGTATTTCTTCTGATAGGCCTATCTTTAGTTTGGGGCCTATCGCATACCCCACTTTTATTTATTGCATTCAAAGTGTATATTTTTTAAATGTTGACACCCCAAGGTATTGTATATGGTGTGCTTTGATGCCTTTGAAGCAACCGTTTTAGCCCAAAAAATTGGAAAAAGTGTATGGTGGTAATTTTTCAATTTTCATTTTTACAGACACATTGCTTTTTGACTATAATTTAGGAGAGACTGTTGTAAGTTATTACAAAAATATACTTCAGGTTGTTTTCTGCAAGGCACCCTGAGAACACCTATGTCCCCCATGCATAGGTTTGACAGGGGTTTTGGTTAAAAAAAAACAGGCCCAATTTTAGAAAAAAATAGAGTAGTGAAATGTAAAAATCTGGCACAGTAAAAGTAAAAAAAACAAAAAAACATCTAACTGTAAACATAACCAAAAAAATATATATATATATGTAACAGCAAATGTATTTATTTTTTTAAAAATTGACCATTGTATGGTACCGCTTGAAGCAGTCCCCAATGCAGAGTGCAGGCTGTCCAGGGCAATCAGGACAGTAATATATGGTGTCCCTTCTCTTCCCCCTCTTGGTACAGACTCTGCATTTTTTTTGTGGTTTCTGCTTTGTGGCAGTAGGGGGGATTTTAAAAATAAAATGGGTAGCCCCAACTCTGCTCTCTCCCATCACCGCCCGGGGAGCAGGTGCATCATGGTACAAAATCCCCGTAATAATCTGGAGCTGAAACTGTAAAAAAGTCTTTTTAACTCTGGGGTTTGCTTTTTTGAACAACAAAAAAGCGTTGTGGGTTGCAATCTGCATTAGGTAAATTGCAACCTTTTTGTACCAGGCCCTTGTCTTCCGCATAATTAGGTAGGGCTGCAGCAGCTGATCAGCCAGATCAACCCCACCCATATGCCGGTTATAAGACTTGATGCACACTGGCTTCCTTATGATCTCAGCTCTGCCACGTACAGAAACCGCCACCGTCCTCTCTGTGTGGATGGTGGTAAGAAGGTATACATCCTTCTTGTCTCTGTACTTCAGTGCCAACAGCTCCTCTTGGCGCAGAGCTGAGGTCTCCCCCCTTCGTAGCCGGGTGCGTACAAGCTGTCCTGGGAAACCTGCGCAGTTCTTTTTAATTGTACCGCAAGCTACTGTATCAAAGCAATACAGTAGCTTGAACAAAAGGACACTTGTATAAAAATTGTCTAAGTACAAGTGATACCCTTTGTTCATTAGGGGTAATATCAGGTCCCAGACAATCTTGCCAGTGGTTCCCATATGTTCTGGGCAACCTGGAGGGTCAAGGTGGCTATCCTTTCCCTCATACACCCGGAAGGCCTGAGTATACCAGTCTCGCTGTCACAGAGCTTATACACCTTTACCCCATATCTGGAGCGTTTGGAAGGAATATACTGCTTGAATCCCAGCCTTCCCTTATACTTCATTAGGGATTCATCAATGCATATATTCCTTCCAGGTGTATAAGCCTCTGCAAACCTGGCAGAAAAGTGGGTTATCAGGGGGCGGATTTTATACAGCCTGTCAAATTGGGGATGCTCCCTAGGGGGGCACAGGCTGTTGTCGCTGAAGTGCATGAAATGCAGAATCATTTCATACCTCTTCCTCGACATAGTCTGGGAGAAAATGGGGGTAGAGCAGATGGGGCTAGTACTCCAGTAGGAGCGAATGGAGGGTTTCTTTATGATGACCATCAGCATAGTCAATGCCCAGAATTTTTTGAATTCTGGCACATTGATGGGGGCCCATTGCTGCTTTGCCAAATATGTTCCAGGCTTTGCAGCACGGAACTGATGGGCATATAAATTAGTTTGGGCGACAATGTTCCCCAATATATCATCGCCCAGAAACACTTCCAGAAACTGCTGGGGGCTAAAACCTGCCACATCTATATTTATGCCAGCATTTGCTGTGAAGGGTGGGATATCTGGCCTCTGGAGATGAGGCGTTACCCACTCTTCTGCAGCAATGGCAGCAACACGCCTCCTTCTGGCAGGGGGGCTATCAGGGGGGCTGGCAGGGGGGCTGGCAGGGGGGCTAGCAGCCACAGATACATCACTATCAGTTGAGACTGCATCTAGTGATGTATCTGAGCACATGGCAGGGTCAAAATTGGGGTCTGAGTCAGAAATAGAGGCATCTGACTCTGACGCAAGGATGGCATACGCCTCCTCAGCACTATATCTTTTCTGTGACATTTTTGTATCTGTCACAGAAAACAATTACTAAAAAAATTAAATTAACTAAATTAATTAACTAAATTAACTAGCAAAAATGTACAGCTATGCTACTGCCAGTGATTTATAGCGATCACTGGCAAGCTAGAGGTTAATGGCTCTGAAAATTAAATTAAATTAACTAAATGTTTCTGAAAAGAGCCTTTGGGTTTTTAAAAAATTACAACAACAAAATTAACCCCTAAAAAAATGCACAGACAGCAAAAAAGTACAGCTATGCAACTGCCAGTGATTTATAGCGATCACTGGCAAGCTAGGGGTTAATGGCTCTGAAAATTAAATTAAATTAACTAAATTAATTAACTAAATTAACTAGCAAAAAAGTACAGCTATGCTACTGCCAGTGATTTATAGCGATCACTGGCAAGCTAGGGGTTAATGGCTCTGAAAATTAAATTAAATTAACTAAATGTTTCTGAAAAGAGCCTTTGGGTTTTTAAAAAATTACAACAACAAAATTAACCCCTAAAAAAATGCACAGACAGCAAAAAAGTACAGCTATGCAACTGCCAGTGATTTATAGCGATCACTGGCAAGCTAGGGGTTAATGGCTCTGAAAATTAAATTAAATTAACTAAATGTTTCTGAAAAGAGCCTTTGGGTTTTTAAAAAATTACAACAACAAAATTAACCCCTAAAAAAAATGCACAGACAGCAAAAAAGTACAGCTATGCAACTGCCAGTGATTTATAGCGATCACTGGCAAGCTAGGGGTTAATGGCTCTGAAAATTAAATTAAATTAACTAAATGTTTCTGAAAAGAGCCTTTGGGTTTTTAAAAAATTACAACAACAAAATTAACCCCTAAAAAAATGCACAGACAGCAAAATGCAGCAAAAAAAAAGTGCACCTATGCTACTGCCAGTGATATATAGTGATCACTGGCAAGCTAGGGGTTAATGGCTCTGAAAATTAAATTAAATTAACTAAATGTTTCTGAAAAGAGCCTTTGGGTTTTTAAAAAATTATAACAACAAAATTAACCCCTAAAAAAATGCACAGACAGCAAAATGCAGCAAAAAAAAAGTGCACCTATGTTACTGCCAGTGATATATAGTGATCACTGGCAAGCTAGGGGTTAATGGCTCTGAAAAGAGCCTTTGGTTCTATATTTTTTAACAAATAAAAGAAATAAATCTCTCTCTCTGCTAAATACAGGTCTCTCTCTCTCTCCAACAAAATGGCAAGTGAGGAGAGGGAGGGAGATCCACACTGATCATAGTCAATATTTACAAATATTGACATGATCAGACAAATGGGGTATTTTATTATTATTATTTTTTTTAGAGTGGGAGGCTCAGATTGGGTGACCCTAGCTTGCCCCTATGATGAGGCAGGCTAGGGACACCCCCAGAGGCCCCATGATGCACTGGTCATCGCCATCTTGGATGCCTAGTGAAGGGGGAGGGGGGGGGGCTATTTAGGGCTTTTTTTTAATATACGTTTTTTTTTTTTATTTATTATTACTTTTATTTTATAACTAACTAAGTGCCTCGACCCACCGAGGCACTTAGCACACAATCAGAGCATCGGAAGCGTGTCCGATCACTTCCGATGCTCTGAAACACTGCCGGGCTCCACGTGGAGCGAAACCGGAAGTGATCACTCGTGGGGGAGTGATCAATCCGGTCCCGGCACTCGGGAACAGTATTGCAGGATGCCTAGACCTCAAGGCAAGCCTGCAATACTGTTAGAGCAGCTGGAAGCGATTCCGATCGCTTCCAGTGCTCTGTTAAACCGACGACGTATGCCATACGTCCTCGGTCGTTAAGTGCTTTTTTTTTGAGGACGTATGGCATACGTCGTCGGTCGTTAAGGGGTTAAGAGTCTGCACTGAATCATTTAAAAGCTCAATGAAAGGATGGAGATAAGTGGCATTTTACAAACAAGGTTCTCACACAGGTCAAACTTATATTCATATAACGGGATTGAATATGCAATAATTAGTAGTGTATTAAATAAAATATCTTTTGGGTTTACTGTCCCTTTTATATGTATATAAAATCATATATTTAAACTTAGTTTTAGTTTAGAGCTTGTGATGGATATTTCATTTTTATTGAAAGAGAAATGACAAAATAATCTAATCTACAATTATTCAGACAGAGCAGATTTGAATCTAAAATAAAAATGGACTTTAATAATCACATATGGTTTATTCTCATGTTATCCTAAATTTGCACAAACGAGATGCATAGGCTTATGATCAGCAAATCATTACTGTGAAATATTTGTGGGTGGGCAACAATGCATATTAACAATGTTTAGACAGATGTCTTTAGATAAATTTAAATATTGCATATCAGCTCAATAAAGGGACATTAATCCAAAAACGTTTCTTTCCTGATTCCTATAGAAAATATAATTTTAAACATTCAAATGTACTTCTATTATCTAATTACCGTCATTCTTTTTATATACTTTCCTTTAAAACCATATCTAGATATGCTCAGTAGCTGAAGATTGATGGCTGCACAGAGATGCCTTGTGTGATTGGCTCAACCATGTGCATTGCTATTTCTTCTGTAAAGGATATCTAAAGAATAAGATAAATAGATAGAGTTACATTTTAATGTTGTTTAAAACGGTATTCTCTATCTGGATCATGAAAGAAAATATTTGGGTGTAATGTCCCTTTAAAAATAAAGACGCTGTTGCAAAAAAAAATATATATATGTGAGCAGTTCAGACCAATACAGGCTAGATTTTTATTTACTAATAATGAACAAACGTTGATATTAAAATTAAAAAACATTTTAATCCAAGTTACGTCCATTATAAATACAAATTACGCATTTCAGAAATATAGCGTGTTAAACGTATCTTGCATCACGAGATTCGCATATTTAAAAATTCTATTCTAATGTCACGCACTAGCACACAATCAATGTGCATTGTTGGGATTATAAATACATTTGATAGAGCAATGTCAATACTTCACAATGATTCACGATATTTCTTTAATAAACAATGAATACATACAATGTTTACTTTTTTAATAAAATATATTTATATTAAATAACCTGATCAATATAAAACATCGAAATGTGTAAAACATTTACTAATGTGACTGGATTATATTTACTATAGTGAGTAAAAATAAAATCGAGATCAAATGTAAACTTAATATATTGATATTTAATGGATCACGTATATTAAATATGTGTCACAGATATACGCATAACAGTCCCATAAATTACAAATAAGTGTACATGCCAAATGTAGTAACATCACCTCCAGGAGATATGTGTATGGAAGTTACAAAAATATGAATCCATGAAACATTAAGGATCGGCCAATCAGAGTTCATCACACAAATATAACTTGAGTCAGTATGGCCTCACAGACATGATAACAAAATTTCAATATTTTATTTTATGTACAAATACCATGTCCCATGGTGCATATCATGTTTACTTCACCATATAAAAGTCCTTTACACGTTGCCATTTTTGTTAGTTCTCTAATGCCTGCTGTTGTACCTATACAGTATATATATATATATATATATATATATATATATATATATATATATATATATATATATAATATATATTACTCAGCAGGCATGACTTCTCCCAGGTCCACACGGGCAGAAAGTGCTGCACTGGTCAACGCGGTCGAGGAGTTTTATCCGCAGCTGTTTGGAAACAAGAAGAAGTTGACAAAGCCGAAAATTAGGAGGGCCCTCTGGGTATCTATAACCCAAGATGTTAAATCTGTGTGTAACATCCAGAGGACCCTGGATCAAACCACGTGGAGATTCAGGGATACATGGTTGCGGCTTTGCAATAAAGTGTGCCTCATAAAGGAGTGGGTTAAAGACCGTCAGAGAGATGGAACGCAGGATCCACCCCCACGGAAACTATACCTGCAAACTTATGAGAAGACTTTATGCACCCTTCTCAATCTCCATTTCCCCAGCAGATTTGCATCCGCATGCTCCTCGACTTCTTCTCAATCCCCAGTTGCTGGCTCTGACACTCAAGACCCAGAGCCCAGTGCAGCTGATTCTCCAATCGGTGACCTGGGAGAAGGAAGTAGAGAGGCTGAACCAGGTAAATATCAGACTTTATATGATATATTAATATTTGAGTATATATTTAACAAATGTGTATATAGTCATATATTCACTCTATATAGATCTCACAACACACGCTACATATGATGTTTAGATATCTGAATTTAGATTCGTCACACATGATATAGGAATGATGTTTCTTGCGCTCTCCAGAATATGCGTCACAGAGCTAAAATGATATTGCGCATCCGTGAAATCACTATCATCCGCTATTTCATACACTGAATATAGAATCATACAAAAGTTAGAAATATTAATTGGTATCATTCAATCTTTACAAATATCCAATTAGAATATCATAATAAACCCAGTTGCAAATATATTTGAAGTCTTTAGAAATTGAACTCATCACACTACTATATCCAAATCAATTCTGAATCACGGATGCGCAATTACGCTTTCAATCATTGCGCAATGATCACGAAAGATATAATTGCGCAGAGAAGGGAACATGTGTTTGCTGTAACAGTGGCATTACTTTAGACATGTTGGTCAAATGTATATGTTAATTAGTATATATGTGAAGAATACAGTATCCTTATTTACATAGTAACATAGTAACATAGTAGATAAGGTTGAAAAAAGACTGAAGTCCATCGAGTTCAACCTATACAAATCTAATATACTTACAAAAAGCTCCAGTTAAGCTTAAGTAACCCCATTAAAATGTGACCCATTTAATACTAGCAATCATATCCATGAATTTTGTTTATATACAGAAATTTATCCAGACTATTTATAATCTTCTACATTAGAAAACCTATACTAGCAAGATCAAAATAAAAATTGAACATTGTCTAACAATTGATGACAATGCAAGAAGACAAAAAACTACTTAAAGTGACAGTCAACAACATAAAAGATTGTAAATAAGAATACATGATCTCTTTATTTATAAATTAATTTTGAAAACAATGAACTCACACAAAGACAAATATCATTTTACTTTGTCAATTATAAAAAAAATATCTGATTGTTCGTGTCCATGGCCTGATTTGTATTAATGATATCCAATCCTGATTAAATCTTTTACAGATATGGATCTTGGTGCTGGAACCTCGAGCCCGTGTTTGTCACAGCATAGTATGTCTCATTATAATTTACCTTTGTCTTACAAACTTGTACATAACATTACCTAATCCATTCACATTGATATATATTAACATGGATACTCTAATTCAATTTTCTTGTTACTTTAAGATAAGAATCACAAATCAGAGTTAGGATTCCATTGTAATACAAATCTCAATTTATGAGTATTTGAAGATATACTTTTTTCGATTCTTGATATCTTCATTTTAATGTAATCTTAGGGTCATGGCCATTTTGTATTCTTCCCCTGGGTAGTGGCAGTTTTTGGCTACATTTAGACAACACTAACATATTTTTTACATATGTACAGATTATATAAATATACATCTCATATGCTTTGATATTTTCTTCTTATCATTAAAGGGACATGAAAGACAACATTTTTCTTTTATGATTTAGACACAACATGTGATTTTAAACAACTTTCCAATTTGGTTCTGTTATCTAAATTGCTTCAGTCTATTGTTATCCTTAGTTGAGAAGCATATCTAGGTAGGCTCAGGAGCAGCAATGCATTACTGGGAGTAACCTGCTGATTGGTTGATGCACAAAATTGCCTATTTTCATTGGTTCAACAGATATCTTCAGATAATTCCCAGTAGTGCATAGTTGCTCCTTTAAAAAAAGATTCTAAGACATTGAAGCAAATTAGCTAAAATAAGTATATTTGAAAGTTGTTTAAAAGCGCATGCTGTATTTGAATTATGAAAATTAATACAATTACTCATTTGTAGTTTCATGTCCCTTTAAGAGAGGATAATTAAAGATTGTAATTGTAATTATATATGAAATTATATATTTGATTGTAATTACATGCTCTATCCAATTCATTACATCAACATATGGATTAGACAATTCATTATCAGTGACATTGTCAAATAAAGATATTTTTATTTTTAATATAAATACAAAATATCTTAATTAATCCTTGCACTGTTTTGCTGAAACAATATTGACATATAAATCACATCTTTCACTCTTGGACTACATATATATATATGTATACAAATATTCTAACAGCACCATGATGACATTGTTTTAAATATATCTTATGTCTTGCATTGTGATCAATATGTGTTGTGTCCTAAAACAGATTACTGTACATTGCACAAATGGATCTATGTGCCACATGGATTAGGTTCTAGTTGTCAATAGTTGTTATTCAAAGTGTTGTTTGTGTGTCTGTATTATTTTTTAAAACAGGGAACAATAGTTATATTTAGATACACCATCGATTCATATGATAAGAATTGGCTGTCTAATATAGTAAGAATTCCAACATATGTGAAAGACATCATTTTCTTTACAATCACCTTGATGAACTCAGACATTTATTGTTCATATTAGTGCTCTAGTCTTCACATTTCTAAGTATATTATTTAGAATATTTTAGACTAATGTGATTTAGTGATGTCCAAACTGTGTTCACTAATATATTTTAATATCATTAATATAACTAGTTATTGTGATGAGCACAGAGGGATCCAGCACTGATGGTGACCTGCCTTTGCAGGCTTCTGGTAAGTCCATTGACTCATTCATATGTCATTGAAGGTGTATTTTTCATAAATATTATGATCATGATTCTGATGAACCATTCCATTTGAATAAAACATATAATGTACTCCTCTGATGATATATATATATATATATATATATATATATATATATATATATATATATATATATATTATTTTTATTAGTTTAATATTAAGATCTCAAAGCTTCTTAGTCTACACCTTTGGGCTTCAGAACATGGCTAGCACATGTTTATATTTATTATACATTTAGACAACAATCATCAAGTGATACACACATGAGGACTCTTAAATGTTCCATGTACTCAGCTTTTGTGAATATTTTCAAAATACAGACACTAAAATGCAATTATTACTCATCGATAATTTCAAATATTATTTCATTTGCATGCACCATCAAAATGGTTCAGTATCTCTTTAATGCAACATTGATATGTGTCCTTGAGCACCAGTAACACAGTAAAATATTTGGTTTTAACATGTATACAACATATTATGTTTTACAGAGATTGATGTAACATGTACAATAAAGGAGGAAGTGGCTCCCTTGGAGTCTAATGGTATGTCAAATATTTCTAACATGTATATAACGTAGGTTGACCATATTTCCTCTTTAAAAAGGGACACATATTAAAAATACATAGGTCAGGGCTGTTTTCAAGGCTGTTTCAAGAAATGTTTTGTATAAGAACCCTGACCTATGTATTTTTCATATGTGTCCATTTTTAAAGCGGGATTATGGTCATCCTAATATAATGTGTATTGATTCTAAATCATATTATTGACGAAAAATAAAGTCTTCAGCTTTGTACCTTTCAAATATATTATTCAATTCTTTGCAAATACACTACTGCCCCACTTTCTATATCATGCAGCATGAACATATTTTTTTTAAATTAAATTTATGTATGATTTGTCATTAATGACATCATGATGTCACATGCATATTCGATGCAAAACCACAATAATCATCTTCTGATTGTACAGACAGTCATTGCCATTCATCTGAGTGCCTAGATGCAGACCATATCATTATGTCATCATTGTTTAGAACTTCTAAACCACTTCTAAGTATACATAAAATAGAATTGTGTTGAAATTCCTTGATTTAATTTAATGTAAATTGATTTTAAAAAGATTTATGTGTAGACTGTCAATTTCAATCAAACAAACATTAATATTCATCAAAACTAAAGCATGCATTTTAGAATGTGTCTATTAATATTGGGATGACATACATTTAATCCTAATGTAAAAGAGAGATTCACAAAAAATACTCCGAAAATGTAATATCAGCTAGATAAAATCATATTCGTAATATTTAATATGAACGGTAGTATCTACTGTGTATATATTCTGAATAGTAATTGATTGAACCATCAAGCTTCAAATTATTCCATTTAAAGGGACAGTCTAGGCCAAAATAAACTTTCATGATTCAAATAGAGCATGTAATTTTAAACAATTTTCCAATTTACTTTTATCACCAATTTGCTTTGTTCTCTTGGTATTCTTAGTTGAAAGCTTAACCTAGAAGGTTCATATGCTAATTTCTTAGACCTTGAAGCCCACCTCTTTCAGATTGCATTTTAACAGTTTTTCACCACTAGAGGGTGTTAGTTCACATATTTCATATAGATAACACTGTGTTCGTGCAAGTGAAGTAATCTGGGAGCTGGCACTGATTGGCTAGACTGCAGTCTGTCAAAAGAGCTGAAAAAAGGGGCAGTTTGCAGAGGCTTAGATACAAGATAGTCACAGGGGTAAAAAGTATATTATTATAATTGTGTTATAATCCACTCTCGGCCCTTCCTAAACTGAACCCTCTCCTAGCCCTTCCCATTTTTACTCCTGTCCTGTCCCTCCCAAAAAAACATTTCCTTGCCCCCACTCGCTGCTCTCCCCATTTGGCCCACCTTGCATCTCCCCCACCTGCACAGCCACCAACTCCCCAGGCCCCTGACTCCCCAGCTGTGCAGGCTCCACCGGAGTGGTAACCCAGTCCCCCACCTTGCCCCATCCCTCCCCCCCATTCCTCCCCATCAAGAGCTTTACCCTAATCCCAATATCCACCTTCATTGTCCTGGGTGTTGGATTGTCCTTCCCAGCCACCGATGTAAGTATCATTACAAATCAACATTAAAACATACTTTCTTAAAGGGACATTATACTGATCTAATTACAAATAAATTGAATTTTATTTGAAAATGTTTTGGATAAACCTTTTCTTTCTTTGATTAATGTAAATATTTCTGATCTTCAGTTTTGGAAATCAACATCCACATTTTCTAATATCTAAATGATATTGGCTAGATGTTGGATATCTATTATGTATATATGCCAATATTTTGGATTTGGTATCTCTGCCCTTTTCACAGTGTGTCATAAACCAAAGAAATATATTTTAAAAGAATAATAGGGTTTTGATTTGTCTTAATATCTTAATGGTTTATCTCTGCAGAACATATTTAATGTGTAAATCTTCTATATAGCATATTTAATTATACTAATGATTTGTATTTTAATAATTACAATGTCTCTTTGCTCTCTTTTTATTATGTTCTGTAATTATTATTAATTTGTATTATTTACTTTTGTTTAGGTTGTGACTCAGCATGGTTAACGCTAGAGTATATAGTACGTATAGAGCAGACCATGCTGAGTAACAATCAGTTGCTGGGAAGGATGCATGAGACCATGCGTATCCAGCTGCGGCTTGATCACTTGACTCTAGAACGCTTAATGCGGTTAGAGGAAATCCATGAAGCCACAGCTGGAGATGCACAGGACAATGAAGGTGATGCTGATGCCCCATAAGTAGAGGATCCGGGGATGGCCCAAAGGAGAACGAATAAATCCTCCATCCACATGCTTTTTTTGTTAATCTGTTGCCATTTGGCCTATTTTGTTTTTATTGTTGTGCCTTTTGCACTATTTCACCTTGTCAGATATTCATTAAGGGGCCTTGTTGGCCTTTGTTTGCCCTTGTCAACTCCCTCCAAGGACTGTGATGCACTATGTCACCTTGTCAGATGGCTCCAATGGGGCTGTGTTGGCCTATGTTTTCCCTTGTCAACTAACTCCAAGGACTGTGATACACAATGTCACCTTGTCAGATGGCTCCAATGGGGCTGTGTTGGCATTTGTTTGCTCTTGCCAACTCCCTCCAAGGACTGTTATGCACTATGTCACCTTGTCAGATGGCTCCAATGGGGCTGTGTTGGCCTTTGTTTGCCCTTGTCAACTCCCTCCAAGGACTGTGATGCACTATGTCACCTTGTCAGATGGCTCCAATGGGGTTGTGTTGGCCTTTGTTTGCCCTTGTCAACTCCCTCCAAGGACTGTGATGCACTATGTCACCTTGTCAGATGGCTTCAATGGGGCTGTGTTGGCCTTTGTTTGCCCTTGTCAACTCCCTCCAAGGACTGTGATGCACTATGTCACTTTGTCAGATGGCTCCAATGGGGCTGTGTTGGCCTTTGTTTGCCCTTGTCAACTCCCTCCAAGGACTGTGATGCACTATGTCATTCTTGTCAGATGGCTCCAATGGGGTTGTGTTGGCCTTTGTTTGCCCTTGTCAACTCCCTCCAAGGACTGTAATGCACTATGTCACCTTGTCAGATGTCTCCAATGGGGCTGTGTTGGCCTTTGTTTGCCCTTGTCAACTCCCTCCAAGGACTGGGATGCACTATGTCACCTTGTCAGATGGCTCCAATGGGGCTGTGTTGGCCTTTGTTTGCCCTTGTCAACTCCCTCTAAGGACTGTGATGCACTATGTCACCTTGTCAGATGGCTCCAATGGGGCTGTGTTGGCCTTTGTTTGCCCTTGTCAACTCCCTCCAAGGACTGTGATGCACTATGTCATTCTTGTCAGATGGCTCCAATGGGGTTGTGTTGGCCTTTGTTTGCCCTTGTCAACTCCCTCCAGGGACTGTAATGCACTATGTCACCTTGTCAGATGTCTCCAATGGGGCTGTGTTGGCCTTTGTTTGCCCTTGTCAACTCCCTCCAATGACTGTGATGCACTATGTCACCTTGTCAGATGGCTGCAATTGGGCTGATTTATCATTATGACTTTTTTGAAAGTTATCTTATTTCATTATGTTTTATGACATTCCTATATCATATTCATCATAATAAAAAGAAACTCATTAATACGTTATTTTTCATCTTTATTTATTAATGTAATTTATTAAAAACTATATTTTATGTGGTTAATCCTTAAAGGGACATGAAACCAAAAAATGGTCTTTCATGATTCAGATATATAATACAATTTTAACTAAATTTCATATATACATCTATTATTTAATTTGCTTCATTTTATTGATATACTTTGCTGAAAGGTTTTTCTTTGCAAGATCATGAGTAGCAGAGAACCTAGGTTCTAGATGTTGATTGTTGGTTGCATATATATATTGGTTGCTATTGGCTCATCCATTTAGAAACCATTAGTGAATTGATGCACCTTTAACAAATGATCCCAAGATTATTAAACTAATGAGATAATTGATGTAAATTATGAAGTTGATGGAAATAGTATCCTCTCTGTGAATCATGAACTTAATTGTTTGTATTTCATGTCCCTTTACGTGATGCTGACCACAATTTCTTAATTTATGGATATGCATTTCTAATGTATTTATTTACTTTTGACATCAACATACACATATAATATGTTTAAAACCGACTATTAGTTGAATGTTGACAGCACATGTATTCCAATTTCACTTATATCTTATTGTAGTAGTATAACAAAAGAAATAACTGTGTGTAATGCACATATTTTACATGATTAATATCTTTATATTATTATTGATTCTCTTTAATTATCCAACGATATATTGCTATAGGTAGGCTGACCATATTTCCGCTTGAATAAGTGACACATATGATAAATACATATGTCATTATTCTTATTCCAAAAAAATATTTAAATAACTCTGAAAACATCCCTGACATATGTATTTCTCATGTGTGTCCCTTTTTAAAGTGGAAAGATGGACACCAGAGCTATAGGTAACATATAATATATAACCAATCCACATTTTCATAATGTATCTCGTAGCATTCTTTCTCAGTTAAAGGGACATGAAACCCAATAAAGTATTTTATCATTTAGGTATAACATATTTTAAACAAATTAAAATTTTACTTCAATTCTCAAATTTGATTCAGTCTCTTTGTATAATTTTTTTAAGGAGCAGCAGTGCACTACTGGTTTCTAACAGAACACATAGGTGAACCAATGACAATCGGTATATATATGCAGCCACCAATCACCAGTTAGAACATAGGTTGTTTGATGCTCTTGAGATTACCTCGAAACACATTTCATCAAAAGATAACAAGAGAAAGAAGCAAATTTAAATTATATCAGTAAATTTGAAAGGTAGTTAAAATTGTAATCTCTTACATAATCATGTAACATAAAATGTGGGTTTCATGTCCATTTAAACCCTGCTGCTTCCTAAATAGTTCTGAATCCTCCTATTCTAATGAAATATATACTTATTACCAACAATGGATTATATTTCATATGAAAATGAGGAAAAGGAAACACTGGGTCTTTTCGTGAATATAGTTTATTTGGAGCAGGCTTCCATACAGGATATCAGGTAAGCTCCTATCTTACGCGTTTCACGCATTAACACATGCGCTTCATCAGAGATCATATATCGATATATAGATTTCATATATAACAGTATTACGTTATCTAGCGTGACATTATGTGAAGCTGTGCATTACATGAAACAAACACGCTTCATAGATAACAATATGTTTAAAATATAAATATGTTTCTTATTGACATGCAAAGCTATAAAATGCGTCCTTTGATTGGATGACGTTTTTACGTGGAGGATTTTGTAAATTACCTCAATAATAATGCAGTTGGTTTACAATTCACCTATGAGCTTAATTACAAAAAGATAGCATGTTTGGATGTGCTACTTAAGGGCAATTGTGATAAGAATAAAATAGAGAGTGAGCTTTATCGTAAGCCGCTTCAATCCAATACAATTTTTCATGCATGAAGTGCACATCCTAAACATACTGGTTTTGGAATTATTAAGGGCGAGTTCATAAGACTGAAGTGTAATTGCTCTGAACAGAGCAGTTTTTTGGCAGAGAGTCATAGGCTTAGGGACAGATTTTTAGAGAGGTTACCAAAATGCTGCAATAGACAGTGCTTTACATCAAGTACTAAAAATAGACAGAAAGGATCTATTGTCAGAAGTACCCAAAAACAAAAGACGACATGATAAAAAGAAAAAATTAACTTTTGTTACCACCTTTTCAAATCAATACGAGCAAGTCACACGCATCATAAAGAAACATCTGCCTATTTTGAAGGGAGATAAGGATCTATATGATGTGATACAAAAAGGTTGCCATTTTGCTCCCAAGAGAAATCGCAATTTAGGGAACTATTTTGCACCCAGTATGGTCACAGAGAAGGCCGGAGGCAAAAGCCATTGGCTTACCAGCATAGGCCACTATAAATATGGTTTACACACATGCAAAGCGTGTGGCCATGCATGGGTAGCCAAGCAATTCCAATCATGTGCAACACAGAAAGTGTATGATGTGACAGGTTACACTAATTGCAGGTCAAAATATGTGGTCTACCTGGTACAGTGTGTGGCATGTCACATGCAGTACATGGGTATGACCACTAGGGAGGCCAGAGTAAGAATAAGGGAGCATCTGAACGATATCTCATCTACAACTCCCTGCTCTGCTCTTGCAGAACACTTTATTGAGAAACATGACAGCCAAGTAAGCACATTTAAATGGATGGTTATTGAAAAGGTTAGGAGCCCAGTGAGGGGAGGAAGCTTGGATATGCTTTTGTCCAGAAGAGAAATCTTTTGGATCTTTAACTTAAATACCAGACTGCCCCAGGGTTTTAATACTGAGGCTGATATAATCAATGTATGGAAATAGAATATGAATTTTTATGCAACTATCTTTATACATCTTCCTTTTCATTTCCCCTTATCTATTTCCAGTTTAGGTCTCCTTTATATGCCATTAATTTAGCGGTAGTTGACCATTAACACATGCACTGTTTAATTTTACATATCTGTTAAATTACTTGTTTTGATAAGCACCTGATATAAGATGGCTTTATACTAGTACATTTTGTTTATCTATATAATTTTGTGAAATGAACTAAATAGTTTGGACATATGAATTTTGTACATGTGTCGGTAAATCATAACACATTTAATTATGGTAACTTTAAATGTACATATAGCTTATAATATATTCTTATAATTCTCAGGATGATAGTAATGCTTTAGCCAAAGTTTTTGTTTACTTATGTATGTAGCCAAAGATAGGGGTCTAAGGGTTTAAATGACTAGGAATGAAGTTATACTGATATGTATTAGGTTTTTCTGTAATGGCTATCAGGTGGTTCCTATTAGATTAACAGATGCCCATAAAAGGCTGAAGTATTTGTTACTATCTAGGTATCTGATGACGGCTTAGGCCGAAACGCGTCATACCACACAGTCTGTACTTGCAAGTATAATTTTATTCATCTTAAGAGTGCTGCTTTAACATAATAAATGCTTTATTACTTTTTTCCTGTGCTCCGTTTTTCTTCTGTTAATTTAGTTAAAATTGTAATCTCTTACATAATCGTGTAACATAAAATGTGGGTTTCATGTCCATTTAAACCCTGCTGCTTCCTAAATAGTTCTAAATCCTCCTATTCTAATGAAATATATACTTATTACCAACAATGGATTATATTTCATATATCACAGTATTACGTTATCTAGCGTGACATTATGTGAAGCTGTGCATTACATGAAACAAACACTTTTCATAGATAACAATATTGTACATACTAGTTTTTAAAATATAAATTTGTTTCTTATTGACATGCAAAGCTGTAAAATGCGTCCTTTGATTGGATGACGTTTTTACGCAATCTCAGATACGCCTTTGATTGGATGATGTTTTTACGCGATCTCAGATGTGCCATGTTGCTTAAGACGTCAAATGCAAAGTTTTAAAATGCGTCCTTTGATTGGATGACGTTTTTACGCGATCTCGGATGCGCCTTTGGTTAGATGACGTTTTTACGTGATCTTGGATGCGCCTTTGATTGGATGACGTTTTTACGTGATCTCAGATTCGCCATGTTGCTTAAGACGTCACATGCAAAGCTGTAAAATGCGTCCTTTGATTGGATGATTTTTTAAGCGATCTCGGAACGCTCCTTTGATTGGATGTCGTTTTTACGTGATCTCGGATGCGCCATGTTGCTTAACACGTCACATGCAAAGCTTTAAAATGCGTCTGATTGGATTATTTGATTATTTGATTTTCCATGTAACCTACGTTTGCGAATGAGAACACAAGTTTAAAACCATGACTTTCTTGGATTATGGATTGTGTCAATCATGTACATTGTTGAAACATAGCTGATAAAGAACACAAAATATCTTTTGATGGCTGTCTCATTGAAG
The DNA here is from genome assembly GCF_027579735.1 of Bombina bombina. Taxonomy (NCBI): domain Eukaryota; kingdom Metazoa; phylum Chordata; class Amphibia; order Anura; family Bombinatoridae; genus Bombina; species Bombina bombina. Next base: position 907,316,035 of record NC_069501.1, on the reverse strand, counting down.
AAACGAATGAAGGCAATATGTTTTTCATACAGAATAAATTTTGAGGCAAGTGCAAATCTATGAATATACTCCATCTTGTTTAATATGTTTGTCAACAATATTTTCAATTTACAAAATAATTAATGTGTTGTGTTGAATTTTCTACATATATAATTCCTAAAGATGCGCTTTTGTATTTGAATAAAATGATCAATATGCATTGACCTTTATCATTTGATAAATAAATATGAGATTTCTACTTATTCTAGATGTTATGTCCTGATATTTTTTCTTAAAGGACCAGTCAACACTGTACATTTGCATAATCAACAAATGCATGATAAGAAGACAATGCAATAGCACTTATTCTGAACTTCAAATGAGTAGTAGATTTTTGTTAAATAAATTGCAAAGTTATGTCTATTTCCACTCCCCCTGTATCATGTGACAGCCATCAGCCAATCACAAATGCATATACATATATGCTGTGAATTCTTGCACATGCTCAGTAGGAGTTGGTGACTCAAAAAGTGTAAATATAAAAAGACTGTGCACATTTTGTTAATGGAAGTAAATTGAACTTGAGTGTCCCTTTAATGTAAATGCTCAGTATCATGTCATGTATCTTATATTCTCAAATGTGTTTCAGTCTCTTGGTATAATGTGTTGAATGAGCATCAGTTCACTACTATATTTTAAGTAAACGCATGGATGAGTCAATGACAATCAGTAGGTATATGCAGCCACCAATCAGAAGAGCAGTCCTAGATAAACCTTTCTGCAAAGGATAACAATATAAGGAGTCAAAGAATATAAGTGTTAAGGTTGTTTAAAATGTTAGACTCTCTCAAAATCATGTAAGTTAATGTTCTGCTTTCATACACCTTCTAAATGAAATGTCTTTCTTAAAAAATTCAAACACTATAATGTAGCTTAAAAAGAATAGACTTTATTTAACACGTCAAGAGAAATATGGCATACAGGCTTAGTATCCTAATCAAATATTTTCTTGTTTTAACAAGTATGTGTAGATATACCAACAAGCCCTAAAGATTAGTATATGTTAGCATATGTTCTTGTTTAAAGAAACAGTCAAGTCAAGCAAAACATTAATGATTTAAATATGAAAAAAATCAATTTTCTTCAAATTTCTCTTAAACTTTTATCCCCAATTTATCGTTGTTCTCTTGGTGCTCTTATTTGAAAGCTAAACCTAGGATGTTCATCTGCTAATTTTTTAGACCTTAAAGAGTGCATCTAATCTGAGTGCATTTTGACCACTAGAGGGCATTAGTTAATGTGTTTCATACAGAAAACATTGAGCTCATGCAGTATAGTTACCCTGGAGTGATCACTAATTGGCTGAAATGCAAGTCTGTCAAAATAACTGAAATAAGGGGTCATTTTGCAGAGGCATAGATACAAGGTTAATCACGTGTATTTCTATAACAGTCTTGTTATTCAAAACTTGATAATGCGTAATAAAGTGTTTTCTTTGTAACCAACAATAATTCATGTTATGACTGTCCCTTTAAGCTGTGTTGTTTGCATCAAAACTGTGATATGCCATCATGTATAATTGCAATGGTAATTTTGTTTGAGATTAGGAGAACAGTTTGGACATCACATCACAAAAAACAATTAATGTAATTAACAAGGACAGAATGTGATGATGTGGTCTATACACACTTGTAAAACACACTCTGCAAACAATCTGCCTCCATGGACCCAGTCCCATAGGAGCCTATTAAATACAGAGTGTGCTCCACAAGTGTAAGAAGACCACATCATCACATACCTATCCTTTACACATTAAATAAATAAAAATATATACAAAATTACTTCCTCTTCCTTCCCCTCTTCCCACGAAACTGAGGCTCTGCAGGGGCTACTGCCCCCTCTGACAAGTTGTCATAGGAGATGTTTGGGGAAGAGGGGGAGGAGGAGTACTGTGAGTGGTTAAGGGATCACCTTTCTGAGGAGGAGATTGAGGCAGAGGAGAAGATGGAGGAGGCCCAGAAGCAGATGGTGCAGGAGCAGATGGTCCAGGAGCAGCTGGTGCAGGAGCAGATGGTCCAGGAGCAGCTGGTGCAGGAGCAGATGGTGCAGGAGCAGATGGTGCATTTGGCGCCTCCCGGAGGACCTCTGCTATCTCTGGGGGGAAGTTCTCCTGAGGAGCTGCTGCATGGCGGGCTGCTGATGCACGGCAGGCTGCTGGTGCACGAGGGGCTGCTGCAGGGATCTCTTCTGCAGCAGGGGCTTCTTCAGGGGATGATGGAACAGGGATGTCTTCCATGTCTCCCCGAGGTGGTGAGTCATCTGCACCACTCTCATGCCTGGGTAAAGGAGAAGCCTGTGGGTGCTATGCTGCCTCCTCCCCAGCCTCAGACTCTGTATATTTGAAAAAGAAAGAAATCAAGATATTAGCACAGTTCCAAATAAAGATGTAAATGTTGTATTTGAAAGTGTATTAATTAGGCTGCCTTCGTAATTCTATTGTAAGCAAAAGCAATCAATATGATTTCAGCATTTGCAAACCCATCTTTCTGATATCTATATGGTCAATCTGAATGTCTTTTTGCATTTGTCTTAAATCTGTTTAAATGCACACCTAATCTGTAGACTAGATAATAATATGATGGCTTTTCTTAAAATGCAACTTTCGCAAGGTAATTGTGAATGCGTTTACATAATAATGTATAAAAAAACTTAATTGCATTAGTTATATCCTTAAATAATGTTTGCGTGTGAATGGGTTATGAGATGGATATAAAGAGATTAGTAAATCAGCTTACCGTCAGATGAGAGGGGCAGGTTCCTGGTATCAACTCCTCCGATACAACTATGGCCACCTCCGAGATGTTGGGATACATCATTTCCTCCCAGCGGGAATATTCAAAGATTATTTCCAGACTGCCACCGGTCCCTGCTAGGTATTCCCTCTCCCTTGTGAGCTTTCTTTTCAGTTCAGCTCTGTAGTCCCGATAACGATGCTGAATAGACTTCACATTCCTGTTATAGACCCCCACTGCATTTACGGCATCCCTGATCTCGTTCCACCACTTCCTCTTATCCAAAGGGGTGGCCTTTGGTGTCTGAAGCCTCCTAGCCCTCTCCATATAAGCCTCTTTAAGGGTCTCCTTCTCATCCATGGTATATCTCTCCTCCCTCTGCCTGGGCTTCCCATGCAATGTGAGTTTCTGTTCCTCAGACTGTGAAGCTCCCTGTCTGCGCTGCACACCACTGGGCCCAGCCACTTGTTCATCTTCAACAATGTGGCCGGGTCCCCCCACCCCTTCCTCTCCCCCTTCCTGTCCCGTTCCTCTCCCCCTTCCTCTCCCCCTCCATATCTCCTGCCTAAACTCATGCCTAACCTCCTCTACAAGCTCATCCCTGAACTCAGCCCTAGCTTCCTGCCTAATGAACTGTAATAGCTGCGGTCTCCCGGCATACTCAAACAAAATGTGAAGGTGCCCAAATGAAAGGGGGTCAAAATAATGAACAAAAAGTAAAAAGTGCTGAAAGTGTGAATGGGATATAAATAAAAGAGGGTAAGGGGTATTAAACAGACAAACGTATATGTGGAAAAAGACGAAAATGAGTATATGTAAACAATAAGTTTTTTAATAAAACAAAAACCTATGGGATGAAAGGGAATGGGGTATGGAGTGTAGGATGAGAGGGAATGGGGTATGGAGTGTATGTAGTGTTACCGATAAGTGTATGTATGTATTGAATGTGTTTGCGTGTAAATGTGTTTATATAATGAATGTAGGAACAAAACACTTGCACACTGTAAGGCTCACAAGTCTGCCTGCAACAAAACAAAGTAAGGTTTGGACCACAGCCACTGAGTTGGCAGTATAATAAGTAATTGTAGCGAATTGTGTACAAAGAGCAGTTACATAGGCATTACCCCAAAGCAATGTGTAAAAGCACAATAGACACAGTTTGCAGTTGATTTATGAATAATAGCTCACAGGTAGGTAAGGCTTCACAAGCATTAGCGGGGAGACAGTGAAACAGCAACCTGACTGTGAGCTAGATGTCAGAGAAAAAATAGTAACTCAATATAAAGCTTATTTTATGCGCAAAGTAGAAAAATTAGTATTGGCCAAAATAATACATGAGTAATGAGTAAAGCGTATTGTAGTACCTGGTGATCTGAGGCAAAAGGCTTTAGGTAGAACAGAGTTTTCAGGGCAGCTCGGATGAATCAGTGTTGCTTAGAGAGAAAAGCTGAGAGGCGCTCTGCTTGGCGTGTGACGTCACAGAGGCGGCAGATCCGGTTGCGCTGTGTAGAGTTCAGACAGGAACAATGATTGTGAAAGGCGTGATACTCTGGTGCTGGAGAGCTAATCAGAGTACAGCTCAGTTAGTTGCAAATTGAAACAATACCAAGCAAGGAGGTAACTGGGAAGCTGGTATTTATAGAGATACTGAAGATTAGTTAAAGGGGCAGTAAAATAGGCATAAACCTGACAGGACTCCCCCCCTAAGAGCAACTCCGGTGCTCAAGAAGCGGGACGGTCTGGGTTGCGTTGATGGAATCTGGAGATGAGTTTAGGAGCTGATATGTTGGATGATGGTTCCCAGGAGTTATGTTCCGAGGAATAACCCTTCCATTTAATCAGGTACTCCATGTTCGGGTCAATAGAGACCGGAGGTAGGGATTGTCCAGTTGGATGATCACGTAGATGTTTATAGGGTTTAAGCAAAGATACATGAAATGTAGGGTGTATCTTGAGCGTGGAAGGTAGTGTGAGACGGACAGCATTACAGTTGATGATGCGCTGGATGGGAAACGGACCCATGAACAGAGGTGAGAGTTTCCTTGAGGGTGTAGATAAACGTAGATTTTTGGTGGAAAGCCACACAAGATCACCAACAGAATAAGCAGGAGGAGGAATATGTTTACGATCATAATACCTCTTTTGCACAACTTTAGCAGTGTCAATGGTTTGTTTGATGGTTGCAAAGTTGGTGACAATGGAGGAGGTGAGATCGGAAATATGTGGGTGATCTGGGATTTTTTCAGGGAGAAATTGAAATTTGGGGTGAAACCCATAATTAATATAGAAAGGAGTCTGTTTGGTAGTGGAATGTACAGTATTGTTGAATACAAATTCGGCATAATGGAGGTATTGGGACCAATTGTTTTGTGCAGTATGACAGTAAGAACGTAGAAACTGTTCCACCCACTGATTGCACCGCTCAGTTTGCCCGTTAGTCTGTGGATGATATGAGGAAGATAATCTCTTCTCGATGCAGAATTGTTCGCAGAAGGCAGACCATAGGGCACTGGTAAATTTCGATCCACGATCTGTGAGGATGTTAGAGGGCAATCCATGTAATTTAAATACGTTAGTCATTAGTAGATGTATGGTTTCAGCAGCTGTAGGTAACTTGTGAAATGGTATCAGGTGGAGCATTTTGCTGAATAAGTCCACAACGACTAAAATTGTTGTGTAATTACTAGAGTTTGGTAAGTCCACGATGTAGTCTAGGGCAATGTGCTGCCATGGCTTATCCAGAGTAGGAATAGATAGTAACAAACCGAAAGGTGGTCGTTTAATCCTCTTTGCAGTAGTACAAACATAACAGGAGTTAATGTACTAGGTCACATCAGATGTGATAGTTGGCCACCAATAGGATCTGATTATTAGTTCCTTGGTTTTAGTTATGCCACAGTGTCCCCCCATGGGTGAATCATGAGCAGATTTCAGTAAGTGGTTGCGAAGTGATGGTGGAATGTATATCTTGTCCTGGTAGCAATAGAGACCATCTGAGTTCTTGAGTAATAATTTAATAGGTATTGTTGTGTCTTTAGTTTGTTCTGTCCGTAGGTATGTAGTAGTGTCAACTGAGAAGAGAAGAATGTTTTCCTTGGGAATGACCAATTGAGGGGTAGGTGAGTGATGTTCAATACCTGGCAAACGTGATAGAGCATCTGCCTTTCCGTTCTTATTGGCAGGCCTGTAAGTGATGAGGTAGTTGAACCTAGAGAAGAACAGATTCCAACGTACTTGACGAGCTGAAAGGGTTCTGGTGGTCTTCAGGTATTGCAAGTTACGGTGATCCGTATATACTATGGTAGGTGTAGTGGAGCCTTCAAGTAAGTGTCTCCATTGTTCGAATGCTGCTTTGATTGCAAGAAGCTCTTTTTCGCCGATCGGGTATTGTCTCTCTGCATCTGTTAGAGTCCTGGAGTAGTAGGCAACTGGATGTAGAGGTTGTTGGAATGCATCTCTTTGTGACAGGACTGCGCCAAGAGCGAAATCAGAAGCATCGACTTCCAATACAAAAGGTAGTTCTGTGTTAGGATACCTGAGTATGGGGGCTGTAGTGAAACTCGTTTTTAGATGGTCGAAAGCATTTTGAGCGCAGGGTGTCCATGCAAATTTAATGTTCTGTTTGGTTAAATTAGTAAGGGGTTTTGCAAGCATGGAGTAGTTCTTAATAAACTTCCTATAAAAGTTTGCGAATCCAAGGAAGCTTTGGACCTCTTTCCTAGTGGTAGGAATCGGCCAGTTCAGTACTGCCTGGATTTTATTATTATCCATGCATATGCCTTTGTCAGATATAATGTATCCTAGGAAGGGAATGCTGTTGGTATGGAAAATACATTTTACTGCTTTCACAAATAATGAATTACTTTGTAGGTGTGTGAGAACTTGGCGGACATGATTCTTATTTTCAGCTAGGGTTTTAGAAAAAATGAGAATATCGTCCAGATATATTACCACAAAGGAGTCCAAAATATCCTTGAAAATGTCGTTGATCAGATGCTGGAATGTGGCAGGAGCATTGCAGAGACCGAATGGCATGACGACATATTCGAACAGCCCATAGCGTGTACGGAATGCCGTCAGCCATTCATCTCCTGCCCGCATTCTGATCAAATTATAAGCTCCACGGAGATCCAGCTTGGTAAAAAATTTGGATCCCTCTAGACGCTCTATTAATTCGGATATGAGGGGTAGGGGGTAGCGATTCTTTACAGTAACTTTGTTCAGTTGTCTGTAGTCGACTATCGGTCTGAGCGAACCCTCTTTGTTTTTCACAAAGAAGATTCCAGCGGCAGATGGAGAGGTTGAGGGTCTGATGAAACCCTTTTTCAAGTTATCATCAAGATATGTTCTTAAGTGTTGTAGCTCAGGTTTAGACAGTGGAAAAATATGTCCACAGGGTATGACTGCTTCAGGAAGTAAATCTATAGGGCAGTCATATGGTCTGTGTGGAGGGAGATTTTCGGATTCAGTTTTACTGAATACCTGGGAAAATTCTTGATATTCTGGAGGGACAATAGGTATGTGAGAATCTGTAGGTGGCTGTAGAAGTAAGTGTGGGAAACAGGTGGATTTACAGTAAGTAGAATTAAATTGAATTGTAAGTGAGGACCATGAGATACAAGGGTCGTGTTGCCTGAGCCACTCTAAGCCTAAAATTAGATGAAAATCAGGGGATGCGATTACATCAAACTTAACAAATTCTCTATGGTTACAGGGGGTAGACATGAGAATAGGAATGGTTTCATATAAGACAGGTCCTGAGGACAAGAGTTCACCATCTATACCCCTTAAAGGAACAGGACACAATTTCTTGAGAAGGGGTATTTTATTTATGTTACAGAAATTCACATCCAAGTATGAAAGGGAGGCTCCTGAGTCAATAATCCCTTTAACGTTCACTCGTGATTGGTCCCACTGTAATACAAGAGGCATATTGCAGTAAAGGCTAGATTTTAGTACAGTTTTAATAGAACAAGAGGGTGTGTTTTGCTTACCCTTTTTCTGACGGGGAAGATTTGGACAGTCCTTTACCCCATGATCATCTGCGGCACAGTACAAGCATAAGTTCAGAGACCTACGTCTTAGCTTCTCCTGAGTACTTAAGGGTCCCCGCAAGAAGGCTATATCCATTGGTTCCGGTAGGGATTTAGGGTATGTATTGACAGTAGTAGGTGTGGGTTTTTGCCTGAGGTATGAATCATGGGAGGATCTTTCGTGATGTCTTTCCCTAAGTCTCCTATCAATGCTAATGCTGAGGTCTATGAGCTGTTCTAAGGTTGGTGGTATTTGAGTACGTGACAACTCATCCTTAATGGCCTCAGAGAGTCCTAGCCTAAATTGTTTACAAAGGGACAAGTTGTTCCACTGGGTGTCAGGGGCCCACCTCTTAAATTCTGCTATATATTCCTCTACCTCTCTTTTCCTCTGCTTTAGGGACCTCATAGCATTTTCAGCTGTTTGTTGTTTGAAGGGGTCCTCATAAATTTGCGCTAAAGCAGAGAAGAAGGAGTCTAGAGAATTAAGGATATCATCATTATGTTCGAGGAAAATATTTGCCCATGCTCTGGGCTCAGCTCTGAGATAGGAAATTGTAGTCATAACTTTTACCCTATCGTTGGGGTAAGTGAAAGGCTTAAGGGTAAACAATAGGTAGCATGAGTTTTTAAATTCTCTAAAAACCTTTCTGTCCCCAGAGAAGGGTTCTGGGTAGCTGATATGCGGTTCTTGTGGGGGGGGTTTCCTCTCCACAACATCTTTAATGTATGTTTTTAAGTTGTCATTTTCTAACTTAAGTGTGTTAAGTCCTTCAGTAAGGATATCAACTTTAGTAGTAAGCGTTTGTATGTGTGAGGCCATTTCAGTTGGATCCATTTTATCTTTTTGGGCTTGGTATTTCTGTCAGGCTCACAAGTCTGCCTGCAACAAAACAAAGTAAGGTTTGGACCACAGCCACTGAGTTGGCAGTATAATAAGTAATTGTAGCGAATTGTGTACAAAGAGCAGTTACATAGGCATTACCCCAAAGCAATGTGTAAAAGCACAATAGACACAGTTTGCAGTTGATTTATGAATAATAGCTCACAGGTAGGTAAGGCTTCACAAGCATTAGCGGGGAGACAGTGAAACAGCAACCTGACTGTGAGCTAGATGTCAGAGAAAAAATAGTAACTCAATATAAAGCTTATTTTATGCGCAAAGTAGAAAAATTAGTATTGGCCAAAATAATACATGAGTAATGAGTAAAGCGTATTGTAGTACCTGGTGATCTGAGGCAAAAGGCTTTAGGTAGAACAGAGTTTTCAGGGCAGCTCGGATGAATCAGTGTTGCTTAGAGAGAAAAGCTGAGAGGCGCTCTGCTTGGCGTGTGACGTCACAGAGGCGGCAGATCCGGTTGCGCTGTGTAGAGTTCAGACAGGAACAATGATTGTGAAAGGCGTGATACTCTGGTGCTGGAGAGCTAATCAGAGTACAGCTCAGTTAGTTGCAAATTGAAACAATACCAAGCAAGGAGGTAACTGGGAAGCTGGTATTTATAGAGATACTGAAGATTAGTTAAAGGGGCAGTAAGATAGGCATAAACCTGACACACACTCACCAAAAAAATTATCGCTCACTAACTCACACTAACTCTCAAACTAACTCTCACACTAACTAACTCTCACACTTACTCACACTAACTCACAATAACTCACACTAACTAATTATCATACTAACTAATTCTCACACTAACTAATTCTCACACTAACTAACTCTCAAATCTCTCTACTCTCAAATCTCTCTACTCTCAAATCTCTCCAAACCCTCCAATGCCTAGACCTGCACCTAACTGGAAAAAGCAATACAGTCAAAGAAGCCATGCTTATAGCGTGCTTATATACCCTATGTAAATGTTTAATGATGTACTGGTTTGCAAAGTAAAAGAGGTTCAGGTGTGCTTTCTTACGGCTAGATTTAGAGTTTTGTCGGTAAAGACCCGCGTAGCTAACGCCGGCTTTTTTCTGGCCGCACCATAAAAATAACTCTGGTATTGAGAGTCCACATAAAGGCTGCGTTAGGCTCCAAAAAAGGAGCATAGAGCATTTTTAACGCAACTTCAACTCTCGATACCAGAGTTGCTTACGGACGCGGCCAGCCTCAAAAACGTGCTCGTGCACGATTCCCCCATAGGAAACAATTGTGCTGTTTGAGCTGAAAAAAAACCTAACACCTGCAAAAAAGCCGCGTTCAGCTCTTAACGCAGCCCCATTGTTTGCTATGCGTAAACACTTCCTACGTCTGCACCTAACACCCTAACATGTACCCCGAGTCTACACACCCCTAACCTTACACTTATTAACCCCTATTCTGCTGCCCCCGCTATTGCTGACCCGTGCATATTTTTTTCAACCCCTAATCTGCCGCTCCGTAAACCGCTGCTACTTACATTATCCTTATGTACCCCTAATCTGCTGCCCCTAACACCGCCGACCCCTATATTATATTTATTAACCCCTAATCTGCTCCCCACAACGTCGCCTCCACCTGAGCGCTACTATAATAAAGTTATTAACCCCTAATCCGCCTCACTAACCATATAATAAATAGTATTAACCCCTAATCTGCCCTCCCTAACATCGCCGACACCTAACTTCAATTATTAACCCCTAATCTGCCGACCGGAGCTCACCACTATTCTAATAAATGTATTAACCCCTAAAGCTAAGTCTAACCCTAACACTAACACCCCCCTAAGTTAAATATAATTTTAATCTAAGGAAATTAATTAACTCTTATTAAATAAATTATTCCTATTTAAAGCTAAATACTTACCTTTAAAATAAATCCTAATATAGCTACAATATAAATTATAATTACATTGTAGCTATTTTAGGATTAATATTTATTTTACAGGTAACTTTGTATTTATTTTAACCAGGTACAATAGCTATTAAATAGTTAAGAACTATTTAATAGTTACCTAGTTAAAATAATTACAACATTACCTGTAAAATAAATCCTAACCTAAGTTACAATTAAACCTAACACTATACTATCATTAAATTAATTCAATAAAATACCTACAATTACCTACAATTAAACCTAACACTACACTATCAATAAATTAATTAAATACAATATCTACAAATAACTACAATGAAATAAACTAACTAAAGTACAAAAAATAAAAAAGAACTAAGTTACAAAAAATAAAAAAATATCTACAAACATAAGAAAAATATTACAACAATTTTAAACTAATTACACCTACTCTAAGCCCCCTAATAAAATAACAAAGACCCCTAAAATAACAAAATGCCCTACCCTATTCTAATTTACTAAAGTTCAAAGCTCTTTTACCTTACGAGCCCTGAACAGGGCCCTTTGCGGGGCATGCCCCAAGAAGTTCAGCTCTTTTGCCTGTAAAAAAAACATACAATACCCCCCCAACATTACAACCCACCACCCACATACCCCTAATCTACCCAAACCCCCCTTAAATAAACCTAAAACTAAGCCCCTGAAGATCTTCCTACCTTATCTTCACCATACGAGGTTCACCGATCCGTCCTGAAGAGCTCCTCCAATGTCCTGATCCAAGCCCAAGCGGGGGGCTGAAGAGGTCCATGATCCGGCTGAAGTCTTCATCCAAGCGGGAGCTGAAGAGGTCCATGATCCGGATGAAGTCTTCTATCAACGGCATCTTCAATCTTCTTTCTTCGGGAGCCATCATCTTCCATCCGACGCGGAACATCCTCTTCTCCCGACGCCTACTAGCCGAATGAAGGTTCCTTTAAGGGACGTCATCCAAGATGGCGTCCCTCGAATTCCGATTGGCTGATAGGATTCTATCAGCCAATCGGAATTAAGGTAGGAAAATTCTGATTGGCTGATGGAATCAGCCAATCAGAATCAAGTTCAATCCGATTGGCTGATCCGATCAGCCAATCAGATTGAGCTTGCATTCTTTTGGCTGTTCCGATCAGCCAATAGAATGCGAGCTCAATCTGATTGGCTGATCGGATCAGCCAATCGGATTGAACTTGATTCTGATTGGCTGATTCCATCAGCCAATCAGAATATTCCTACCTTAATTTCGATTGGCTGATAGAATCCTATCAGCCAAACGGAATTTGAGGGACGCCATCTTGGATGACGTCCCTTAAAGGAACCGTCATTCTTCAGTTGGACGTCGCTGGATGAAGATGGGTCCGCGTCGGAGGTCTTCAGGATGGAGCCGGTCCTCATCGGATGAAGATAGAAGATGCCGCTTGGAAGATGATGGTTGCTGGTCCGGATCTACTCTTCTTCCCAGATAGGATGAAGACTTTGTAGCCTCTTCTGGACCTCTTCAGCCACCGGATGATGGATCGCCAGCCCCCGCTTGGGTTGGATGAAGATTTTGGAGCCAGGACGGATCGGTGATACCTGGTGAGGTGAAGACAAGGTAGGATGATCTTCAGGGGCTTAGTGTTAGGTTTATTTAAGGGGGGGCTTGGGTTAGATTAGGGGTATGTGGGTGGTGGGTTGTAATGTTGGGGGGGTATTGTATGTTTTTTTTTACAGGAAAAAGAGCTGAACTTCTTGGGGCATGCCCCGCAAAGGGTCCTGTTCAGGGCTGGTAAGGTAAAAGAGCTTTGAACTTTAGTAATTTAGAATAGGGTAGGGCATTTTTTATTTTGGGGGTCTTTGTTATTTTATTAGGGGGCTTAGAGTAGGTGTAATTAGTTTAAAATTGTTGTAATATTTTTCTTATGTTTGTAAATATTTTTTTATTTTTTGTAACTTAGTTCTTTGTTATTTTTTGTACTTTTTGTAGTTCGTTTATTTCATTGTAGTTATTTGTACATATTGTATTTAATTAATTAATTAATTTATTGATAGTGTAGTGTTAGGTTTAATTGTAGGTAATTGTAGGTATTTTATTTAATTAATTTAATGATAGTATAGTGTTAGGTTTAATTGTAACTTAGGTTAGGATTTATTTTACAGGTAATTTTGTAATTATTTTAACTAGGTAACTATTAAATAGTTCTTAACTATTTAATAGCTATTGTACATGGTTAAAATAATTACAAAGTTGCCTGTAAAATAAATATTAATCCTAAAATAGCTACAATGTAATTATAATTTATATTGTAGCTATATTAGGATTTATTTTACAGGTAAGTATTTAGTTTTAAATAGGAATAATTTATTTAATAAGAGTTAATTAATTTCGTTAGATTAAAATTATATTTAATTTAGGGGGGTGTTAGTGTTAGGGTTAGACTTAGCTTTAGGGGTGAATACATTTATTAGAATAGCGGTGAGCTCCGGTCGGCAGATTAGGGGTTAATGTTTGAAGTTAGGTGTCGGCGATGTTAGGGAGGGCAGATTAGGGGTTAATACTATTTATTATAGGGTTAGTGATGCGGATTAGGGGTTAATAACTTTATTATAGTAGCGGTGCGGTCCGGTCGGCAGATTAGGGGTTAATAAGTGGAGGCGACGTTGTGGGGGGCAGATTAGGGGTTAATAATTATAATATAGGGGTCGGCGGTGTTAGGGGCAGCAGATTAGGGGTACATAGCTGTAATGTAGGTGGCGGCGCTTTGCGGTCGGCAGATTAGGGGTTAATTATTGTAGGTAGTTGGCGGCGACGTTGTGGGGGGCAGATTAGGGGTTAATAAATATAATACAGGGGTCGGCGGTGTTAGGGGCAGCAGATTAGGGGTACATAAGTATAACCTAGGTGGCGGTCGGCAGATTAGGGGTTAAAAAAATTTAATCGAGTGGCGGCGATGTGGGGGGACCTCGGTTTAGGGGTACATAGGTAGTTTATGGGTGTTAGTGTACTTTAGAGTACAGTAGTTAAGAGCTTTATGAACCGGCGTTAGCCCAGAAAGCTCTTAACTACTGACTTTTTTCTGCGGCTGGAGTTTTGTCATTAGATTTCTAACGCTCACTTCAGACACAACTCTAAATACCGGAGTTAGAAAGATCCCATTGAAAAGATAGGATACGCAATTGACGTAAGGGGATCTGCGGTATGGAAAAGTCGCGGCTGGAAAGTGAGCGTTAGACCCTTTTTTGAGTGACTCCAAATACCGGAGTTAGCCTAAAACCAGCGTTAGGAGCCTCTAACGCTGGTTTTCACAGCGAACGGCAAACTCCAAATCTAGGCCTTATTAATTAGTATGTGTGCAATGTGTATTAGTTGTTTGAATTTGCGCATGCTCATATTGATTTTGTATTTGTGTAATGTGTATAATGCGATCATGTCATAGTGATCGTTTTACATAACATTGTCCAAAAGTAGTATCTGTAATGATTTGTGATGGTCTCGTATTTGTCAAGTGGTGTAAATGTTTATTTATACTAATGTTACGTAATCGGCAATGCAAATGTTTTGTTTGTGTTTCAGTGTGCAATTCTTTTTGCATGTTGTTTTGTTCTGTATTGCAAGATCGGAATGTATTTATCGATTCCTCGTTTAGTGTAAATGTTGTGCATTATTTTTTGGTTACGATTGTGAATGTTGAATGCGTAAGTGCTATGTTGCGTGAGCGATTGTTGTTTGGACAGAGCAGTGTGTATTTCTCGCAAGATTGAGTGTTAGATGAAAAATCTGTGATTGATTAGTTCATTTAGCATTGATGTCTATGGGAGAATCTTTAATGCGCCCGTAATTACGCTTATTAAATAAACGCGGTAGTCGTGTTACTGCGACGCATTACAAGGTTGTTTTCATACTCGTAATACCTACGTTATAAAAGATACACAATGGAAATAACGTACAAGTAATTAGCGAGCAGCCATAACGCAAAACTCGTAATCTGGCTGTAAGTTATGACAGTAATATTAGACAAAATTGTTTTGCAGTGCCTTATCTATCAATCTCTCATGAAGCAACTTAGGGACAGGTATGTGGTAGGGTTAGGCTTCTGAAACCTTTTTTTTTTTGGTCTTACAGTTGTTCTATTTGATTATCTATTTTCTATAACATTTCCACTAATACTATACTAATTTGATTTTTTTGGGGGAGGGGGGAAGGAGGGTTGGGGGCTGGAAGTGATTGAAGCTTAATATTCTATGAACTATGAAGCACTACCTTTAAAGAAAAATAGTGTACAAGAAACAGAAAATGAAAGAGAAGTTGTAAAACTCTCCCCATGACCTACCAAAACTAGGTAATTCTATATAGTCATTTACTCCTGTCTTATTTAAAGGGACATAATACTCATATGCATTGCTAAATCACTTGAAAGTGATGTAGTATAACTGTAAAAAGCTGACAGGAAAATATCACCTGACCATCTCTATGTAAAAAAGAGAGATATTTTACCTCAGAATTTCCTCATTTTAGCAGATTAAGTGCTGAGGTCATGAACTTTTTTACTGTGATCTCATGAGATTTCACTTAACTCTCATGAGATTTCATAGTAAACTTCCTTAAACTGAATAGGGAAATAATATAAAGTGTGCACAAAGCTCATTCCCTTGCCTGTCCCGGGACAGACATACTGATTTGCTACTTAAAGTCCTTTACAATGGGGTGTGGCTACTGAGGAACTTTTAAGGTAAAAGATCTTTCTTATATACATAGGGATGTTAAAGTGATATTTTCTAGTCAGCTTTTTTCAGCTATGCTGCATCACGTTCAAGTGTTTCAACATTTGGATATCATGGCCCTTTAAGCTAGCCCATAGCAGTTAGTCAGCAGTGGCTTGTTGACACAATTTATATAATACACACTACCACCAACTCTCTGAGCTTGAATACTGGTGCATGGGTCCTTACATCATATATGCGTATGCCACTGCAATACAGTAACAAATTTTACTAGAAGCATTTTTGCTGAAGGAAATATATTGCAAAAATGCTTCTATTTAAAAATGAGATGTACACATGCACATTTCAAATTTTACTTTGTTATTTCTTTAATATGTTAAAGACCAAAAACATTCACAATTTTGACAGGATTTGAACATATCAAAATCCTTTCTGTTCATTTAACACATTCATTTTTAAATACATTTTACAACAATGGTATATTTATTTATAGACACATATATACTAGCATGATCCAGGTATAAAATGAGTTAAGCTATAGGGCACAGCAGAATTTCTAGCCTCCAGGGAAATATTTTTCTGCAGTTAAACATTTTATAAAAAGCACAAACTGTTTACTGTCCTTTAAAGGGGCATGAAACACATTTTTTTATTTCATGATTCAGACAGAGCATATCATTTTAAACAACTTTGCATTTTACTTCTATTATCTAATTTGCTTCATTATCTAGGTATCCTTTGTTAAAAAGAATACCTAAAATAGGTAGGCTCAGGAGCTAGGAGCTAGATGCTGATTAGTGGCTGCAAAAACATGCCTCTTGTCATTGGCTTGCAGATATGTTCAGCTAGGTTCCAGTAGTGCTTTGCTGCTAATTCAATAAAGGATACCAAGAGAACGAAGATAAATTAATAATAAAGTAAGCTGTACATTTGTTTTAAATTGCATTCTTTATCTTATCGTGAAAGAAAAATGTGGGGGTTCATGTCCCTTTAACACATATTGCACAGCCAGTACATATTTGTGCTAATGCAATTCTCGTCCTTTGTTTAGAAATGTAGAAATACAAATATACATACTTTTAGAAAAAGGGACCACTGTGGGCAAAATAAAACTGTAAAGTAAACCTTTCTGGTGTTATTTTTAATAAAGAAAAAATAAATTAGGTAGATGATACATTATGCTAAATTATGAATAACAGAAGACCTTGTGATGTTATGTGAGAAAATCATTACTGCAGTAGTTAGATATGATAAAAATGTTATTGTGTAGACTATAATCAAAACAATAACTGGTAATTAAATGAAAAATAACAGATGTATTCTAACTTCTATATGAACCTACTATTCACATGAAACTTGTCTTTGTGATTCTGTTTTTATATAGCAGATATAGTAGTTATCTGCTTGAATAATCTTATCACACAGCGCAGGAGCTTTGACCAGAACACTACAAATGTTACTAAATTTTTCTGAATTATTAAGCACTTTAGAACTCTTTTAGAAACTGCAATCATAAACTTCCTATTAAGTAGACATTTCCTGCTTTAACTCTGACAGCATGAAACAATTTACTGCTCTATGAAATGAAAGAAGATATTTCCAGGCAGCCCCTAGAGGTTCCAGATCAAATCAGAATACCAAATATGGAGCCTAGATTGGACATGCCTTCCTTGTTTTAAACATGTAGTCCTAGATAGGAGGATAAAAATTAATCTAGTGCATCCATCTGTTGCAATTACCAATGAGAAGTGTGAAAAATTATTTGAAAACATAAGTAAAATAGTCTCAAAGGCAAAATAGAGAACTGACATCCAGAAAAAAAATCTGAACTTTTTTTTTTTTACCAGCAACTTCCAATTAAAATTTAAACCATTTCATGTACAGCTTTGAAATAAAATAATCTAGCAAAGCAATAGGAGGTATAGTTGTTTTGATTGCAAAAGTGTAAGACAAATAGACCATCTCTGGAGTTCTGCATACGCACCATGTGAAAATAAATACATTTTGCATTAGAACTGAAATTACCCTATTGTACATGCTTCAGTTGTATTTTTTATTAAGATAGAAAATCAGACTGCATTTCAAATTGAGATGATAAATTTTAGGGGATTATTTATTGTTTTTTTAATTTTCATTATTATAATTTAAACCATGTTTTGTTTGCTTATATTGTTCTATTAATACTAATTAGCTTTACTGTCACATAAATACTACTATATTATTTGCAATGTTTTTAAAGGAACATAAATCTTTAAGAATATGCAGCAATGCATTATTGAATTATTGTTCTTTTGCTTGCCTAATACCTATGTGTTTAACCCTTGCAATTCTCCCCTACTTAACAAACATTTTGCTACATTATCCATATCTGATTATATCAATCACATTTACGATAATTAAAGCAGGACTATTTTTTATTGGCTATATTTTGACCAAACAGAAACTACCAAACTACTGTCTGTTTTTTTGTTTGTTTTATTTTTTAAATTACTGTGATCTATGAGGGTGACTAAATAATAGTGGCTCCTTCCAGTTGGTTGCTATGACCAACCACCCAGAAATGTATCATCCAAATCACCCCAGCTGCTAATACATTGCTTAAATGGTATAGATGAATGTGTTATACACTCACCACACAATATCACCCTAACAAAAAGTAACTTTATCTGCAGCTGATTCAGTCCTCCAAGCTGCAATTAATTAATCTTATCCACCACGGACATTGCCAATCAAAACACAATTAACCCTAACTGTATCCTACTACTTCATCAACTAATTAATAAAGCATCCTCTAAATGATGTCCCCCTTTAATCTAAATACCCTCACCAGCAACTCCATATCTAAATGATATTCCTATATGTTGCCTCGCCAAAGCAATGACCCCACTTACACTTAACTAATAAGCCCACTGAACTCATCTTCCATCACAGCACCATAACCGCAAAACCTGAAAATCTAAACCTCTTATGGATGATTGATTTGATCTTTTAAATGAATGGCTTTCTATCTATTAAAGGGATACTAAACCCAATTTTTTCTTTTATGATTCGAATAGAGCATGCAATTTTAAGCAACTTTCTAATTTACTCCTATTATCATTTTTTTCTTAGTTCTCTTGGTATCTTTATTTGTAAAAGAAGGAATGAAAACTTAGGAGCCAGCCTGTTTTTAGTTCAGCACCCTGGATAGCGCTTGCTGATTCGTGGCTACAATAGTTATGCTATAAGATCACTATTGCAACCAAAGTGTTACTCCACATTCCATAAGCACATCTAGGACTTTTCGTTATTATTGATGTAAGTATATATACAGGGAGTGCAGAATTATTAGGCAAGTTGTATTTTTGAGGATTAATTTTATTATTGAACAACAACCATGTTCTCAATAAACCCAAAAAACTCATTAATATCAAAGCTGAATAGTTTTGGAAGTAGTTTTTAGTTTGTTTTTAGTTATAGCTATTTTAGGGGGATATCTGTGTGTGCAGGTGACTATTACTGTGCATAATTATTAGGCAACTTAAAAAAAACAAATATATACCCATTTCAATTATTTATTTTTACCAGTGAAACCAATATAACATCTCAACATTCACAAATATACATTTCTGACATTCAAAAACAAAACAAAAACAAATCAGTGACCAATATAGCCACCTTTCTTTGCAAGGACACTCAAAAGCCTGCCATCCATGGATTCTGTCAGTGTTTTGACCTGTTCACCATCAACATTGCGTGCAGCAGCAACCACAGCCTCCCAGACACTGTTCAGAGAGGTGTACTGTTTTCCCTCCTTGTAAATCTCACATTTGATGATGGACCACAGGTTCTCAATGGGGTTCAGATCAGGTGAACAAGGAGGCCATGTCATTAGATTTTCTTCTTTTATACCCTTTCTTGCCAGCCACGCTGTGGAGTACTTGGACGCGTGTGATGGAGCATTGTCCTGCATGAAAATCATGTTTTTCTTGAAGGATGCAGACTTCTTCCTGTACCACTGCTTGAAGAAGGTGTCTTCCAGAAACTGGCAGTAGGACTGGGAGTTGAGCTTGACTCCATCCTCAACCTGAAAAGGCCCCACAAGCTCATCTTTGATGATACCAGCCCAAACCAGTACTCCA
Organism: Bombina bombina; assembly: GCF_027579735.1. NCBI lineage: Eukaryota > Metazoa > Chordata > Amphibia > Anura > Bombinatoridae > Bombina > Bombina bombina. The sequence goes on along the minus strand of NC_069501.1, from coordinate 907,296,612 downwards.
CCTCCACCTTGCTGGCGTCTGAGTCGGACTGGAGCTCTCTGCCCTTTACCAATCCAGCCACGGGCCCATCCATCTGGCCCATCAAGACTCACTCTCATTTCATCAGTCCATAAAACCTTAGAAAAATCAGTCTTGAGATATTTCTTGGCCCAGTCTTGACGTTTCAGCTTGTGTGTCTTGTTCAGTGGTGGTCGTCTTTCAGCCTTTCTTACCTTGGCCATGTCTCTGAGTGTTGCACACCTTGTGCTTTTGGGCACTCCAGTGATGTTGCAGCTCTGAAATATGGCCAAACTGGTGGCAAGTGGCATCTTGGCAGCTGCACGCTTGACTTTTCTCAGTTCATGGGCAGTTATTTTGCGCCTTGGTTTTTCCACACGCTTCTTGCGACCCTGTTGACTATTTTGAATGAAACGCTTGATTGTTCGATGATCACGCTTCAGAAGCTTTGCAATTTTAAGAGTGCTGCATACCTCTGCAAGATATCTCACTATTTTTGACTTTTCTGAGCCTGTCAAGTCCTTCTTTTGACCCATTTTGCCAAAGGAAAGGAAGTTGCCTAATAATTATGCACACCTGATATAGGGTGTTGATGTCATTAGACCACACCCCTTCTCATTACAGAGATGCACATCACCTAATATGCTTAATTGGTAGTAGGCTTTCGAGCCTATACAGCTTGGAGTAAGACAACATGCATAAAGAGGATGATGTGGTCAAAATACTCATTTGCCTAATAATTCTGCACACAGTGTATATATATATATATATATATATATATATATACATTTTATTTATTTATTTATTTATGAACTGTAAACAATACACATGGCACACATCTTTTAATTCATAAAGTTTATAATATAGGGGCCTAGTTATCAAGCCGTCAACCTCAAATACGCTGGAATTCCGCAGCGTATTTGTGGCGAGGCTGATTCGGCTTAGTTATCAAAGGCTAGAGACCGGCAAAAGTAGAATTTTGTGACGTAAACTTCGATCCGCCGGACTCAGTCCGACACAGATCGATTCTTACGTCACTCCAGATGTTCCGCACACAAGTACGGCACAATCTGACTACTTTTGCTAGTTATCAAAAAACTAGCAGGTACGCTTGGCACTTTTCCGGCCCAGTGTACCTGGTTTTCAAACCGCCGCCCTGGAGGCGGCGGTTCCCATAGGAATCAACGGGAGTCTGACCATAGCGAAAGTTCATGTTCGCTGCTGCCAGACATCCCATTAATTCCTATGGGAGATGTCTGCATCTAACACCCTAACATGTACCCCTAGTCTAAACACAGCTAATCTGTCTCCCCTACACCGCCGCAACTAAATAAAGTTATTAACCCCTAAACCGCCGCTCCCGGAGCCCACCGCAAGCTACTCTATACATATTAACCCCTAAACCGCCGCTCCCGGAGCCCACCGCAACTATAATATATGTATTAACCCCTAAACCGCCGCTCCCGGAGCCCACTGCAACTATAATATATGTATTAATCCCTAAACCGCCGCTCCCGGAGCCCACCGCTACTATAATATATGTATTAACCCCTAAACCGCTGCTCCCGGACCCTGACGCAACCTATATTAAATTTATTAACCCCTAATCTGCCCCCCTACACCGTTGCCACCTATAATACATTTATTAACCCCTATCCTGCCCCCCACTACACCGCCGCCACTGTAATACATTTATTAACCCCTAAACCTAAGTCTAAAACTAACCCTAACACCCCCCTAACTTAAATATTAATTAAATAAATCTAAATAATATTTATATTATGAACTAAATTAATCCTATTTAAAACTAAATATTTACCTTTAAAATAAACCCTAATATAGCTACAATATAAATAATAATTATATTGTAGCTATCTTATGATTTATTTTTATTTTACAGGCATCTTTCAATTTATTTTAACTAGGTACAATAGCTATTAAATAGTTATTAACTATTTAATAGCTTACCTAGCTAAAATAAAGAGAAATTTACCTGTAAAATAAAAACTAACCTAAGTTACAATTACCCCTAACACTACACTATACTTTAATAAATTATTCCTATTTAAAACTAAATACTTACCTGTAAAATAAACCCTAAGATAGCTGCAATGTAATTAATAATTACATTGTAGCTATTTTAGGATTTATATTTATTTTACAGGTAACTTTGTATTTATTTTAGCTAGTTAGAATAGTTATTAAATAGTTATTAACTATTTAATAACTACCTAGCTAAAAGAAATGCAAAATTACCTGTAAAATAAATCTTAACCTAAGTTACAATTAAACCTAACACTACACTATCATTAAATTAATTAAATAAATTACCTACAAATAACTACAATTAAATACAATTACATAAACTAACTAAAGTAAAAAAAATAAAAAAATCTAAGTTACAAAAAAATAAAAAAAATAAGTTACAAACATTTTAAAAATATTACAACAATTTTAAGCTACTTACACCTAATCTAAGCCCCCTAATAAAATAACAAACCCCCCAAAATAAAAAAATGCCCTACCCTATTCTAAATTTAAAAAGTTCAAAGCTCTTTTACCTTACCAGCCCTTAAAAGGGCCATTTGTGGGGCATGCCCCAAAGAATTCAGCTCTTTTGCCTGTAAAAGAAAAATACACCCCACCCCAACATTAAAACCCACCACACACATACCCCTAATCTAACCCAAACCCCCCTTAAAATAACCTAACACTAATCCCCTGAAGATCATCCTACCTTTAGTCGTCTTCACTCAGCCGAGCAGCGATGGAACTGAAGAGGAGACCGGAGCAGCAGAAATGATCCTCCAAGCGGCACTGAAGAAATCTTCCATCCGATGAAGTGATCCTCCAAGCGTCGCTGAAGAAGTCTTCCATCCGGGCGATGTCATCTTCCAAGAGGCGCTGAAGAAGTCTTCTATCCGGGCGATGTCATCTTCCAAGTGGGGTCTTCAATCTTCATCCCGCCGACGCGGAACATCCTTCTTTCCCGACGGACTACCGATGAATGAAGGCTCCTTTAAGGGACGTCATCCAAGATGGCGTCCCTTCAATTCCGATTGGCTGATAGGATTATATCAGACAATCGGAATTAAGGTAGGAAAAATCTGATTGGCTGATTGAATCAGCCAATCAGATTGAGCTCGCATTCTATTGGCTGATCGGAACAGCCAATAGAATGCAAGCTCAATCTGATTGGCTGAATGGATCAGCCAATCGGATTGAACTTGAATCTGATTGGCTGATTCAATCAGCCAATCAGATTTTTCCTACTTTAATTCCGATTGGCTGATAGAATCAGCCAATCAGAATTGAAGGGACGCCATCTTGGATGACGTCCCTTAAAGGAGCCTTCATTCGTCAGTAGTCCATCGTGAAAGAAGGATGTTCCACGTCGGCGGGATGAAGATTGAAGACCCCACTTGGAAGATGACATCGCCCGGATAGAAGACTTCTTCAGCGCCTCTTGGAAGATGACATCGCCCGGATGGTAGACTTCTTCAGCGCCGCTTGGAGGATCACTTCATCGGATGGAAGATTTCTTCAGCGCCGCTTGGAGGATAACTTCTGCTGCTCCGGGTCTCCTCTTCGGTTCCATCGCTGCTCGGCTGAGTGAAGATGACTAAAGGTAGGGAGATCTTCAGGGGATTAGTGTTAGGTTATTTTAAGGGGGGTTTGGGTTAGATTAGGGGTATGTGGGTGGTGAGTTTTAATGTTGGGGGGGTTGTATTTTTCTTTTACAGGCAAAAGAGCTGAATTCTTTGGGGCATGCCCCACAAATGGCCCTTTTAAGGGCTGGTAAGGTAAAAGAGCTTTGAACTTTTTTTTAATTTAGAATAGGGTAGGGCATTTTTTTATTCTTGGGGGGTTTGTTATTTTATTAGGGGGCTTAGATTAGGTGTAAGTAGCTTAAAATTGTTGTAATATTTTTAAAATGTTTGTAACTTATTTTTTTTATTTTTTGTAACTTAGATTTTTTTATTTTTTTTACTTTAGTTAGTTTATGTAATTGTATTTAATTGTAGTTATTTGTAGGTAATTTATTTAATTAATTTAATGATAGTGTAGTGTTAGGTTTAATTGTAACTTAGGTTAGGATTTATTTTACAGGTAATTTTGTATTTCTTTTAGCTAGGTAGTTATTAAATAGTTAATAACTATTTAATAACTATTCTAACTAGCTAAAATAAATACAAAGTTACCTGTAAAATAAATATAAATCCTAAGATAGCTACAATGTAATTATTAATTATATTGTAGCTATGTTAGGGTTTATTTTACAGGTAAGAATTTAGTTTTAAATAGAAATAATTTATTTAAGTATAGTGTAGTGTTAGGTGTAATTGTAACTTAGGTTAGTTTTTATTGTACAGGTTAATTTCTCTTTATTTTAGCTAGGTAAGCTATTAAATAGTTAATAACTATTTAATAGCTATTGTACCTAGTTAAAATAAATTGAAAGATGCCTGTAAAATAAAAATAAATCCTAAGATAGCTACAATATAATTATTATTTATATTGTAGCTATATTAGGGTTTATTTTAAAGGTAAGTATTTAGTTTTAAATAGGATTAATTTATTTCATTATAGAAATATTATTTAGATTTATTAAATTAATATTTAAGTTAGGGGGGTGTTAGGGTTAGTGTTAGACTTAGGTTTAGGGGTTAATAATTTTATTACAGTGGCGGCGGTGTAGTGGGGGGCAGGATAGGGGTTAATAAATTTATTATAGGTGGCAACGGTGTAGGGGGGGCAGGATAGGGGTTAATAAATTTAATATAGGTTGTGGCGGGGTCAGGGAGCGGCGGTTTAGGGGTTTAACTATTTATTTAGTTGCAGCGAGGTGCGGGATCAGCAGGATAGGGGTTAATAACTTTATTATAGAGGGCGACGGTATGGGGGGGGCAGGATAGGGGTTACTAGGCATAATGTAGGTGGCAGCGGTGTCTGGGAGCGGCGGTTTAGGGGTTAATACATTTATAAGAGTTGCGGGGGGCTCCGGGAGCGGCGGTTTAGGGGTTAATATATTTATAAGAATTTAGGGGTTAGTAACTTTATTTAGTTGCGGGGGGCACCGGTATAGGGGGTAGAACAGTGTAGTTAGTGTGGGTGCTTAGTGACAGGCTAGCAAGAAAGCTGTCAAAAAGCCGAAGAGCAGCGAGATCAGATGAGTGCTAACTCTCACAATCCGCTGCTCATCGCCCCGTACTTGGTGCGCGTTTTTTTGACAGCTTTTTAGATACATTTTTGCAGGTCTGCGGCGGCGATGTGAGGCAAGCTTAGGCGGGCGTATTGGGCCGGCGAAGGCAGGTAAAGTAGACACGTTGATAACTACTCCCCATAGTGTTCTCTTTCAGATCACCACCTGTCTGTTTTGCTGAATTTGCCTCAAGAACTGTAAAGACATTGGATACATTCTCTTGTTTTCTCCAAAACTGCATTTGTTTTCCTTTGAATCAAACAAAATGTTGAGACTTTTAAGGGCCCCTTTTATAAGCACAATATTTTCCTTATATTTTTATCAGAGTATCATATGGTTTTCTAAGAGCTTGAGAGTTGACAGTGGCTACTGGTTTTAGAGCTGCAATCAATTTTTGATTTTTTATTTCCCATCACTGTAATTGTGTCATAAGTAAACGTCTTGTCTGTTCAGATCTACTAACCTGTGATTAACTTTAAAGGGACATGAAACCCAACATTTTTCTTTTTCTTCTTTTTCAAGATTCAAAGAGAGCATATATTTTAAACAACTTTCTTTCCAATTTACTTCTTCTTTCTAATTTGCTTCATTCTTTTGGTATCCTATTTTGAAAGAGCAGCTATGCACTACTGGGAGCTTTTTAACAAAGAATACCAAGAGGATGAAGCAATTTAGATAATAGAAGCAAATTGTAAAGTTGCTTAAAATCACATGTTCTGTCGGAAACATGAAAGAAAAATGTTGGGTTTCATTTTCCTTTAACCTTGGTTTTGTGACTTACTATATAGCCCTATATCCTGATTACTATCTTCAATTTAAATAGGTAAATGTGTTTTGGTGTGAATTAGCTGTTTAATAGTATTTATAGAATAACCCTGTTTTCTTAAATATTACTTTTGCCACACAAAACAATAAAAACAAAGCATTCCATTATCTAAAGTTAAAGGGACAGTCTACACCAGAATTGTTATTGTTTAAAAAGATAGATAACCCCTTTATTTACCATTCCCCAGTTTTGTATAGCCAACACAGTTATATTAATACACTTTTTATATATGTGATTATCTTGTATCTAAGCCTCTACAAACTGCCCCCTTATTTGACTTCTTTTGACAGACATCCATTTTAGCCAATCAGTGCTGGCTCCTAGGTAACTCCATGTGCATGAGCTCAATGTTACCTATATGAGACACATGAACTAACACCCTCTAGTGGTGAAAAACTGTCAAAATGCATTCAGATAAGAGGCCGTCTTCAATGTCTAAGAAATTAGCATATAAATCTCCTAGATTTAACTTTCATCTAAGAATACCAAGAGAACAAAGCAAAATTGTTGATAAAAAATAAATTGTAAAGTTGTTTAAAATGAACTGCCCTATCTTAATTATGTAAGTTTATTTTGGACTAAACTGTCGCTTTAAGCAATGGGCAAATGTATATTGATACTATGGTGCCGAATTATCAAGCTCCGAAAGGAACTTGATGCCCCTTGGGCTCGCGGGGAACAGAAGTTATGAAGCAGTGGTCTAAAGACCGCTGCTCCATAACTTGTCCGCCTGGTCTGAGGCGGCAGACAGAAATCAACTTGTTTGGGTTGATTGACACCCCCACTAGCGGCTGATTGGTCGTGAATCTGCAGAGGGCGGTATTGCACAAGCAGTTCTGGTGAACTGCTTGCACAATGATAAATGCCGACAGCATATGCTGTTGGCATTTATCGATGTGCAGCGGACATGATGCGCTACATTGTATCATGTCTGCTCGCACTTATAAATATGCCCTTATATGTCATTGTACCATTGATTACTAGAAAGTATTCCTGAATTTAAAGGGATGGATATAAAACACTCTATTAATTGTTGTAATAAAAAAACACTAAGCAGTGGGATGTACTTAATAGAAATCACTTCATTATGTATTAAAAGGATTTTACCTTTTATATTATTATTTTTTTGTTTGCAAATGATCCTTTTCTTCCTGTCCCAGCCCCACAAAGCGCCTGAGGTCTCTACAAGAAGGAAATCATGCAGTTTTTTCTTTGAAGTGTTGCTAGTAGACATCGACTCTAGCTGTAGTCAGTTTATTCCCAATGCTCGGTAAAGGATTTTTGCAGCAGGAATCATGTGACAGTATAACTTAAACAATGTCTGTTCTTTTATCTTGTTGCAGGCAGTGGCTACACTGATCATTTCTAAGTGCTAATTTAAGTGAAGTAAGTTGTTACTGTTTTTTTAACACAACTGGTTTCTTTTTATTTTCACTTTGTTTTAAAATATTTTCATATCTCTTTATACACTTCTTGCTTTTGAGTAAAAACTATTGACCCCAAATTAGGCATACATTACGTTTGAATGAGACAACACACTAGAGAATGGGGTATAAAGGCCGCAGCCCGCATTTATTAAAACATTTATTCAATAAATATCATAACGTATAAACTCACTAATAAATCTGAATAACGTATAAACATATCAACATAGGAACCATAAGTTGCTTGCCAACAGAGATGTACCTTCCACATGCTTACATGCCAGGTACATCCCCCAAACAGCTCTTCCACCTCCTTAGGGAGGATACCAATTTAGTGCCAACTTTCAGAAACTAAACAAGCACCTCTGCCATAGCACGTCACAGATAAGCACGCCCCAATCGGGCTAAGGCCTTTAACACCCCCTCTCTCATGTTAAAGTTAAAAAGGTAAAAACCAATCTCATTAAGATGAACCCTATCCTTCAAAAAGAAACAACAGCCCGATTCCCCTTCAAATTCCATGTGCCTAATGCCAAATCCCCCAATCTTAGATACAAAACTGGTAATGGTTCTGTTAATCTTTTTTCTAGAGGCCTCCAGCTTCCGAAAATCCTAAGCAGCATACAGAACGAGGTTCTATATCTTACCATACGATAATTAAATCAGGAAACAACTCTCTTAACCAAATCCTTCCTTATGCACTCAATCAGATTCCTCTTAGCCATAAAACCCAGGTCATTTCCCCCAGCATGTAAAACAAAAATAGCTGGAGGCCGAAACAACCTAGCATAATCAACCACTTTTCTAAAAATCTGGTCCCATTTTAAACCCTGAACTCCCAACCAATGTAAAATCACTGACTTTTCAGAGAAATTCAACTGCATCCCTTGACTCTTCATTGCAGCAGCCTTATGGGCCCAATAAATTTAAGAATGGCCCACAATCCAATACTGAACTGGACCTGTTAAAACAAATAAATACGCTAAACTCTCAACTCTGGTCTAACATACAAACAAAAGCATCCAGACTTCCAACCACCAATCCTTCTAATCACACTCTCACCTAAACACAAACTGGCAGCTTCTGTGGCAGCCCCAATACGAAAAGAATGCTTCCCAAACTCACCCGACGCGTACCCCAGCATGGACAAAACCCGTCGAAAAACTGCCGGAAACGGGTTAACGACTGTAGAATCTGCTAACTTTTTAGTTACTGTTTCCTCACTAATGTTACCTTTATCTTAGGAAATCAGGACACTGCTTGACTAAATTATTTATTTTATTATACAAAAAAAAAGTATTTACAAAGAAACAAGTTACTAACTAATGTAAGGCAAGGAAAGGGAATGTGGAAAGGGGGAGAGAGGTGAAAGGGAAGAGTGAGGAGAGAGCTTAGCCTTACATACAATGGCAACTAACTTATATAGTCATTCATTCTCTCACACAGCCCAGCCCACACTCAGCTGTAAATTCCTCAGTCAGAGACAAGATGACATCCTTAGATCCGTGGGGATAGAACGTCACTTCCTTAGGCTATTGGTGGTAGGAACAGAGATACAATCAAGGCATTGTAGTTTATGACACCACCTGTGGTGAAATAATAAATGTTGGTAAGGGTTGAAAAAATTCCTTAGTGAATCCTGTGGTATCCTTTTGATGCATTATTTTCATACAGTGTTTGATCAGATTTCCAACTGGTTTTCACAAAACTTTGTTTTCACCTCTGAACTGGAAACTGTAGGTCAGTCTGCATTTAACTCTTTATGTCCTTGATGTTAGCATTTCAATATCCAATAATGTCCATGGAAATAAGAGTCTGATATTAAAGTTAGGTGTGTTCATAAAATACAACATCCCCCTCTTTGATCATTAAATCATTTATGATCATAACTTGTACTACTCGCTTTATAGTTTCTTCTGTGAGTGGGGCAACCTGAAATAAAACCATTCATCACATCCATAATCTAAATTTGAGCTAAATATTAAAACACAATTCCCTTACAATGTGTTGCACATTCTATCAATCACATTATGAATAGGATGATTAAATTAATTTTACATCCAGCCATTCTGGAAGAGCATTGAGTCTCACTTTAAACAGATCCTCAATAATGGATTTACCTTGACCTCCCAAATAGCCTTACTAAACGATATCCAAAAATATTACTGCAAGCTTCGATCACATTTCCTACAAATCGGACTAAATGGAGAACATTCATTAAATGATAGATCATGGAAATCTAAAATAATCCCATCCAAACAAACATGGATGGACTCTACCACAGAGCTTTTAAACTTGGAAGAGTATGGTTATCTCAAAAAGGAAAAAACTCAATTATTTTCTGGACATAAAACTATATTGGGAACAATAACCATGCGGAACCTGACTTACCTAGACTAGGCTCATGTACACACTTGACAGTTCACTGGCCTGAATGATCAACTCTGCACATTATATCCTCCACCTCGACTTTCTCTCTCTCTTTTTCTTTCTTTCTCTCGATCCTCCTCTCCCTCTCACTTTGTCTCCTTCCCTATGTCTCCCCCCCTTTTTCCACCCCTCCACCCTCCCCTTTTTCTTACCTCAACCCCTCCTACTCTATTTACTCCTAGTTTTAGAATGTAACTGTGTTTACAAGATCTAGTTGTTTATACTCGAACTCGTATGTTAATATCTGTTAAAAACGGACAAATGGACCATTGAGGCAGTGCACGGATATATCCTGATAGTAGCACTCTGCTAATGTGTGACGATGAAGTGTACTGCCCCATGTATCAGAATATAATGAATGTTATTGTCCTTACATTGATTTCTCAATAAAAATTAACAACATTTAAAAAAACATTTTTTTTTACAAAGACAATACATATTTTACACCGTTAGAATTAACAATCATCTGAGATGTATATAAAATCATCAGCATATTCAGAATAATTATAAAATATGATACAAATTAATTGTTACATATCACACACAAACTTTATGACTTCTACTAAGAGTAGTGCTCGAAATTTGCAAATTATTTTCTGGCATATTGTGAGATTTGAATAGCATACATTTGTGACAGATTATAATTTATTAATACAAAACACCTGCTATCTGAGGTCATAAACAAAACGTAGCATACAGCTTGCGAAACATTTATACTACTATCTTTAACACTAAGTCATAGTATAATCAACTTCAAGGCATGCACACAGTCTTTTATAATCTACTGGTCAGCACTTAGAGACCTATAAGTAGACAATGTGGCTTATGGAAATAAAAATACTGAAAAACATCGTCCAGTGTGGCAAAACAGAAAAGAAATTTAAAAACTAATATGGAAGCATTTTAAAAAATGTTACCTGTTGAAATAAAAAGGCAAAATGAGATAAAAAATGTGCTTAAAAATAAAAAAAATTATAGTGAATATAAAATTTCCTTAAAAAACAAAAATGGTAGTGAATAAAAATGTCCTTAAAAATACAAAAATGTTAGTGAAAGGATCTCCCATGTGGTTCCTTGATAGAAAAGGAACCATATTTAAAAAAAAAAAAAAAAACACAGACACAGAACAAACACAACATAAAAACAGTACGTCACACAAAACATGTTGCTGCTCTCTTTAAATATAACAACATTCTTAAATAATTAAATTTGGGTTTTGCATTGAATTATCCAATTTAAAATATTTAGTCTTCTCAAAAGAAAAGGATTTGTGCTTCTTTGGGTGATGGTGTAGGTTGCTTCTGTAAATAATCAGAATTGTTAGTTCATGACATTAAAGTAGCATAAACAAAAGAACATAGACATATAAAACAGTGCTTGTGCTCATTCAAACCGTGACTTTTAAAATAAATTGGTTATGATCAATTGTTTGCAAACAATTCATTGTAGCTATATCACATTTATGTAACTGATGAGCTCATCATAAAGTACCACGTCGTCTTTAAGAAAAAGGGGGAAAATGCATTTCCTTATACTATAAAGATTTTATTCATGAATAGCAACCTGTGAATAGAAATAAACAATTACAAAACGATTAATTTCTTGAAGAAGGCTGTACAAATTTCCCTTCTCTTCAAGTAATATCCCTAAAAAAAAAGAAACATAACATTAATATAGTCATATATACCAAGTAAATATATGAAACAAAATACATCTCTACATGCCTAAGGTAAAATTCTACCATCACTATACATGGAATAAAGGTTGATAAAAATGTAGAGTAGAGACAGATTTTTGCAATTAATTGGCAATATACACAGACGGAGCTAAATTGAATATCAATAGATGCATTGCCAATTGTGTATAATTAAACAGTGCCCAAAATGGCCAGTTTATGTAAGGCATCTGAAATGGAGCATTTGTCCTTTCTTTTTTATATGGGGGCTCTTTGCAGTTTTGCTGAGATTCTTTTTTAGAAGGGGGATCTTTGCAAGTTTACTGACATTTATTATCCTTCTTAGTAATTTCTTCTATGACTTATATCTTTGTTAAAGGAGATATATTCTGTTCCTATTCCCCTTCAAATATATTACTATATTTTCCCTCCTTACTTAAAATATGATATTTTGTTCTATCTGTTAATGTAATTTGTATTACTGGTTCCTCTCCTGGACGTCACACATTCTCTCATGATGTGCCCAAACTTTCCACTGTCTCAAAAATCTCTGCTTTCCCTGACTCTCAGTTAGCATAGATATATTGTTTTGAGTAGCATTCTTATGCTTTAAGTCTTTAAACCAGTCTTTAAGTATGTTAACAAAGTTTGTATAGGAGCTGGCATTTCTAAGAGCGATTCTTGTGATACTGTCAATTAATGTGCATTTAATTGCCATAGAATACAGAAAATCATTATCTGGAGACATGTTAGGGCAGTTATAACTTATCTTATACAGTGCAAAGTACCCAATGCAAAACAAAACCGGGTCATCTCCTTCCTTTAAAATAGCATTTGCTATGGCACTGGTACCTCTGGCATCATGACAACACATACTATACTGTAATTCCTTTAATCTGTCCCCTGAATTTCCCCAGTTTGCATCAATATCAGGAGACACTACATTATGGGTGGCTACTGGTGCCCTTAGCTGTGCAGCTAATTGTGATGGCAACCAGGCCCTGAGCAAAGCACAAGAATCTCGGTTGCCTAAATTATACTGAGTAGTAACAGCCTCTAACTTATTAGAAAGGATTACTGGTGGTGTGAAGGTATCAAAGTGACCTAACATATGGCACAAATTATTATGGTCTTGTATTGTAAGGGGGCAAAGTTAGTATGATTATTTACTTTAGTCTGTAATTGAGGGTTACTTTCTCTGCATTCTATTTGAGTAGATAGAATAGAGGGAACATTAACAAAGGACTGTCAGGATTGTTAGGGGTTTGTACATCTAGTTCTATAGTTCGACTTTCATTACCATCTACTTCTAAAGGACACACATGTGCTAGACTACTCCTGTAATGGTTACATTTGTTTTGTATCTCCTGTGCTTTTAGATACAAGATACATTGTTCCTTATTTAACAGTTGGGATTTAGACTCCAATAAGTCTGCCTTAAAGTGAATGTCAATTTTATCTGCCTGGACTAGGTATACTGATTAGTGAACTAGTAACTAGTTAAATCGCTAAGTTTTTATTTTAAAAAATATATAGTTTATTTAGATTTATATTACCAACATTCAATACATTCGCAGCAGGACTCCTCCTACTTGCAACTTCCTGTTTCAGAGCAATGTGACGTATAGAGCGGTCCCACCCGCTCTACACGTATGTCTAATGCGCGCACCAGATAAGGCTCTTACTACACGCATCTGATCCTTGAAATATGCGCATGCGTTCTATACACTATTAAATTACTCTGCGCATGCGTTAACGTTTGTCACTCGATCTGCGCATGCGTTACCCTTGCATATACTCAGCGTGGACGCGCATCTCTTCAGAAGGTGGATAATATCGGCTAACGCATGCGCAGAAGAAGCTGATGACGTTGCAAGAAAGTGGCTGGACGCCACGGGAGGGAACAATGGATTGGCAATAGCTCTTGTCAATCATTCAAGGAAAGAGGGACAAAAATGACGGGCGGTGGAATCATGAACCAAATTATAATAAAAAAAATGATATTTGTGCATTTCAAAGTTTGAATAAAAAAAAACGATGAATTAAAGTCCCCATGATTTGGAGAGATCAATAATATGGTGTAAAGCACAACTGATGAGTTTACATTCACTTTAAGTGATGCAATAACATTTTCTCTCTGCATTTCCTTTTCTTCCATACATGTTACTAATTGCTCTCCAATTCCACACCTCGCTTCACATTCATTAAGCCGCTCTTGTAGCTCAGCATTTAGTTTAGTAAGTTTGTCTATCTCTTCACTCAGTTTATCACACTCACCTCTCTTTTCAGAGGAACTAGCAACAACCATAATATATTGACCAAGTTTATCAGCTGTTCTATGATAGCAATTCTTTCTGCCTTCCATTCCAACTCTTTCTGTTCAGCAATCTTTCATTCTTAGAAACAGGTGCAGAACTACCGGTGGTGCAGAAGTCGCAATTGTGACTGGGCCTGGCAGGTCCAACCCTTAGGGGGGCCCCAGCTTCAGCACAATAACAACAAAACATTTCAACAAACTATTTTTTTCAACTTTAATTTTTTTTTCCAGTTTTTTTCCAGCGGCAGTTTTAAATCAGAGCATTGCCGTGGGTTACCATGGCAACACTCTGAAACATTTGCTCATTTTGCTGCACCAACTATTATGGGCACTGCCACTCTGAGCGGACCTCTGCATTAGACTGGGAGTCGGAGAGAGGAGAGACCTGCTCCCTATACCCCCCACACGAGTGGCTCTAGTGGATCCTAAAGAGTGTATAACTGCCAGCCTGCCATATGGATCTCTCAGATGACCCACACAGGCACAGTGAGTACATTTATATGTGAGATGGTGGAGGAGTCTAGTCGCCCCAGAAATTGCTCCCGGCTATGGACATGCAAGCCTGGCCAGGCTGGCCCTAATCCCGCTTCCCACACTGGCTGCTGCGGAACTTCAAGTAGCTTGAAGGAAGTTTCTCCTGCGTGGCAGCCAGTGAAGGAAGTGTGGCAGCCGCGCGGGAGAAACTATAGGATTAGTTTTGCAATATGCTGACACAGCAGAACACTGTCACATTTCTTACTGAAACATGACTTTGTCCTAAACTGATAACGCAAAGGTTCCAATGTTCACTCATATACAAACTGCAGATAGTAACCTGCACCATGAATGATATAGTAAAAGGATATGTTTTATGTTACACTTTCCTTCAGTGTTTAGTGCTGGCACATGTGATTGAGCCTCTACAAAGTAATTCTGCTTTTCTCCTTTAAGCAATAGTGAAACTGCAGTGCAGTCACAAAGGTAAAGATTCTTGCACTCGAACAGTCATTTTCTTGGAGCTCTTATATAGTCTTGAAACATTTTACCCCATTGGCTGCCAAAAAGGGCATCCAATGAGATACAAATTACTAGCAAAACAGAACTATCTTTTGTTATCCTCTAGTCTAGGTAACAATACTATTATCAATATCATAAATATGCAGGCAGTATCAGATTCTTGCATTACACTGTCAAACTATTGAAAATTATGCATTATTAGTAGTTACTACATGTCTTATATTTGTCATTGTTTACACGTATTTACCTAAATCCCAAAAGAGATGGGTTAATGTTTTAATCAACAAAACAACACAATACAATACAGGTGTATGATATGTGACTATGTGTGGTATATACCCTTATACACAGTACACTGACTGTGGTGCATGAGATTATTGTGTTCTACTGTCTCTCTGCTATTTATTGTGTGTGTTGTTGCATACTATTTAGTAACTTAAGTGTGAGGAGCTCTCTGTAGCTCAGTGAGGCAGTTTCACAGGACCATATGGGACAGGGAACGTCTTACTCTCTGAAAAGTTGTAAGTTTAGTTCACTTCACTTTATTTAGTTCACTTTATAATATTCTAATGGGAGTCATTTTAATCTATTAATATTAAGTACCTAACTTTATTGTACTTATTGTATTGTACTTGTTATATTGTGTGTGTGTATGTGTGAGTGTGTAGTGTGTGTGTTTGTGTAGTCTGTGTAGTGTGTGTGTGTGTGTAGTTTGTAGTGTGTGTGTGTGTAGTGTGTGTGCGTAGTGTGTGTGTAGTGTGTGTGGTATGTGTGTAGTGTAGCTGAGGATCTGACATTAGCCTTACGTCCGATCTAAAGCTTATCTAAATGATCCAAAAGCACATAAGATAAAATATAATGCTCAAAAAGAGTGATTTTAGTTTTTTCTCCAT
Source organism: Bombina bombina (assembly GCF_027579735.1). Taxonomy (NCBI): domain Eukaryota; kingdom Metazoa; phylum Chordata; class Amphibia; order Anura; family Bombinatoridae; genus Bombina; species Bombina bombina. Next base: position 907,280,851 of record NC_069501.1, on the reverse strand, counting down.
GCCACTAGTTTTTAATCAGGCACTATGTGTTTGCAACTCCAGTGGCTCATTTATAAATATATTTGCTTTAAATACACAATTATTTCTAGCATTTATTTTCTCCTTTCTCCTTTAAAAACATTATGGTATTGGATGAGGTAATAATTGCAACGGTTAATATATATGTGTGTAAACAGCACAGTCAGATAGATTATATATATATATATATATATATATATATATATATATATATATATATATATATATGTATGTGTGTGTGTGTATACAGCATAGTCAGCTATATATATGTGTGTGTGTGTGTGTGCAGCACACACAAAAATGTTTTTTTTCCCTGTGTTAAATGTGTGTGTGGTGGGGAAACATATTAAATTAACTTTTTTTTTTTTGGGGGGGGGGGGCGAGGGGGCAGAGGGCCCTGCTTGGATTCTTGTACCTTTGCCCTATGATTTCTAGTTACGCCTGTGCTTAGAAACATACTCAGTAAATTACTTAGCTCTCTTTTTTCTATGTCTTTCTGAAACAGTTTTCTGCTTTGTTCATTATTGTTCTTTTCACGTTGTTTAATTACATCATAAAACTGATGTGTCAATGGATCTTCTGCACATGTAATAAATGTGACAGAGGGGCATATTTCTTAATGTATTTCTCAACCAGTTCCATTCTTACTAACAACACACACAACAGATCCACACAACACACTATAAACAGTAAAAATGTGCACCCTCACAAGTACACATCTAACATCAACATTTTCTTTTGCATTGTTAGCCTAAAATCTAAACCTAGAGGGATCTCCTTTTGAGCTGCATGTAAAACTGGGCTATGCCTATTACATTTTACACTCAGAGATGTCTGGTTACTCTCTAGTTTTCGGATTTTAGTAAACTTAATTCAGCAATAAACAATTGATACATTTACTTTTCTCTAGCATACAGAGACATATCATAAACACAAAGAAACATATACTTATGGTACTTGCAGCTTTTTCATTACACAATGCCTTGTAGATCTGAACACATCCTACACAGAAAGGTCTGGCCTCGATTCACAAAGATTTCTTGCAGCTCCAGTACTTTAGTTTAGCAAATTCAGCTATAGTTTAACGTGGAATTAGTGATTTATCCATGTCCCATCTGGGGTGCCAAATGTAGAATCTGCTGACTTTTTAGTTACTTTTTCCTCACTAATATTACCTTTATCTTAGGAAATCAGAACGCTACTTGATGAAAATATTTCTTTTATTAGACAGAAAGTAAGTATTTACATAGGAACAAGTTACTAACTAATGTTAGGGAATAAAAGGGAAGGTGGAAATGGGGAAAGAGATGTAAGAGAAGAGGTGAGTGGGGAGAGAGCTTAGCCTTACAAACAATGGCAACTAACTTATATTGTCATTCATTCTCTCACACAGACCAGCCCACACTCAGCTGTAAATTCCTCAGTCAGAGACAAGATGACATCCTTAGATCAGTGGGGTAGAACATTACTTCCTTAGGCTATTGGTGGTAGGAACAGAGATACAATCAAGGCCTTGTAGTTTATGAAATGCTAAATGTTGGTAAGGGTTGTAAAATTTCTAAAGTAAATCCTGTGGTATCCTTTTGATGCATTCTTTTCATACAGTGTTTGATCAGATTTCCAACTGGTTTTCACCAAACTTTGTCTGTCACCTCTGACCTGGAAAAGCTGGTAACTGTAGGTCAGTCTGCATTTAACCCTTTGTTACAGTTTGTGAAATTGCTTATGTTATAGTTCTATTTCTTTGTATATATTGTTTTTATGTATGAGCATATTTATGTACTGGTATAATATTCTTGTCATATTAATTAGCCATGAGAAATATAGAAGCTGTCTATTTACTATGCCTTATTTCAGTTACAAAAGCCATAAAGCCGTTTGTTTAGCATGCTCTTTTTACATGAACAAAAACCTCAAAGAAGGTCAGGGATGGTAAACATGGGGAGTTATTTCTTCAGGCTTCCTCCCATTCAATAGATTCACCAAATGTTTACATGTAAATAGGAGTCTTTTCATGTAGCTGTTGGCGTGGAGGTGGTAAATAACAGGTTATCATGGACAAAAGAACTTCTAACCTTACAATCAGAACAGCTGTCCAAGCCATATGATTTATAGATATCTACCCCCTACAATAGCCCCTATTTGGCGTTAAGTTTTCCAAATATGTTGAGAGCAGGAACATTGAACCAATTAAATCAAAAGTAATTTTAACAGATGGGGCATGGTTTAATTATAAAGAAGAAGATTTAGTCAGTAGGAAAAACAGAAAGAGAGAGTCAGAGAGTCAGAGGAAGGAGAGAGAAGAGAGGGGAGGATGAGGACAGGAAGCTAGCAGAAACATCCAGACTGTCCCAGACAACCCTATTACAACATCTGAATAAGGTACCTGTATCATGTATATTTGTATAAGTGTATATTTGTCTTGTAAGTAAATGTAATTGTTATTGTAGTTAGGCCTAAAGCCTTGAATATTGTGTCATTTCATGTTTTTTTAGCTGATCTAATAAATAATTGTGTATTTTGAAACCAACAGTAATTTTAAGAGTATTATTACATTGAGTTATTTATAATTTTCTCATCTATATGTGTATGTATGCAATATTTTAGGCTAGAACCTAGTCAATTCTGCCTAATAATATAATATAGAAATATCTAATCCCATAGCTACAAATTGTATATTGTAAACCTCTTTTTAACTAAATAATAAGCCAGATGTCATATACAGGGAGTGCAGAATTATTAGGCAAGTTGTATTTTTGAGGATTAATTTTATTATTGAACAACAACCATGTTCTCAATGAACCCAAAAAACTCATTAATATCAAAGCTGAATAGTTTTGGAAGTAGTTTTTAGTTTTTTTTTAGTTATAGCTATTTTAGGGGGATATCTGTGTGTGCAGGTGACTATTACTGTGCATAATTATTAGGCAACTTAACAAAAAACAAATATATACCCATTTAAATTATTTATTTTTACCAGTGAACCAATATAACATCTCAACATTCACAAATATACATTTCTGACATTCAAAAACAAAACAAAAACAAATCAGTGACCAATATAGCCACCTTTCTTTGCAAGGACACTCAAAAGCCTGCCATCCATGGATTCTGTCAGTGTTTTGATCTGTTCACCATCAACATTGTGTGCAGCAGCAACCACAGCCTCCCAGACACTGTTCAGAGAGGTGTACTGTTTTCCCTCCTTGTAAATCTCACATTTGATGATGGACCACAGGTTCTCAATGGGGTTCAGATCAGGTGAACAAGGAGGCCATGTCATTAGATTTTCTTCTTTTATACCCTTTCTTGCCAGCCACGCTGTGGAGTACTTGGACGCGTGTGATGGAGCATTGTCCTGCATGAAAATCATGTTTTTCTTGAAGGATGCAGACTTCTTCCTGTACCACTGCTTGAAGAAGGTGTCTTCCAGAAACTGGCAGTAGGACTGGCAGTTGAGCTTGACTCCATCCTCAACCCCAAAAGGCCCCACAAGCTCATCTTTGATGATACCAGCCCAAACCAGTACTCCACCTCCACCTTGATGGCGTCTGAGTCGGACTGGAGCTCTCTGCCCTTTACCAATCCAGCCACGGGCCCATCCATCTGGCCCATCAAGACTCACTCTCATTTCATCAGTCCATAAAACCTTCGAAAAATCAGTCTTGAGATATTTCTTGGCCCAGTCTTGACGTTTCAGCTTGTGTGTCTTGTTCAGTGGTGGTCGTCTTTCAGCCTTTCTTACCTTGGTCATGTCTCTGAGTATTGCACACCTTGTGCTTTTGGGCACTCCAGTAATGTTGCAGCTCTGAAATATGGCCAAACTGGTGGCAAGTGGCATCTTGGCAGCTGCACGCTTGACTTTTCTCAGTTCATGGGCAGTTATTTTGTGCCTTGGTTTTTCCACACGCTTCTTGCGACCCTGTTGACTATTTTAAATGAAACGCTTGATTGTTGGATGATCACGCTTCAGAAGCTTTGCAAGTTTAAGAGTGCTGCATCCCTCTGCAAGATATCTCACTATTTTTGACTTTTCTGAGCCTGTCAAGTCCTTCTTTTGACCCATTTTGCCAAAGGAAAGGAAGTTGCCTAATAATTATGCACACCTGATATAGGGTGTTGATGTCATTAGACCACACTCCTTCTCATTACAGAGATGCACATCGCCTAATATGCTTAATTGGTAGTAGGCTTTCAAGCCTATACAGCTTGGAGTAAGACAACATGCATAAAGAGGATGATGTGGTCAAAATACTCATTTGCCTAATAATTCTGCACTGCCTGTAGTTATGTCTTGCATGGTCAAGAAGCATAAATATATATTTCTGGATTAGTTAGAATTTAATTGTTAATTCCTCAATGAGCCATAAAAAGCTGTGTAAATAAACAGAAATATTTAATGGACATAGCTAAATTTCCACTCTGGGATGAAATCAAATAATATTGCATAGATATACATATACATATATAAATATTTGCACTTTACAAGTCAGATTAAGGAACTAAAATTCCTCATATTATTAAATAACCCTTAAGACTAAATATAATATTTGTACTCATATCATTTTTAAGAGTTATAATTTTTAAGAATTGAACGAAATATATTTTTAAGACCTTTATGTCCTTGATGTTAGCATTTCAATATCCAATAATGTCCATGGAAATAAGTGTCTGATATTAAAGTTAGGTGTGTTTATAAACTACAACAACGACAAACCATAAACAAGAAGGGGGGGAAGCCAACAGGCCTAGCCTTCATAAATGCCTCCAAAGTGGCCACCGGACAACAACCCCCATGCATTTTGAAAATTCTAATATACAGCCCCAACCCTTCTGGATCGTTTTTTTACTTTCTGAGCCAAATCCACAGAACCCCGTCTCGTATTGAAACATCTTTAGCCTGAAGGCCCCCAACATCCCCCCTATTAGCTCCGACAAATTCTGAGATGTGAAAAGCCCCAAAGAATGCTAACACAGAGACGGCCCGAAACAATAAAGTTTTGAAACTGGATGAACACACCGTCACCAGATTTTCAGTTGAACAGACCTTTCCCTTACAAACACCCTTAACTGCCAATTTCGCTACAAACAATTAAGTTAAGTCCTTCCACCATAGCTACTTGAGAAAAAAGGCCAACACATCAACGTTCCTTCTTACCACTGATTTTGATAAACTTCTGACCCTCCATTTGTCAATCCATGCCAACAATACCTGAATCAATCCCCTTCTTGATTCACCTAGTCCTTTTTCTTTTAAAACCTGAAGCCACTGCCCCCATGTTTTAACATACGCCTCCCAATTCCTCTGAGCTAAAGCTCCCCTTGCCACCTCCACCAACTTCAAAACTTCAACTCCCACAGTTCTGTCGGTCAAGTAACTCCCTCCACCTCTGGGGCTGCTTCCTAAAATCGTGACCACTGAAAGTGAGAGAGGGCATCAGAGATTACATTAAGACAACCAGGTACATGGACAGCACGAAAGAACACATTCAGCTACATGCATTCCAACACAAACAACCTGAGCAACGCACAACTGGCAGCGAGCTAGATAACAAACTGTTAAATGCATACACCACCCCAAGATTATCCATGTGGAAAACCACCCTCCTGTCCCGCAACCTCTTGTGCCAAACTTTCAACGCCACTTACAAAGGGAAGAGTTCCAAAAATACCACATTTTTTTTAAGCCCATTCTCATTCCAACTGCCTGGCCATTCCCCCGCATACCAACTCCCTGGACAATATGCCCCAAAACCCAACAAACCTGATGCATCAGTGAACAGGAACAGCTCCTCATTAGAGACCACTGCTTCCTAAACCATCATTTTGCTGTTAAATTCGGCCAAAAATGCCAGTCAAACCTTAAGATCCTCTTTTAATTTTGGCTGACAAACGGATCCGATGATGGGGTTCCTTAACCCCCGCTGTTGCAAGCAAAAGTTTCCTACAGAATACCCTTCCCGCTGGAATCACCCTGCAAGCAAAATTGAGCTTATCCACCAAAGATTAAATTTCCCAAAGTTGCAGCTTCTTTTTACTCATCGCCCCTTCGATTGTACGCCTCAGATCCTCCACCTTGTCCACAGGCAATCAACATTCCATCTGAATCGAATCAATCTCGATACCCAAAAAACTCACGAAGTTGAGGGGCCATCTGTATTCTCGTGCACTACTGGGATGCCAAAGTCATCAGTCACCTGAAAGAAATGCTGCATTAATTTACCACAATCTCCTGACTCTGCCTTCCCAATGAAGAGAAAATCATCCAAGTAATGGACCATAGATGACAAACCAAAACTCTGCCGCACCACTCAGTCCACAAAGGAGCTGAATTTCTCAAAATAGGCACACGAAATAGAACAGCCCATCGATAAGCATATATCAACATAGAAGGCCCCTTAAAAGAAACAGCTTAACAGATGATGACAAACCTGATAAACCGGCAACAGCCAAAAGGCAGCCTCTACATCAACTTTCCCCATCAACGCTCCCCTACCCACTTTTCTGACCAAACCCACCACCTTGTCAAATGAAGGGTACCGTACTGCTGCCAAAACCGGGTCAATGCCATTATTAACTGATTCCCCAATTGGGTATGAGAAATGATGAATCATACAAAATTGCCCTTTTCCTTTCATAGGTACGACCCCTAATGGAGAAACCATCAGCTTCCTGAAAGGGGGATGAGTAAATGGGCCTGCCATTCTCCCCAATGCCACCTCTTTATCTAGCTTTCTTAGAATCACCCTCAGAAATTGTTTAGCTGACCGAATATTCCCTGAAATTGAGACCTCCCCTATCCACAAACGGGATCCAAAATCTGAACTAAATCCCATAAGCAATAATTCTGCATCTCCAGACTTACCCCTGACCTTAGCATAATGGTCGAGCCATGGCCCCATCCTTCTTATTCTCACCAGAGTCCTTGCCCTTAGCAGTGGATTCCCCTGCTTTTCCAGCTCCACTACCCCTCTTGAAACATCGTACCCATGGATGGGCTCCCTCACATCCCAAGCAAGCATGCTTATACTTACAACCATTCCCAAATTTACACTTCCCTTCATTGAATTAAAATCAGAGGCCCTTCCGAATGGCCACCGCTGCTCATTCAATCGGATTAGCCTCCAGTTACGGTACCCCTCCCCAGTGTTCCCCTGAATTATGAAAGGAAATACCCCCACGCAATGGAGTCATCAACTCCAATCATGTTCCTATCATCCCATCTCATCTTGGCCTAACCTCCATTCTGTGATGGAACAGCTCATCGTAACACCACCACGCCAACCCACCATAAGTCTGATAAGCCCGCGCAATGTTGTCATAATAACAGATCAGCTCTGAGCACTGTTTGGGAATTTCTCCCCTTTTACTGTCGCTAAAATGCAAAAGTCCTTTGACCAGTTGTTCAATGTCTTCAGTAACTTGCGGTACCTTTTCTTCCTCTCATATTCTTCCTTCTTTTCCTTGTCCCCTTTTGCATCCTCCTTAATTTCCAACACCTAATCCAACGGTTGCAGGGAAAATATTTCCAGAAATTCTCTTTTCCATATCTTTTCCTTCACTTCCTGCACAAGGTGTATCCCTAACGGGCCTATTGTACAAACACATGGTCTCCTCATGGTGTTATCAGCCACCTTCAGTGTATTTGTGGTGCTGGATCTGCCTCCCTGCATCTGCCCTGTGCTGCCGTCACTGGGACCCCTACTCCCACTGCTGCTCCCCAAGCCGACCACATCCTCACCCTTCTCCCCCTTGCTACTCTGCCAGTTGTTTCTCAAATTGTGCTACTAGATCCCTCAAACCATTCACCAATGAACTCTGAGACACATTTAAACCATGCACACTTGCATCCAGACTCCGCCCTTTGTTAGCACCCTCACCTTCACTCCTAAGTGCCTTTGCCGCTCCAACCACCTCCACTCCCTGGTCAACTACCCTTGTAGCCATTTTTCTCCCTGACATGCTAGTCTCCGGCCTGCTGCCTTTTCACCCGATATCTGGGTCGCGGACTGCTCCTCCTGGGGGCTGGGAACTTGGACCTTCTGCCAGACCTGTCAGCTGCCCTCTCCAGCCTGCCCCATGTAGGCAATCTTCTTTCCCCACATGTCCTCCCATGGTCCCTTGGTGATCTGGATTTCTCCCACCACCATCCTGATCCAGACCTCTGAGGGCTATGGTGCACCAAGGTCTCCCTGCCTTGCGGCCGTGTCTGTGGAGTGGAGGCAGTGAAAACCCTACCCTGCGTTTCCTCTTCCCTCTCTCTCCTAATACTCTCAGCCCTAGGCCCCATCCCTACCCTATCCTCCTGTACCCCTTCTACCCTTTGCTCCCCCTGCCCAGGTACCAAAGAATGGAGCAATTGTTCCAACGCAGCCAGGTCCCCTACCTGAAGATACCAGTCCTGTTGATGGCCCCTCCCCAGGGTCTCCGAGATCAAAGTTGCAAATGGAGTGGTCCACCCACAGTGTGTCCGGATCCAGGTTCTGCATTGTTGTCTCTGCAGAAGCCTCTGCCCCTCCAACCATAAGCCCCTCAGACTCATCCCCCGAATCTGCCATCTCTCTGGTCCTGATCACTGTCCACCACCACAGCCTACTTGGCCATCCTCTCCTGCACCTCTGATGCGCTGCTCCTCCTCCCGCTCCAGCAACTGTGCCCACAGATCCTTCTGCAGACCCATTGCCACCTCGACTCCTCAGGCATGTCCCACTATCAGGAGATAGCCGATCCAGAAGCCTTGACCGCCTCTGCAGTCTGCCGTGCCTGTCCTCGCTCGCCGCCTATTCGAGTGGAGCCCCTGCCGATTCCGCCACCTCCAGGTAAATCAGCCCATACCCTTAGCCTCAGCCATCCACCGAACTGCAGTGATCAGGTCCTCCATGCTGCAACTCTCATTGAACTTCTCTTTGTCAATGTAGGAAATAAGGAGGAGGCTGCAGCTTCCGTTCCCCACTTAAATCCCCTACAGGCCCACCTCCCACAACACAGCTCCACCCACTTCATTGCCGAAATTGGGGTCAAAATACCCTTTGGTCGAAGGTCTCCTTCAGGGAGAATGCTTTGTCACAAACTCACTAAAGGGGCCAAAAAGCAAAATCAGTAACTTAGAATATATGGAAGTTTAGAATATATGCTAAGCACATATGCTTATATGATTTATCATGTTTATAATAGAAATGAAATAGTTTTTTTTCTATGATTTTGATGTTATGTAAAATGTATTAAAAATCATATAGTTCATATTTAAAAGTATTTGACTAGACATACATTTTTAATTATCACAAGTTAAAGGGATATGAAACAATGCTCCATTAGCATAAACAAAAATGTTAATTAAAATTAAACATAACAAAAAAGAGATTGTGTTAAAAACAGCAAACAACTTAATTTATTATACACAATGAGCTCTTAGAAATTCTCACTGCAGCCACTTCCTATAGTGACACAAAGAATCAGACATGCTGAAAACTTGCATTCTGTCTCTTCTGAGCATGGGCAAGAAATGGACTTTCTGTTTCTCCAGCATTCAGAGAACAGTAAACCAGCTCAGGTAACTCTAGAAGATTTATGACATAAAGCTATCAAGCATAGCCTTTCTGTAAAGATCCAAATCCCTATTGTGACAGAAAATAATGGACCCTGCACAAATGAAATAAAAAATAAATTAAAAAAAATAAAGAGTGAAATACTTTTAAAATGATAAAAAATACTTACTGCAAAGATTTCTATTAAGTATAAACCAATGCTTAGTGTTTTTTTTTATTACAACAACGAAACATACTGTTTAATATCCCATTAAATGCTTATGAGAACCATATATAAATCAACAAGTCAGTATGACAAATGGTGTGTATTAGAGTATAAACACAAAAGGCTAAACTTACAAAAATTACATACAAATGTGTAAAATAAATAAATGTAAGCATACTTATCTCTGATAAATTGTTGGGCTAAATATGTAACAACAAAATAAAAATTGCAGAATATTATGAGAAAAAAATAAGAAACAGATGCTCTACAAAAATTAATTAAAATGACACACAATAACAGCAAGATCATTTAAAGCAATAATTCTCATTATGTCTGATTATGGTTGCATGTCAGTGAGTAATTAGTTCAAGAATGAGTGTTCATTGTAAATCCTTTCATTGAAATGCTCATAGTTGTGTAAATAGCAATAAAATCAGCTGAAATGTTGAATTCTGTGACGTTATTAAAAATGTCAAACCCTTTTTTACTTATTTAGTTATTTGAGTATAGAATTTATGTATTTACTTTCACACATGACATTATTTCAAAATTTGTTATAACTACATTACATAAATTTACTTCAAATTTGACAGGAACAGTTTGCTGAAGGCTTATGGTGTCTTAGCACACAGGCAAGTAAATAAGTTTAGTAGTTCCTGACTTCCTACCATATATAATCTTGTTAAGTTTTAATGATATACGCTAATTTGTAGCATTGGGAAAAAATAGACCAAAAAAACAAAAACAGTGCATCTTTAGCAGTCTGTTCCTTGTTTAAAAGACAGTAAAGTCAGAATTGAACTTGCATGATTTAGATACTGCATGAAATTTGAAATAACTTTGCCATTACTTTTATTAGCTAATGTGCTTCATTCTTGTGGTGTCCTTTGTTGAAAAGCATATTTTAGTAGGCTCAGGAGTAGCAATGCACTACTGGGAGCTAGTCTGTGATTGTTGTATGCACATATAGGCCTTTTGTCATTGGTTCACCTGATGTGTTCAGCTAGCTCCCATTAGTGAATTGCTGCTCTTTCAACAAAAAATACCAAAAGAATAAGGAAAATTGTATAATAGAAGTAAACTTGAAAGTTTTTAAAAATGTTTGCTCTATCTGAATCATTAAATAAAAAGTGTGGGTTTCATGTTCCTTTAAGCTGTGTAACTTAGATTGCAATTTTTAACAATAATTAATAACTTTTAGGACTGATTATTTCTCCATCAGCTGTGAGTGAAGAAAGCATCTCTAAAAAAAACTTGTGGTGAGAAAATAGTTTTTAGAGATTCACCCCTCATTGTAATTTAGTTGTGAAAAATTAGATCCCAAGAGCATTATGGTATTGCAGGTTTCCACCCCCTTATGCGAGACAAGACTAAATGCTGTAGGCAGCTAAAATATACATGAGATGGTGAAAAAAGAAAGAAACATGACACTGGTATTATTAAAGGGACATTCAACATATTATATATATATATAAGCAATTATACAAGAACACTAGTAGAGGGTAAACTCAGAGAACTGGAACAAAGATCAGTAACCAGGAAATAATTTGTCCATGAATGTGGTATTGGTAACAGAAGTCAGAATGGAAAATCAGGGACAAACCAGGATATCCAGAACCAGAATAACAAAATGCAAGAATGCTAAGAGCAGGTGACAATCAATCAACGATAATAGAACGCTTAGTTAATTAGAATCTCCTAATCAGGACATGCACAATAAACTCCATTACCTCACTAAGTTATGATCTCCCTCCCAGCCTCAGCTCAGAATGCAGACATGGCCCTCTTAAGAGGGGGCATGGACATGTGCACACCTACAGCCCCTGTCAGCAGAATACACTCACCTGGAGCACTCCACTTGCCATGAACCAGGAGCAAACCAACAGATAAGTACATTGCACATAGACCTATCTTCTATTCAAAGCACAAAAGATAAAAGCATAAACTAAGGCCAGAGTATCAAAGCCAAAAATCTATACAGAATCCAGTCAAGAGTTAAGGATCTAATCAAGCAGAAAAATAATACAGAGTCTTCTAGACAAGTGCTAGCTTTCAGATCAGAAATCCTTACACAGGCAAGGAAGTGATCTTGCATGGCTGATTAAATAGTGAGCAGACATCATACAAGTTTGATGGAACAGAAATACATGCATTCATGACTATGGGGGCACAAAGCTTTTCACCTAAATTACAGATGTTGTGAGGGTGTGAATCCTGGAACTCCAATTCAGACCAGTATTTATGCACCTTTATTACAGACTGATATTGTAAGTAAGGTAATGCAAAATGCAATATTTATTGCTGTGCTTGAATGCTGTTCGGTACATAGATTGCTGAAATTATTTCTGCACCTCCATTTTTTAACCAATAGTTATGTGCTTGTATACATTAAAATAATATAATTTTAGTGCTCATTAATATGTTTGTTTGTTAAGTCACAATATATATATATATATATATATATATATATATATATATGATATTTATGATGATTAGAATACTGATTCCTTAAGGTTTAAACCCATGCATTAATGGGCAGTTGCCTTGAGCTAACCAACAACCCCTAACACTTCCTATAAACAGTAAATAAATACACAACTCAGGAGCTGAATGTAAAGACCAACATGGTCACTTTATTAACAATAACTTGCAAATAAAAGGCATGACTAAATTTTTTAGGAAGACTTTTTTTTCTTCCAGCAAAATAAGGGAGATGGCAACTGAGTTCCTATGAGAACCCAAGCAACTTGCTGTTGCTTAGGTTCTAAAAGGAACTCAGTTGCCGTCTCCCTTATTTTGTTAGAAGAAAAAAAAGTCCCAAGTTAATCGCACTGCAAAGCCAATTGGGGCAACGCAATAAACAATTGATTGCCGGATGCCCTCAGGAGTCTTGAGCCAGCAGACCCATGGGGAGGGGCACCCCAGGCTCCGACCTGGAATATCTTGCCTCTCTCCTTAGCTAGGCCCTTACTCCATCCAGACCTTGGCAGTAAAAATTTAAGGTTGACAGCGCCTGCAAGGATGACAGTAAGAAAAATTCCCAACCCGGTAGGGAACAAGTCCATACTAGCTAGAATTCCATAAAATAAATTACCATAGTGGACTTACAACAGAGAGCTAGCACGACTGCCCATGCTTCTGCCACCCTCAACTAACACAACCATAAGGAAGCTGATGCTCAGTGCCGCCTTCCTGTCATACAAACCTAAAACAAAGTTAAGGGGGTAAAGGAAGGAGGGAGAACAGATGAAGCAGACCCAGCAGGAGAAAGAGGCAGGTTCACAAAACAATGCAGCTTGTAAGGTAAGCTCAAAACCCCACCTACATAATGCAACAATATAACAGATACAAATCTGTGCAGCATCTGCCCTAAGGGAATGTTAACTTAAGGCATTTCAGTCTAGGATTCCTTACACTTTACTAAAACCCAACCCATCTAGATGAGCCAACAACCTATGTATGCATTCTGACCATTAGCAGTACTGTAGGTTGTAAAACAAAATAATTTACGCAATTGTATCCTCTTTGCAAACTGAATCAGTGGCAGCAACTTTAGAAGTGAACATCTAGATTTTTTAGCATCATTATTTTTAATGCATTACCTATATAGAGCCATATTACAAGTGGCGCACTTTTAATCGCTTTTGCTTGCTCAAACACTAACCCACATATTACAAGTTGAAAGTAAATTGTAAATTCAGGACTATGGATATTATGACTATGCTATCTTCTTCACCCCAAAGACATTAATGGAGCATGCATTAAAAAAGAAAGCTAACACTTAACACTTACACGCTAACCCAACAACGCTTTGGAGCTACAGCACTAAACCCAAACAGCTAGGTGACGGCGGTATTTTACCTCTCTATAGCACTACTATTACAGGTTTAAAAAAAGCAGATATTGTGGCGTTGAGCTCCATACCTCATCCAAATCCAAGCGCTGCTTTGACGTGCTCGTGCACGATTTCCCATTAGACATCAATGGGGAGAGCCGGCAAAAAAAAATCCTAACATATCGTGGAAACAAAAGCTCCATAATGCAGCCCCATTGAAGTCTATGGGGAAAGAAAAAGTTATGTTTAAACCTAACACCCTAACATAAAAAAACACGTCTAAACACCCCTAATCTGCGCCCCTAACATCGCAGCCACCTACATAATGTTATTAATCCCTAATCTGCCGCCCCAAACATCGCTGCCACCTATATAATGTTATTAACCCCTAATCTGCCACCCCTAACATTGCCGCCACCTACATTACAGTTATTTGCCCCTAATCTTGCCGCCCCCAACATTGCAGCCACTTACATAAATGTATTAACCCCTAATCTGCTGGCCCTAACATCGCCACCACCTACCTATACTTATTAGCCCCTAATCTGCTTCCCCAATGTCGCCGCCAATATACTAAAGTTGTTAACCCCTAAACCTCTGGCCTCCCACATCACTAACACTACATAAATATGTTAACCCCTAAAACTATCCTTAACCCTAACACTCCCTGACTTAAATATAATTAAGATAATTCTAACTAAACCTTAACATTATTACCTAAATAATTAATATTTCAAAATAAATACATATTTACCTATAAAATAAAAGCTAAGCTAGCTACAAAATAACTAATAGTTATATTGTATCTATCTTAGGTTTTATTTTTATTTGACAGGTAAGTTTGTATTTATTTTAAATAGGTACACTAGTTAGTAAATAGTTATTAACTATTTACTAACTACCTAGTTAAATTAATTACAAAGTTACCTGTAAAATAAAACTTAACCTGTCTTACACTAAAAACCTAACATTACAATAAAATAAAATAAATTAAATTAATAAAATACAATTATCAAAATTACAAAAAAATAAACACTAACTTACACAAAATAAAAAATGAAATTATCCAAAATAAAAACAAATTACTCCTAATCTAATAGCCCTATCAAAATAACCCCCCCCCCAAAAAAAAAAAAAAAAAAAAACCCTAGCCTACACTAAACTGCCAGTGGCCCTTAAAAGGTCCTTTTGTGGGGCATTGCCTCAAAGAAATCAGCTCTTTTACCTGTAAAAAAAAAAATACACCCCCCCCCCCTTAAAATGGCATTTAGCTCTTTTATGGTGCCCAAACCCTAAGCTAAAAATAAAACCCACCCAATAAACCCTTAAAGCAACATGAAACCCAAATTTTTTCTTTCATGATTCAGATAAAGAATACAATTTTAAACAACTTTCTAATTTACTTCTATTATCTAATTTGTATAATTCTCTTGGTAAAATGTATTGAAGGTGCAGCAATGCACTAATGGTTTCTAACTGAACACATGGGTGAGCCAATCACAATCAATATATATATATATATGCCACTACCAATCAACAGCTAGAACCTAGGTTCTCTGCTTCTAATGAGCTTGCCTATATAAACCTTTCAACAAATGATAACAAGAGAAGGAAACAAAATAAATAATAGAAGTAAATTGGAAAGTTGTTTAAAATTGTATTCTCAATCTATTTTTTGAATTTCATACCCCTTTAAAAAAAAAATAACACTAACCCCCGAAGATCCACTTACAGTTTTCGAAGACCGGACATCCATCCTCATCCAGGCGGTAGAAGTCTTCATACAAGCAGGCAGAAGTCCTCATCGAAGCCGACAGAAGTCTTCATCCAAGAGGGCAGAAGTTTTCATCCAAGAGGGCTTCTTCTATCTTCATCCATCCGGCGCGGAGCGGCTCCATCTTCAAGACATCCGGCACGGAGCATCCTCTTTTTCCAATCGTCGGTGGAAAATTAAGTTCACTTTAAGTGACGTCATCCAAGATGGCGTCCCTTACATTCCGATTGGCTGATAGAATTCTCCAATCAGTCAATAGGATTGAGCTTGCATTCTATTGTCTATTCCAATCAGCCAATAGAATGCGAGCTCCATCCTATTGGCTGATTGGATCAGCCAATAGGATGAAAGCTTAATTCTATTGACTGATTTCAACAACCAATAGGATTTTTTCCCCTTTAATTCCAATTGGCTGGTAGAATTCTATCAGCCAATCAGAATGTAAGGGATGCCATCTTGGATGGCGTCACTTAAAGTGAACTTCATTTTCCAGCGACGATCGGAAGAAGAGGATTCTCCGGGCCGGATGGATGAAGATTTCTGCAGCCTGGATGAGGATGGATGTCCGGTCTTCAAAAACTGTAAGTGGATAGTCGGGGGTTAGTGTTAGGTTTTTTTTAAGGGTTATTTAAGTGGGTTTCATTTTTAGCTTAGGATTTGAGCCCCGTAAAAGAGTTAAATGCCCTTTTAAGGGCAATGTCCATCCAAATGCCCTTTCCAGGGCAATGGTTAGCTTAGGTTTATTAGATAGAATTTTATTTGTGGGTTTGGTTGTGTGGGTGGTGGGTTTTACTGTTGGGGGTGTTTGTATTTTTTTACAGGTAAAAGAGCTGATTTCTTTGGGGCAATGCCCTGCAAAAGGCCCTTTTAAGGGTCATTGGCAGTTCAGTGTAGGATAAGGTTTTTTTATTTTGGGGGGCTTTTTTTATTTTGATAGGGCGATTAGATTAGGAGTAATTTGCTTTTATTTTTGATAATTTCATTTTTTATTTTGTGTAATTTAGTGTTTATTTTTTTGTAATTTAGATAATTGTATTTTATTAATTTAATTTATTTTACTGTAATGTTAGGTTTTCGTGTAAGGCAGGTTAGGTTTACATTTACAGGTAACTTTGTATTTATTTTAACTAGGTAGATAGTAAATAATAACTATTTACTAACTAGTTTACCTAGTTAAAATAAATACAAACTTACTTGTGAAATAAAACCTAAGATAGATACAATATTATTATTAGTTATATTGTAGCTAGCTTAGGTTTTATTTTACAGGTAAGTTTGTATTTAGTTTTAAATAGGAATTATTTAGGTAATAATGTTAAAGTTTATTTAGATTTATTTTAATTATATTTAAGTTAGGGGGTGTTAGGGTTAGGTTTAGGGTTAATATATTTATGTAGTGATATGGGAGGCCAGAGGTTTAGGGGTTAATAGTTTAATTTAGTATATTTCTTTGTGGGGGGCTTGCAGTTTAGTGGTTAATAGGTTTATTATAGCGGTGGTGTGGGTGGACGGCAGATTAGGGGTTAATAATATTTAAATAGTGTTTGCAATGTGGGAGGGTGGCGGTTTAGGGGTTAATAGGTTTATTATAGTAGCGACGATGTTGGGGAGCAGCGGAATAAGGGTTAATACATTTTAATAGTGGCGGCGATGTCCGGAGCAACAGATTGCGGTTTAATACATTTATTTTAGTGTTTGCAATGCGGGAGGGCCTCAGTTTAGGGGTTAATAGGTAGTTTTTGAGTGTTAGCGTACTTTGTAACACTTTAGTTATGAGTTTTATGCTACAGCTTTGTAGCATAAAACTCATAACTACTGACTTTAGATGGCGGTACAGATCTTGTGGTTATAGGGGGTACCGCTTACTTTTTGGCCTAACAGGCAAACTTGTAATACCGGCGCTATGGGAGTTCCATTGAAAAAGGACTTTTTTTAAAGTGCGGTACTGATGTTGCATGACGGCCAAAAAGTTGTACGGTACACCTATACCAACAAGACTTGTAATAGCGGCTTTAGGGAAAAAGCAGCGTTATGAAGCATAACAATTCTTTTCCACTCATAACACAAAACTTGTAATTTAGCTGAAAGGTAGTTATCAATATTTCACATTCCAATGTTCTTCACATAGAAGAAAATGTTCTATTTTATTTTTAAATATATATTTTTAAATATACAGACATACCTTAGAGATCTACATACCTTAAAGGGACAGAATTGTTATTGTTTAAAAAGATAGATTAACCCTTTATTACTCATTCCCCAGTTTTACATAAACAACACGGTTATAATAATATACTTTTTACCTCTGTGATTACTTTGTGATTACTGCAGACTGCCCCCTTATTTCAGTTCTTTTGACAGACTTGGATTTTAGCCAATCAGTGCTGACTCATAAATAACTCCACGGTAGTGAGCACAATGTTATATATATTGCGCACATGCACTTGCGCTGTCCGGCTGTGAAAACATTTCATATGTCAAAATGCAAATGAGAGGTAGCTTATAAATTGGCATATAAACCTACCTAGGATTAGCTTTCACCAAAAAATACCAAGAGAACAAAGCAAATTTGAGGATAACAGTAAATTGAAAAGTTGTTTAAAATTGCATGCCCTATCTGAATCCTGGAATATTAATTTTGACTAAACTCCCCCTTTAAGTAAAAAATACTTTATTGCTAAAACATATTAACCATCATCTGAGTCTTCAGCAGATCATAATTTTTTTTGATGATGGTTTTTGTATATATATATATATTTATACTGTATCTCCATTATAGTCCTTCTCTGTCAAAAGTATCATATACTTTTTAGAATTTGTATTAAATATTTTATCAGACAGTGTATATATTAGTGTAACACTTTATTATAATGTATTTATGTGGTGTTTGGTGAACTTTTTTTTCACTGTTACTCTTCGGTCTGAAGCATGCTAAAGGTCTTTGCACTCAAGTGCCACTTGTATTCTAGCTGTTGCACATAACTATGAAATCTCCATAGACAAACATTGGCTGTACAAGGTGTCATACTTTGTATCGACTCATACAAAGAAAGAGTATAAGATACAGAGCCGCATTAATTGCAACTCAAAGTTTGTCATATATTTAATAACCTGTAATATTTGCAAAATGCAATATATAGGGTTAACTTCAAGGCTTTTGAAAGATAGAATTCGGGAGCACCCTCTGTCCTTGGAAGTTGAAATACCAAAACACTTGTAGCAAAACATTTTGCAAAACACAAAAATAAGCTTGGAGCTTTCAGCTTCCAGGGAATAGAATGTGTTACCCTAGGTCTGAGAGGAGGAGACAGGTTTGCTGCCCTGAGCAAGCGTGAGATTTATTGGATCTACACTCTAGGTACAGGACACCCGCATGGCATAATAAAATAAGTGATCAAAAGCTATTTATTGATCAAACCTGAAGTGGACTAATTAACACAAAAAATTATTCATATAAATGTAACTATACTATCACTTAAGGTGAGAGTCTAACTGTAACTCTCTGTCCTCTCTATCTCTCTTCTTCTATCCTGATTTTTTTTTCATTTTTCAATTTTCAATATTCAATTATTAATTTTTAATTTAATTATTTTCATTTTATCTTATTCTTGATCTAACGTCTTTTTGCTAACATTAGACATTAACTCCAGCAAACATACTGTAGAATAAAACAAATGCATTGATTTTGGATTAACATTTAAAGGAGCGATAGTAATACAGCAACACAACATAGGGAAATTAAGATAACAGTAAGATATCATGAAATATAGATTATTTGCAACACTCCATTTAAATTTGTATAAAAATTGGAGTATCTTGCAAACTATAGATGTTCACAGAAACTTTTTCATTACTTAGGTTACATAGTCCCAGTCTCCCAGAATCATTTCCACAATACAACACTAACGGCTAGATTACGAGTTTTGCGTTAGGCATAAAAAGCACCATTGGCCGGTCCCAAAGATGCTTTTTAATGCACGCTGGTATTACGAGTCTTGCAGGTACAGGTGCATAACCTATATTTTCAATGGGACTTTCATAGCGCCGGTATTACAAATCTAACCAAAATTGAGCGGTAGACCCTCTCCTATCAAGACTGGTACCGCATTTAAAAGTCAGTAGTTAAGAGTTTTACACTACAACGCCGTAGCATAAAACTCTTAACTAAAGTGCTTAAAAGTACACTAACACCCATAAACTACCTATTAACCCCTAAACCGAGCCCCCCCCCCACATCGCAAACACTAAAATAAAATTTTTAACCCCTAATCTGCCGAACCAGACATTGCCGCCACTATAATAAATATATTAACCCCTAAACCGTCGCACTCCTGCCTCGCAAACACTAGTTACATTTTATTAACCTCTAATATGCCATTCCTAACATCGCCGCAACCTACCTACATTTATTAACCCCTAATCTGCCGCCCCCAACGTCGCTGCCACTATATTAAATTTATTAACCCCTAAATCTAAGTCTAACCCTAACCCTAACACCCCCTAACTTAAATATAATTTAAATAAATCTAAATAACATTACTATTTAAAACTAAATACTTACCTATAAGCTAGCTACAATATAACTAATAGTTACATTGTATCTATCTTAGGGTTTATTTTTATTTTACAGGCAAGTTTGTATTTATTTTAACTAGGTAGAATAGTTACTAAATAGTTATTAACTATTTAATAACTACCTAGTTAAAATAAATACAAAAGTACCTGTAAAATAAAACCTAACTTAAGTTACAATTACACCTAACACTATAATTAAATAAATTAAATAAATTAAGTAAATTAAATACAATTAAATAAAATTATCTAAAGTACAAAACCCCCCACTAAATTACAGAAAATAATAAACAAATTACAAGATTTTTAAACTAATTACACTTAATCTAATCCCCCTAACAAAATAAAAAAGCCCCCCCAAAATAAAAAAGCCCTACCCTACACTAATTTATAAATAGCCCTTAAAATGGCCTTTTGCGGGGCATTGCCCCAAAGTAATCAGCTCTTTTACCTGTAAAAAAAATTACAAATCCCCCCCCAACATTAAAATCCACCACCTCCACAACCAACCCTACTCTAAAACCCACCCAACACCCCCTTAAAAAAACCTAAAACTAACCCCTTGAAGATCACCTTACCGGCAGACATCTTCACCCAACCGGGCAGAAGTCCTCAACGAAGCCGGGAGAAGTCTTCATCCAAGCCAGGCGAAGTGGTCCTCCAGACGGGCAGAAGTCTTCATCCAGAAGGCATCTTCTATCTTCATCCATCCGGCGCAGAGCGGGTCCATCTTCAAGACATCCGACGCAGAGCATCCTCTTCTTCCGACGACTAACACTGAATGAAGATTCCTTTAAATGATGAAGATAGAAGATGCTGTCTTGATGAAGACTTCGGCCTGACTGGAGGACCACTTCGCCCGGCTTGGATGAAGACTTCTCCCGGCTTCGTTGAGGACTTCGTCCCGGTTGGGTGAAGACGTCTCCCGGTAAGGTGATCTTGTTGTGTGGGTGGTGGGTTTTAATGTTGGTGGGGGATTTGTAATTTTTTTACAGGTAAAAGAGCTGATTACTTTGGGGCAATGCCCAGCAAAAGGCCCTTTTAAGGGCTATTTGTAATCTAGTGTATGGTAGGGCTTTTTTATTTTGGTTGGACTTTTTTATTTTTTTAGGGGGATTAGATTAGGTCTAATTAGTTTAAAATTCTTGTAATTTGTTTATTATTTTCTGTAATTTAGTGTTTGTTTTTTGTACTTTAGATAATTGTATTTAATTGTATTTAATTTACTTAATTTATTTAATTTATTTAATTATAGTGTAGTGTTAGGTGTAATTGTAACTTAGGTTAGGTTTTATTTTACAGGTACTTTTGTATTTATTTTAACTAGGTAGTTATTAAATAGTTAATACCTTTTTAGTAACTATTCTACCTAGCTAAAATAAATACAAACTTGCCTGTAAAATAAAAATAAATCCTAAGATAGATACAATGTAACTATTAGTTATATTGTAGCTATCTTAGGGTTTATTTTATAGGTAAGTATTTAGTTTTAAATAGGAATTATTTAGTTAATGATAGTTATATTTATTTTGATTTATTTTAATTATCTTTAAGTTAGGAAGTGTTAGGGTTAGACTTAGATTTAGGGGTTAATATGTTTATGAATACATATAAGAGCAGGAGCGCTGCAGCTAAAGGTGGATAGAACTAAACAATAAAAATTATAAAATTATGTGAAACAAGTGAGTGAGCCAAACTAAAATTAATAATGTGGATCAGTATATGTATAAATATCAAAAAGTTAATTCGCAAAGATAGTTAATAATGGCTATGCCAAGATTTAATAAAGGTACAGTAAGAACAATATGAGCAATAAAAAACAAACACTAATAACAGCTAAAAACTAACACTAATATTAGCTAAAAACGGACGTCTCCATATAAAATAAGGGGAAAAGGTTGCCACCACATTAATGGATTAACAAACAGTCATAAAGTGTCACAAACTTCAGATACTGCAAATAGCAAATCCGGATAAGTAATAAAATAACTCCTTTAAGTTCTGGTAACCGTCTTACCCTCGGGCAGTGTGTGGCTCTGGGGCCTCCGTGAAAAACTTACAGCCGTGGCCAGATTACGTCACCTTTATGGGCGCTGTCCCAAAGAAGCAATCTGATTGGTCTTATAGCAATCCTCTTGAAAGAGATAACAATATAGCTGCCGGACTCCACACAGTAAAGTAACCGCTCATCAGTGCCTAATAGCATGCAAGGAACTTGTTGGAAATAATGTGTGGGAAGTGCAAATGGCAATCTTGGTTTAAATAGCAATCTTGGTTCACAGTGATTCAACTGCAGATTAGGTCAGTGACCTAGCTGTAAATTGAGTCAACCGTCTCAGTGCACAAATGAATTCCGGTACAATGATAGGTCATGCTGGCTTGTTAGATAGTTTTTTAAATCTTTCCAACCAGGTCTCACAAGCGTCACAGTTCCAACAAAGTGGTGTAACTAATGTAGCTCAAACTACAAAAATAGAAAAGTAGATATACAACGTCTGTAGGTTGCAACTTCACATCAACGCGTTTCTCCCTATACAGGGCTTTCTCAAGATGAAGTTGTTGCAACATATGGACCTTTTTAAAGTTGTTTCCTGTTTTTTCATTGGTCAAACTGAATAAGTGAGAATTATGGTATGACCTATTAGAAGTGGTATTGGCAAACCTGTGGTGTTAAGGCAACCAAAAAGTTGTATATATCTATACATATAAAGCTCCTAATAAATAAAGTAGTTAAATAAATAAGTGCATATCAAACAAGACATAAGATGATTTAAGTGTGTAATTTTAAAGAGCAATAGTGATACTTGTAGCAATGAATATCAAAAATATATATGAGAGAGTAAATAATAGTAACAGAAGTCCTGCCTGTAATAGTGCAAATAAAAAGATAGTCTGCTAAGGAATTAATAAGAGATCAATCCATTGACGAATTGAAGACTTAAAACTTAAACAAATATTTAAAAAATATGTAAAAAAATACAAAATTTATATTAAAAACATAACAAATTAGTCCAATAAAAACTGGGAGATATCCAACTGGCCTAAATTCAGAGTTGGATATCTCCCCGTTTTTATTGGACTAATTCCTTATGTTTTTAATATAAATTTTGTATTTTTTAAATATTTTTTAAATAATTTTTTAAGTTTTAAGTCTTCAATTCAACGCAACTGCAACACTATTAAGCACCGATCCTTTGTTCTATGTCATAATGAATAACTCAGTAACTTTAAATGTAGCACTGTTATAGGATGCCACCTTTGCCAAAAGTCATTTTGTGAAATTTCTACTAGATCCCGGGTCAACTGAAAGTGCTATTATTGTGTAGTAGAAGTGTCTAGGAGCAAAAGCAGCCAGCCACAAAGTTGCACACCACAGAATATCAGAGAAGAGCCAATGAGTGCTGAAGCAAATAGAGTGTACAAATCTTCTGTTGCATTACTTACTACAAATTTGCAAACTGCCTCTAGAAGCAACATCAACACCAGAGTTGGCTGAAGTGAAGCAGTGGAAACATGTTCTCTGGAGAGATTAATCATGCTTACATATTTGGCAGCCTGATAGAAGAAAACGAGTGTGGCAGATACCAGAAGAACAGTATCTACTGGAATGCATAGTCCATACTGTAAAGTTTGGTGGAGGAGGGATAATTTTCTGGGGCTGTTTTTCAGGGTTTGAGCTGGGTCCCTTAGTTCAAGTAAAATGTCATCTTAATACAAAGATATTTTAGACAATTGGGTGCTTCCAAATGTGTGGCAACAATTTGGGAAGGCCCTTTCCTGTCCCAGCATGAATGTACCCCTGTGCACAAAGTGATGTCCATGAAGACTTGGTTTGATAAGTTTTGGTGTATAGGAACTCAAGTGGCCTGCCCAAAGCCCTGACTTCAATCCCATTTTATACCTTTAGGATGAATTGAAATGACAACTGGCTGAATAGGCATAAAGTTTCACAGACATACGCCTAAATCTTGTGGAAAGCCATCCTAGAAGGATGGAGGCTGTTATAGCTGCAAAGGTGTGTGTGTGTGTGTGTGTGTGGGGGGGGGGGGGGATACCATATTAATAATAACTTCATATTAATACCCATGGTTTTGAAATAGACTATAAATGAACATTTCTTTAATTCTCAAAGATTCATACAATACTTTTGTTAAGCACATTTCATTAAAGCTGAAAGTCTGCACTTCAGTCTGATCTTAATTGATTCATATAAAGTCCATTGTGGTGGTGTACAGAGCTAAAACTATGAAAACTGTGTCATCATCCAAATGCTTATGGGCCTAACTGTATTACAGTCATCCAGACACCTAATCCTCATTTTAAGAAATCTGAATCAGTTTATTTCTTGTCTTGTTCTCACATTTGCCTCATTAATTTGCACACCATAGAAACAAATTTGATGGCAGATAAGAACCATAGGCCAATAAGTCTGCCCAAAATTTCCTAAAAGTGTAAGCTTATTTAGTTTGTAGGACAGCCTTATGCTTATCCTAGGCGTTCTTGAAGTCCACCCATAGGGGCCAAATTATCAAGATCTGAATGGAGCTGGATGCCCCTTGTTTCCAATGAGCGTGAAGGCTCGCCGGAAACAGAAGTTATGAAGCAGCGGTCTTAAGACCGCTGCTCCATAACTTGTCCACCTGCTCTGAGGCAGTGAACAGAAATCAATCCGATTGAGTATGATCAGGTTGATTGATACCCTCTGCTAGCGGCCGATTGGCAGCAAATCTGCAGGGGGCGGTATTGTACAAGCAGTTCTGGTGAACTTCTTGTGCAATGCTAAATGCCGACAGCGTATACTGTTGCCATCATCTATTGATGTGCAGCGGACATGATATGCTACATTATATCATGTCCGCTCACACTTTGATAAATATGCCCCATAGTGTTTGTCCTTACCATATCTAAAGGAAGTTTATTCCATGAATCTATCACCCATTCTGTTAAGAAGTGCTTACACCAATTACTCTTAAAACTACTATCCTTCAACTAGAGATCATGTTCCCTTGTACTACAATTGTTCAGAAATACTGACAGTCTCAGCTTTACTAAACCCCTTAACCCTTTGGCTGCTAAGCAATTTCCCACCTGTGTGCTAAGCTGGTTTTGAGCTTTTTGTTGCAGCTCACATTTAACACTTTTAGAAGTAAAGTTTATATGAATAAACTATACAAACAATATATTGTTTTTTTCAGCAGACCCAGAAGATTCAAAATATATAATTTGTTATATGTGTATGTATCATCAGATTGAAAAAATACTGCATAAAATGTGAAAAAAATGTATTTTTCTACTCCTCACTCAATACATAATAGTATGTAATTTTATTTTTCTAAGCTCTATCATCAAAACCTGTGTGGATAAATAGTTGTAGTAGGTAACCTGTCTGAAATAAGTAGAAATTAATTAATATTTTACAGTTTTTTTCCCCCCACGGTATTATTGCATGCATGTCAATTTAATAAATGATCAAAAACAGCATCTTAGAATGTATTGTACTGTTTTCAGCAATTAAACAGTTCTTGCCACCTGAGAAATTAAAATGGTGTACACAAAGCACACATATGCAGAAAGTACACCCCTTGGTGCATCAAATGAGGGGCTTCAAGAATTTCTAGGATGAAATTGGGGTGCACAGCAATTGATGGAATAAGTTGCATTGCTTAAAAAAGGAAATTCTAAGCAAAGAGACATATTCCACCTATTATTACTTAGTCTATTTTAAAGCTAGTAATACAGGTATCCCCTCATTAGTGATGTCACGAACAGTTCGCCGGAGAACAGTTCCTGGCGATCTTAGCTTGTTCGCATTCGCCGCGGCGGGAGAACATATGCGATGTTCGATCCGCCCCATATTCGTCATCATTGAGTAAACTTTGACCCTGTATCTCACAGTCTGCAGACACATTTCAGCCAATCAGCAGCAGACACTCGCTCCCAGACCCTCCCAGCTCCTGGGCAGTAGCCATTTTAGATTCATTCTGATCCTGCATTCTTAGTGAGAGGAGGGATAGTGCTGCTGCTGGTGATTTTATAGGGAAATTGATAGCTAGGCTAGTGTATTCAGTGTCCACTACAGTCCTGAAGGACTCATCTGATCTCTGCTGTAAGGACAGCACCCCAAAAAGCCCTTTTTAGGGCTAGAACTTCAACCCAAAATGGTAGTGGAGGGCCCTCTAGTGGGCCTGGAACAAAATTAAAATTGGGAAGGCCCAGACTAGTGGGGTTAAGGAGGTAGCATCCAGCCCTGGGCTGCAGCCCGGCAGGGTTATCCCAACTTTGAGGGGTTCTATGGTGGGAACTGAGAGGGGGTCAAATGCGGTGGCCCCAGCGGATGCAGGGGCCAGCCTAGCAGGGCAGATTGCGGCCTTGCCGCCGGCGGCCTTGGTGGCAGTCTTGGCCTTGGCCCAGTCTTTCACTGGGGGCTCTCCTCAGGGGGATCAGGGCCTTGGCGTGGCTGGCGCGGGGGCCGGCGGTGGTATGGGACCAGGCCCAGAGCGCAGCCACATTGCAGAGTGCGCAGCGGAGTCTGGCCCTTCGGGTGGCGGTTCCCGCAAGATCTCCTCCGAGAGTTCTGAGGAGGAGGAAGATCGCGGCCGCCATTTTGAGGGAGGACATGGAGGAGAACGGACCGGCTCGTGTGACCGGAGCCCCGAAGGTAACTTGGGGGGACTCTGGGTCACGAGCGGGTCACCAGGGGGGCAGGCAGGGAGCAGTGTTGGCCACTTACCAGGCAGGAGTATGGCTGATGGTCTGGGTGCCGGGAGGAGAACGAGTGGCGCAGTTGGTTCCCACGTGGGTATGCCTGTTGATAGTGCGCGCATTGCAGTAGATCGCGGTCCTCATGCGGGCCCATCAGGTGTGTCAGGCAGATCAGTGTGTTCAGGGGAAAGGCCTTCAGAGCGGCCTAGCACAAGTGCACAGGTGGTGGCTACAGATAGAGGCAATGAAGGGCAAAGGCCCGCGGTTGTTGTGAGAGAGAGTGGAGACACATTACGGAGCGCTGGTAGAGGGGTCACATCGGGACAAGCTTGCATGAGGGGGGGTGTGAACCTGAGGTATGAAGGCGCAGATGCAGTATCAGAGGCCGGTGGGCCTATGGGGGCATATGGTCGATTGGAGACTGGAATGAGTTATGAACCACATAGGGGTTGGGGACATGCGGGGATAATGCATGTATATGAGGGAACTTCTCAGTTTAGGGCTGGGGGAGTTGTGAGACCGAGTGATGTGCCGAATGATACGCAGTATGACAGGGGGCAGATCCCTAGAGGTGGCCAGACAGATAGTGGGGTGGATGAGGATATGATCAGGAGAGCTGTTGAGGCAGCGCTACGTGCAAGGGATACTGCGAGGCCCCAGCCTGGGTTTAGTGGTTTCGCCCGGGAGGGGGCTGCGCAGGAGGCAATTATTAGGAATGCTGTGGCTAATGTGCTGGGTATGTCAGTTGGGGGGAGGCCGGGGGAGGGGAGAGAGGGAGTTTCACCTGTTGTCCCTCTCGCAGACCAGAGTACCCCCCAAGTTGTTTTGTCTCAACAGCAACAGGCGAGCACAGCAGAGATGGCATCAAGCCCAAGCAGCGCCCTGGCAGTGGCAGGGCCCAGCAGAATCCAGAGTGCTGCAACCCATTCCGGAGCAGGGACTCAAGGCGAGGGTGAGTGCAATGCACCAGACATCATGCACACTGACACGGGGTCATCCTCTAGTGAGTCAGGATCAGATAGCGGGGAGGATCTTGGATTAGTGGGGAAGGGTCAGCGCAGGATGTTTAGGTGGATAAAGAAGATGGCGTCGGCGCAAGCTAAAGACAAGGCAGGCGCTAGAGATCAGGCACCTGAGCTGCAGGGGTCGCAATCTTTAGGGGGCGCTATAATGCAAGTGGGACCAGTGCCACGTAAAGTGGCGGCACAAGGGGATACGTACCCCTGTTTGGTCCACTCGCTTTACGGCCATTTGAAAGTGAAGGTCATTAAAAAGATACAGGAGGGAAGATACGTTAATGTATTTGAGCTCTCTCTAGACACGGGCCAAAGAAAGAGCGGCGGACGGCTCAGGCCCAAAGAAAGTGCGTAGGACGGAGATGTACGAGGAATGGCTTAAATGCTTCCGTGTGCTGGCTGCGTGCTATGTTGACAGATGGCCATTGCAGGGGCACAACCTGTTTAAGTACCAGGATACCATAGAGGATATCCGTACGAGATTTAAAGAAGGTGCATGGCGTGAATATGACATGGCCTTCAGGAGAAAGATGGTAGGGAACCCTCTACTGCATTTTGGGACGCAGGATATGCACTTGTGGTCCAAACTGGGAGTGGAGGGCGGTCCCCCCTCCCCCTTGGCGTCATGTCAAGCACCGCCGTGCCAAGGGCCGCGGATGGGCAGGAAGGGGAGGGAATGCTGGAAATTCCAGGATAGGCAGTGTGATAGGGGGAGCAGTTGCTCCTTTCGTCACATCTGCAAGTTCTGTGCAGGACCTCACCCAGGAGCTGATTGCGGAAAACAAAAGGACCAGGGACAGCCCGAACTCACGCCTAAGTCGGGAGTTACAGTCAAGGGCACCAACCCCGCTTAGGTTGAAGGCCATGTTGATATGGCTGGCGAACTACCCCGACATAGAGGCAGCTGAGCTGCTGAGGTCGGGGTTGGAATGGGGTTTCCGGATACCGGTCATGGGACGGGTGGTGGGTTCTTCAGTGCACAGAAATTTGAAAACGGCCTACGAATTCCCACACGTAGTTCGGGAAAAGTTGGCAAAGGAGGTGGCACTGGGCAGGGTGTCAGGGCCATTCTCCACCTGCCTGATGGAAGAACTGGTGATCTCCCCATTGGGAGTGGTGCCCAAGAAAGAGGAAGGGAAGTTCAGGTTAATACAGCACCTTTCTTTCCCGAAAGGGGAGTCAGTTAACGACGCAATTGACCCAGTATTGAGTTCTGTGCACTATCAATCATTTGATCATGCGCTGAACGTGGTCAGGGCGTGTGCGGGCCGGCGGTGTTGTTG
Source organism: Bombina bombina (assembly GCF_027579735.1). NCBI lineage: Eukaryota > Metazoa > Chordata > Amphibia > Anura > Bombinatoridae > Bombina > Bombina bombina. Next base: position 907,251,901 of record NC_069501.1, on the reverse strand, counting down.
GCGAAGCTAGACATTGAGTCGGCCTTCCGCCTACTGCCGCTGCACCCCTCGGCATTGAGACTCATGGGCATGAAGTTTGAAGGGGAATATTATGTGGACAGGTGTTTGCCGATGGGCTGCTCATTGTCCTGTTCCCTCTTCGAGTGTTTTAGCTCGTTCCTGCATTGGGTAGTGTACAAGGCGTCCAGTGGGGGAGCAGTGGCACACTACTTGGACGATTTCTTGTTGGTTGTGAGGGCCGGTTCCACGGAGTGTGAACGGCTTATGGAAGTCATGCAGGACATGATGTCACGCTTTGGAGTGCCGCTCGCGGATGACAAAACGCAAGGGCCTTGCACCTGTCTCACATTTCTGGGGATAGAAATAGACACAGTGCAGTCGGAATGCAGGCTGCCCATGGACAAGGTTATCCAGATGTTGGATGCGGTCCGAAGGCTGAAAGGGGCAAGCAGGGTGGCAATAAAAGAGGTGCAGTCACTGCTGGGCCTCCTGAATTTTGCGGGTAGGGTGATCCCGATGGGAAGAGCATTTAACCGCAGATTGGAGGGCCTTCTGAAAGGCCCTACCGGTCTGGCAAAATGGGCAAGCATTTCGGCAGAAGTCAGGGAGGACCTGGAGATATGGGAAAAATTCTTGGTGAATTTTAACGGGGTGTGCCTATGGAGGGGTAGGAAAGTACCTAACAAGGCAATAAACTTGTACACGGATGCAGCGAGGGGTTTCGGGTATGGAGCATACCTGGATGGTGAATGGAGCGCTGCTCCATGGCCGAGGGACTGGATATCTGCGGGATACACCAAAAACCTGATGCTTTTGGAATTATTCCCGATAGTGGTGGCTGTGGAAATTTGGGGGGATAGATTGGCTAATAAAGTGGTGGTGTTCTGGACGGACAACCTGAGTGTGGTGTACGCCATTAACAGGCTGTCTGCGTCATCGCCAGCGGTTATGTGCTGCCTGCGGCATCTGGTGTTACGATGCTTGCAGTGCAATATACATTTTACCGCCAAACATGTCCCGAGAGTGCAGAACATTATTGCGGATGCACTCTCTCAATTTAAATGGGAGCAGTTTAGAGCAGCGGCACCCATGGCGGCAGAGGAGGGGTTAACATGCCCTTCTTCTCTTTGGCAGCTGGTGAAGGTTGGATGAGCATACTGGCCTTGGTTAAGGCATCCTTGGCGCCAAGGACATGGTCAGCTTATAAGAGTCACTGGGACTGCTGGGAGGCGTTCTGTCAATGCAGAGGTGTGCAGGTACAAAGGGCTTCTAGAGTACTGGTGTTAGATTGGATGGCTTTATTGCGGTCAGAAGGGGTCAGTAAGGCTGGCGCGAGCGGTAGGCTATCGGCGTTGGCTTTCTTTAACAAGGTGCTGGGCTTTGAGGACCACTCTGGAACATTCGTAGTAAGGAAGGTGTTGAAAGGGTGGGGCAGGTTGGCCCCCCGTCAAAAAGATCGGAGGGAACCCATTACCCAGGAGAGGCTGAGGGCATTGGCAAAGGGCGTGACAAAGGTTTGCACCTCAGATTACGAGCAGCTTCTTTTTAGAACGGCATTTGTATTGGCGTTTGCAGGAGCACTCAGGGTGGGGGAGCTTGTGGCGTCGGCCAAAGATAAGGGCCGCAGTGGAATACAGTTAGAGCACGTCCGTTTGACGGATGGGGGGCTCCTGCTGTTTGTACCCAGGTCCAAGACAGACCAGGAGGGGGTGGGGGCATGGTTACCCCTAGAACGATAGGAGTTTGAGGATTGCTGCCTGGTGTTTTGTGTGGAGCAATACCTTAAGGTGAGGCCAGAGGTAGGGCAACTGCTCCTGATACATGAGGACGGTTTGGCCCTGTCGGTCTTTCAATTCCGCCAGGTACTGGCAAGATGGCTAAACATGCAGGGCTGGATCCGAGCAGGATCGCCCCGCATTCTTTTAGAATAGGCGCAGCGACCAACGCAGCTCAAAAAGGAGTTGCGGTGGTGGAGATTAAGCGCTTGGGTAGATGGAAATCCTCCCAGTACAAAACGTATATTAGACCGGCAAAAGGGCACTGCTAGAGCGCAGGCATGTTGAGGGTCAATATTCCAAGGAGGGGGTTTTTTCTTGGGGGACCCAGGATGTGCAGGGGCAGTTTGTTCATGGTGGTGTACTCTGTTTCATCAGGTGTTGAGAATGTGAAAGCGCCTCCGGTTCGTGTATGGATAGTAGGCCATTCATACATCCACTGGGCTCATCTCAGGGCGTTGCGATCGCCGGAGGGACAGCAACTTGGATTCCCAACGTCCAAGGCAAGCTTTCGGTGGTTAGGGCGCAGGGGATTGTCGTGGGCCAATTTGCCGGCACTCTTACAGGAGGCGCACAAAAGGTGGGGGCAGCCTAACATTTTAGTGCTGCATCTCGGGGGAAATGACTTGGGGGCATTGCCCGCGCTGGATTTGATCAAGAGAATGACAGCGGATGTGCAATGGATGCACACTTGGTTGCAGGGTGTGACTTTGGGGTGGTCAAATGTAGTTGCTCGACTGCACTGGCGACACATTGTCACACAGAGGGCTGCATATAATGTGCGCAAGAAGGTGAACAGGGTGATGGGAAGAGCGGTCACGGGCATTGGGGGTTTCGTGGTTAGGCACGAAATGATAACGGCCGACAAAAGGGACCTATTTAGGCCAGATGGAGTAAACCTTATGGACGTAGGGTTGGATATGTTCCTAAGGGACGTCAGGGGAGCATTGTTGGGGGTTATTCGTTAATATAAGTGCTGAAATGGTTGGTGTTGCAATCTGTTAAATCATTATATTGTTATTGTTATGTTAGTTAAATTATGGTTAATTACTGGGTTCCTGTTGGTTTTGTTTGGCGACAAGAGTTCACCTGGCTCTTGTGGCGGGTGGTCAATGCCCTGGGGAGTGGGCACAAGGAGAGAAGAGTGACGGTCCTGGAAAAGGGAGGGGTTATGCCTGCCAGGCGCCGGCATGGGGGTCCTCTCCCTCGCAATGGGACCGAAGACCTCTGAACATCACAGCTCTCTCTGAGTGCCATGGGGCATGACAGCCGGGTGTCACGCTGCAGGTATCGAAAGGGGCCTTGACCATCTGCTAGTAGGGGCTAGGTTAGGGTGAGATGCCGCCAACGTTTAGGATCACGAACTTGTTGCCAAGTTTCATTGATAGGTTGATCACGTGACCGTGGAGGGCCCTCTAGTGGGCCTGGAACAAAATTAAGGGTTTACCAACTTGAAGTCTGGAGTAATGCTAAATGGTGTTGTTACAATGTTGCAAAGTGGAGAGGAAGTGTCTGTTTCTTACCTTTATAGGGTCCTGCAACAGTGAGATCAGCCTCTTTCGGTTTCCAGACTTCAAGGAGAAGGTTTCCCCGCCCACCCGTCCCTGGATGAGGAGATTGGCGGCTACGATGCAGCTTTGTAGGGTGAGTTGGCTCGGCAGGGGTGGGTTTAATTGAGCTAGCCCGCAGTAAGACCGAGCCTTTAATGTAGCCATCCACCCCTGCGGTTGAGTTGCACGATTCGGCTGGCAGGGGGTGCCTTACCAGGCTGGTTGGACATGCCTCAGCTGGTGAGTGGTCAATGCCCTGGGGAGCGGGCACATGGAGAGAAGAGTGACGGTCCTGGAAAAGGGAGGGGTTATGCCTGCCAGGCGCCGGCCTGGGGGTCCTCTCCCTCGCAATTGGACCGAAGACCTCTGAACATCACAGCTCTCTCTGTGTGCCATGGGGCGTGACAGCCGGGTGTCACGCTGCAGGTATCGAAAGGGGCCTTGACCATCTGCTAGTAGGGGCTAGGTTAGGGTGAGATGCCGCCAACGTTTAGGATCACGAACTTGTTGCCAAGTTTCGTTGATAGGTTGATCAAGTGCCTAAGGGTAATTTGAATGACGCTTAGGCACAAGTTAAAGCGTTTATGTAATAAACGTGAACCGTGACCGGTTCTTTCTCCCAAACAAGTGGTGTTGTGTCTTATTTACTAGATAAGGTACTAGACAGTAAGAAGGATGGAATAGATGGTTTAAACCTTAAGCCCTTTTTAGGGCTCAGTCATTTTTTTTTTGTAATCTAATTGTATTTGCCTGCCTGTCAGCCTGTGTGTGAGGCTCACAGCAAATACTGTGCCTACTTGCTTACTGCCACCACTCATATCTGGTGTAATATTAGTGTAAATTAAAAAAAAAAAAACTTTTACATCAGTTTGCTAGTGTAATCTAATTTTATTTTCCAGCAGGCCTGTGTGTCAGGCCCACAGCATATACTGTGCCTAATTGCTCTGTTTTCCACCAGTCATATCTGGTGTAACATTAGTGTAATTTTTTTTAAAAATAACTTTTACATCAGTCTGTTAGCGTAATCTAATTTCAGTTGACAGGCCAGCCTGCCACTGCCAGCCTCAGTGCCACCACTCATATCTGGTGTAACATTAGTGTAAACATTTTTTTAAATAAACTTTTACATCAGTCTGCTAGTGTTATTTAATTTTAGTTGCCAGGGCAGCCTGCCACTAGTGCCAGCCTGTATGTCAGGCTCCCAGCATATACTGTGCCTACTTCCAATCCTCAGTGCTACCACTCATGTCTGTTGTAACATTATTGTAATTTTTTTTTTACAAAATTTTTACATCAGTCTGCTAGTGTTATTTAATTTTAGTTGCCAGGCCAGCCTGCCACTAGTGCCAGCCTGTGTGTCAGGCTCCCAGCATAAACTGTGCCTACTTCCATCCTCAGTGCCACCACTCATATCTGTTGTAACATTAGTGTAAATTAAAAAAAAAAAAACTTTTACATCAATCTGCTAGTGTGATCTAATTTCAGTTGACAGGCCAGCCTGCCACTGCCAGCCTCAGTGCCACCACTCATATCTGGTGTAACATTAGTGTATTTTTTTTTTTAAATAATTTTTTACATCAGTCTGCTAGTGTTATTTAATTTTAGTTGCCAGGCCAGCCTGCCACTAGTGCCAGCCTGTGTGTCAGGCTCCCAGCATATACTGTGCCTACTTCCAATCTTCAGTGCCACCACTCATATCTGTTGTAACATTAGTGTAATTTTTTTTACAAAATTTTTACATCAGTCTGCTAGTGTTATTTAATTTTAGTTGCCAGGCCAGCCTGCCACTAGTGCCAGCCTGTGTGTCAGGCTCCCAGCATATACTGTGCCTACTTCCATCCTCAGTGCCACCACTCTTATCTGTTGTAACATTAGTGTAAATTTAAAAAAAACAAAACTTTTACATCAATCTGCTAGTGTTATTTAATTGTAGTTGCCAGGCCAGCCTGCCACTAGTGCCAGCCTGTGTGTCAGGCTCACAGCATATACTGTGCCTACTTCCATCCTCAGTGCCACCACTCATATCTGTTGTAACATTAGTGTAACTTTTAAAAAATCTTTTACATCAGTCTGCTAGTGTTATTTAATTTTAGTTGCCAGGCCAGCCTGCCACTAGTGCCAGCCTGTGTGTCAGGCTCACAGCATATACTGTGCCTACTTCCATCCTCAGTGCCACCACTCATATCTGTTGTAACATTAGTGTAATTTGTTTTAAAAAAAACTTTTACATCAGTCTGCTAGTGTTATTTAATTTTAGTTGCCAGGCCAGCCTGCCACTGCCACTTTCCAACTAGTGCCACCAATCATATTTTTTATAACAGTAGTGTAAATATTTAAAAAAAAAAACTTTTTTGACTGTGAAACATCAGTCTGTTAGTGCAATCTAATTGAAGTTGCCTGCCTGCCAGCGTGTGTGCCAGGCCCACTTGCCAAGTTAGTGGCACCACTCATATTTGTTGTAACAGTAGTGTAAATATTTTAAAAAAAACTTTTTTGACTGTGAAACATCAGTCTGCTAGAGCAATCGAATTGCAGTTGCCTGCCTGCCTGCCAGCGTGTGTGCCAGGCCCACTTGCCAACTAGTGCCACCAATCATATTTGTTATAACAGTATTGTAAATATTTAAAAAAAACTTTTTTGATCGTGAAACATCAGTCAGCTAGTGTAATCTAATTGCAGTTGCCTGCCTGCCTGCCTGCCAGCGTGTGTGCCAGGCCCACTTGCCAATTTAGTGGCACCACTCATATTTGTTGTAACAGTAGTGTAAATATTTAAAAAAAATCTTTTTTGACTGTGAAACATCAGTCTGCTATTGTAATCTAATTGAAGTTGCCTGCCTGCCAGCGTGTGTGTCAGGACCACTTGCCAAGTTAGTGGCACCACTCATATTTGTTGTAACAGTAGTGTAAATATTTAAAAAAAAAACTTTTTTGACTGTGAAACATCAGTCAGCTAGTGCAATCAAATTGCAGTTGCCTGCCTGCCAGCGTGTGTGCCAGGCCCACTTGCCAACTAGTGCCACCACTCATATTTGTTATAAAAGTAGTGTAAATATTTTTTAAAAAAACTTTTTTGACTGTGAAACATCAGTCTGCTAGTGTAATCTAATTGAAGTTGCCTGCCTGCCAGCGTGTGTACCAGGCCCACTTGCTAAGTGCCACCAATCATATTTGTTATAACAGTAGTGTAAATATTTTAAAAAAAACTTTTTGGACTGTGAAACATCAGTCTGCTACTGTAATCTTATTGCATTTGCCTGCCTGCCAGCGTGTATGCCAGGCCCACTTGCCAAGTTAGTGGCACCACTCATATTTGTTGTAACAGTAGTTTAAATATTTAAAAAATAAACATTTTTGACTGTGAAACATTAGTCTGCTTTTTTGTGTCAGACTCACAGCGTATACTGTGCCCACTTGCCCAGTGCCACCACTCATATCTTGTTTAATAGTAGTGTAAGTGTACATTTAAAAAAAATAAACTTTTTGGATTGTAAAACATCAGTCTGCTTTTTTGTGTCAGGCTCACAGCGTATACTGTGCCCACTTGCCCAGTGGCGCGACTCATATTTTGTTTGATAGTAGTGTAAGTCTACATTTAAAAAAAAAAAATGACAGGCAGGCCACCCCGTAGGTGCCGTCGTGGTCGTGGTGCTGTGATTCCCTTTGACCCTACAATAATGCACAGTGTTCAGAGGCCACGTGCCATGAACGTGAAAAGTTCTGAGGAGGACCTAGTTGAATAGCTAACACAGGACACCCAATCTTCTACAGCTTCCACTCCTAACCTTGATGAACCATCCACCTCCAGCTTAGCTTCGGGCACCTCTCAAGTGACCAGTGCCACTCGCCCACCTGCCACCACCACAACACTAGCACCAACGCCGCTTCACTTGATCTGTCAGAGGAGTTATTGACACATCAGTTGGAAGAAATGAGTGATGCGCAACCATCATTGACAGAGGATGTATATAACAGTGATATGTCTCAGTCAGGCAGCATTACAGACATGGACGTACGGTGTGATGATGATGGTGATGTTGTACCCGCTGCTGCTTCCTTTGTTGATTTGTCAGATACAAGTGAAGCGGTTGATGATGATGCGTCCGTGGGTGTCATGTGGGTGCCTGCTAGAAGAGAAGAAGAAGAGGGGGAAAGTTCAGATGGGGAGACAGAGAGGAGGAGGAGGAGACGAGTTGGAAGCAGGGGGAGGTCGTCGCAAGGAGCTAGTGGCACAGTCAGACAGCATGCATCGGCACCCGGGGTCAGCCAGACAGCACGCCAATCAACGCATGCTGTTGCCACCACCAGAATGCCGTCATCGCAGAGCTCAGCAGTGTGGCATTTTTTTTGTGTGTCTGCCTCTGACAACAGCGATGCTATTTGCAACCTGTGCCAAAAGAAACTGAGTCGTGGGAAGTCCAACACCCACCTAGGTACAACTGCTTTGCAAAGGCACATGGTCTCACATCACAAACGCTGATGGGATGAACACATGAGTAGAAGCAGCATACAAACTCAAAGCCACCATCCTCCTCCTGGCCCAGCATCTTCAGCCACGTCAACCACTGCTGTACTCCTTGCCCCCTCTCAACCATCCGCCACTCAGTCTCTCTTACGTAGCAGTTCCTGGTCATCTGCCCACAGTCAGGTGTCTGTCAAGGACATGTTTGAGTGTAAGAAGCCAATTTCCCAAAGTCTCCCCCTTGCCCGGCGTCTGACAGCTGGCTGGCCTGAACTCTTAGCCCACCAGCTTTTACCATACAAGCTGGTGGAGTCTCAGGCATTCAAAAAATTTGTATCTATTGGGACACCACAGTGGAAGGTACCCGGACAAAATTTCTTTTCACAAAAGGCAATCCCCAACCTGTACTTAATTGTGCGAAAGGAAGTAATGGCATGTCTGGCACACAGCGTTGGGGCATGGGTCCATCTGACCACTGATAGCTGGTCTGCAAAGCATGGTCAGGGCAGGTATATCACCTACACTGCGCATTGGGTAAACCTGCTGACGGCTGACAAGCATGGAATGCGTGGCTCTGCAGAGGAGTTGGTGACACCGCCATGACTTGCAGGCAGGCCTGCTGCTACCTCCTCTACTCCTCCTACTCCATCCTCTACCATAACCTCTTCCTCGGCTGAGTCCTCTTCTGCTGCTGCGTCTTGCTCCACATCAACGGCACACCCCCAGCTCCCTAGGTACTATTCAACATCCCGGATACGGCAGTGTCACGCCGTCTTTGGGTTGACTTGCCTGAAAGCAGAGAGTCACACCGCACCAGCACTCCTGTCCGCCCTGAACGCACAGGTGGATCAGTGGCAGACTCCGCACCAACTGGAGATTGGCAAAGTTGTTTCTGACAATGGAAGTAATTTGGTGGCGGCATTGAAATTGGGCAAGTTGACACATGTGCCGTGCATGGCACATGTGTGTAATCTGATTGTACAACGCTTTGTGCCTAAGTAGCCAGGCTTAAAGGACGTCCTGAAGCAGGCCAGGAAGGTGTGTGGCCATTTCAGGCGTTCCTAAACGGCCATGGTGCACTTGTCAGATATCCAGCGGCAAAACAACCTGCCAGTGAGGCGCTTCATTTGCGACAGCCCGACACGTTGGAATTCAACACTCCTAATGTTCGACCGCCTGCTCCAACAAGAAAAAGCTGTTAACGAGTATTTGTATGACCGGGGTGTGGCTTTGAGGAGGAGGAGGAAGACCAAGCACAACAGGCATCCCAGGGTGCTCATTGTTGTCACCTATCTGGTACCCGTGGTGTTGTACGTGGCTGGGGTGAAGAAGATACCTTCAGTGAGATCAGTGAGGACGAGGAAAGGGACATGAGTAGCTCGGCATCCAACCTTGTTCAAATGGGGTCTTTCATGCTGTCGTGCCTGTTGAGGGACACTCGTATAAAAAAGCTGAAGGAGAACGAACTGTACTGGTTGTCCATGCTACTAGACCCCGGTATAAGCATAAAGTGTCTGAAATGTTACCGAATTCCCGCAAGTCGGAAAGGATGGAGCAGTTCAGTTCAAAAATAAATTAAAAAGTATGCTTTACACAGCGTATAAGGGTGATGTCACAGCACAATGGGAATCTAACAGGGGAAGAGATGAAAGTAATCCTCCTCCCACGACCACGCCAGCAAGGACTGGGGGCTTTCCAGACATGTTGTTGATGGAGGACATGCAGACCTTTTTAACTCCTATGCATCGACACAGCCCTTCGGGATCGAGCCTCAGAGAACGACTCAACCGACAGGTAGCAGACTACCTCGCATTAACTGCGGATCTCAAAACTCTGAGGAGCAATGGACCCCTTGACTACTGGGTGTGCAGGCTTGACCTGTGGCCTGAGCTCTCCCAATTTGCAATCGAACTTCTTTCCTGCCCCGCTTCCAGTGTCCTGTCAGAAAGGACCTTCAGTGCAGCAGGAGGTATTGTCACTGAGAAGAGAAGTCGCCTAGGTCAAAAAAGTCTTGATTATCTCACCTTTATTAAAATGAATGAGGGATGGATCCCGAAGGGACTGACATTGGGCGATACATTCGAGTAAAAAAGGCCTGATGTTGAGATGAGCTGCCTTGGGCTACAAATGGTCCACACGCTGCTGTATTTTATCTTCGAATGCCGGATGACTTGCGTGACTTATCCGCCAACAACTAGGGTTCAAGCCGCAATGTTTTAGGGCACTTTCTAACTGTCAAACAAACATAAATTTGTCTGGCCGCTGCTACAGCAGCGGCTGCAACAATACCTAGTTTTTCAGGCATGTGTACACTGTACATGCCTAATTTTTCAGGCCTCTGGTGCTGCACTGTGGCTTCAAAACCCAAACCAAAAAAAAAGGCACATAACAGGGATTAAACTGCTAAGAATAGTACTACTTAACACACCACTCATATCTGGTGGCACAGTAGATTGCACGCGCAGTGCCTCAAATTTGAAGTAGGAGGACCGACCAAGCCTCTTTTTCCATCTCCCGGTTCCTAAAAATTATCCCCGGGTTCCTAAAAACTATGCCATAACTGTACTCGATTGTGCAAAAGGAAGTCATGGCATATGGGGTCTTTCATGCTGTCATGCCTGTTGAAGGTCGGGGACCCTCTTATAAAAAGGCTGAAGGAGAACGACCTGTACTGGGTGTCCAAGCATCTTTTTCCATCTCCCGGTTCCTAAAAAATATCTCCGGGTTCCTAAAATCGATGTCATACCTGTACTCAATTGTGCAAAAGGAAGTCATGGCATATTAGGTCTTTCATGCTGTCATGCCTTTTGAAGGTCGGGGACCCTCTTATAAAAAGGCTGAAGGAGAACGACCTGTACTGGGTGTCCAAGCATCTTTTTCCATCTCCCGGTTCCTAAAAAATATCTCCGGGTTCCTCAAATGTACATAGATCAAAAGATGCAATATACATTTGATAGATACGAATTACATAGATCAATAGATGCAATATACATTTGCATCTTTTTCCATCTCCCGGTTCCTAAAATCCATGCCATCTACAACTCCCCTGATAGGGGGAGTAACAGGTATTAAACTGCTAAGAATAGTACTACTTAACACACCACTCATATCTGGTGGTACAATAGATTGCATGCGCAGTGCCCCAAATTTGAAGCAGGAGGACCGACCAAGCATCTTTTTCCATCTCCTGGTTCCCAAAATCCATGCCATATACACGTCCCCTGGCTCCGCAACTTCCTCTGGGAAGCTTACCATGGGTCTCAGACCACACGTCTTGTAATTCTATGTCTGGGAAACTATATATCTATCAAATCTATCTATTTATCTATCAAATCTATCTAAGTATCAAACTTATCTATCAAATGTATATTGCATCTATTGATCTATGTAATTCGTATCTATCAAATTTATATTGCATCTATTGATCTATGTAAATCGTATCTATCAAATGTATATTGCATCTATTGATCTATGTAATTTGTATCTATCAAATGTATATTGCATCTATTGATCTATGTAATTCGCATCTATCAAATGTATATTGCATCTATTGATCTATGTAATTCGTATCTATCAAATGTATATTGCATCTTTTGATCTATGTAATTCATATCTATCAAATGTATATTGCATCTATTGATCTATGTAATTTGTATCTATCAAATGTATATTGCATCTATTGATGTATGTAATTCAGATCTATCTAATGTATATTGCATCTATTGATCTATGTAATTCGTATCTATCAAATGTATATTGCATCTATTGATCTATGTAATTTGTATCTATCAAATGTATATTGCATCTATTGATCTATGTAATTCGTATCTATCAAATGTATATTGCATCTATTGATCTATGTAATTTGTATCTATCATATGTATTTTGCATCTATTGATCTATGTAATCTATGTATCTCTCTATCAAATCTATCTATCTCGTGGTTGTGCAAATGGACTGTTTGCGGTTGTTTGCGGTGCGTTACACGGGGAGTTTGGTCTGTCACTGTGAAGCGGGCGTAACCCTTACACTACCTGATCGATACAACATCATACCTGATGTTTTAAAGCACGTTATTCCAAACAATTTAGGAATGTTAGGTGATTTAGGCCATTTATGGCTTAAAACCAGACTCTGCATCAACTATGTAATTTTCCATGGGAGTTTTGCCATGGATCCCCCTCCGGCATGCCACAGTCCAGGTGTTAGTCCCCTTGAAACAACTTTTCCATCACTCTTGTGGCCAGAAAGAGTCCCTGTGGGTTTTAAAGTTTGCCTGCCTATTGAAGTCAATGGCGGTTCGCCCGGTTCGCCGGTTCGCGAACAGCTGCGGAAGTTCGAGTCCGCCGTTCGCAAACCGAAATTTTTAGGTTCGCGACATCACTACCCCTCATTTGATGCACCAAGGGGTGTACTTTTCAAAAATGTGTACTTATTTATTTAATGTATCTTAGTTTCCCAGGTTTCTACAGCAGTCTGATTGCAGACATAACCCTTAAATGTTGAAAGGCTATTTATTTTAGACAATTTCAAGATTGCCATGCCTGCAAATATTCTAGCCACTTGGAAAATTAAAATATGGTACACAAAGCACACATTTGTAGAAAGTACACCCTTTGGCGCATCAAATGAGGGGCTACATGGAATATGGTGCTTTGCATAAAAAAAAGTTTTTTTTAGCAAAGAGCCAAATTCCACTTATTATTACATTGTCTATTTTTGTGCTAGCAATACATGTGACCCCTTATTTGATGTGCCAAAGGGTGTACTTTCTAGAAATATTTAGTTTATATACCATATGCATCATCAATGAAGGAATCAGAGTCTGAGTTCATAGAGAACTCAGCTGCTTCCTCAGCACTGAGATGCTTCACCATAATTTTCTTTACAAAGTAAATAGATATTTTTAAAGGAATTATGTAGCTAGAAAATATACTGGCCCCTATTTAACAAAGGTCTTGTGGACCTGATCCGACAGTGCGGATCAGGTCTGCAAGACCTCGCTGAATGTGGAGAGCAATACGCTCTCTGTATTCAGCATTGCACCAGCAGCTCACAAGAGCTGCTGGTGCAACGCCACCCCCTGCAGACTCGCGGCCAATCGGCCGCCAGCAGGTGGGTGTTAATCAACCCGATCATACTCAATCGGGTTGAATTGCGGAGATGTCTGTGCGCCGGCTCAGTCTTTGTGACCGCTGCTTCATAACTGCTGCTTCTGGCGAGTCTGAAGACTTGCCAGAAACACGGGGAATCAAGCTCCATTCGGAGCTTGATAGATAGGCCCCATAATTTTTATTGCAAAAAATAAGTTTCTTTGAATAAAAAATACAGAAGTTTTGAAAGATGGACAGAGCTGCGTAAAGAGGGTGTTTTTACTCATCTTCCACACACACTAAAAGACTGATTATAAAAATATTATTTGGTGTTTTTTTTTTAAATAGCATTCCTCTATCATTTATTAATTTGTAACCACACTATCCAGGTGATCATGGGATTACAAATATAATATCAGCTAGGTGATCACTGCAGTAACCCTGGTTACCACGGTGATCATTTAAAGGGACAGTCTACACCAGAATTTTTATTGTTTTAAAAGATAGATAATCCCTTTATTACCCATTTCCCAGTTTTGCATAACCAACACAATTATAATAATATACTTTTTACCTCTGTGATTATCTTGTATCTAAGCCTCTGCAAACTGCCCCTTTTTTCAGTTCTTTTGACAGACTTGCAGTCTAGCCAATCAGTGCCTGATCCCAGATAACTTCTCGTGCACGATCACAGTATTATCTATAATATATGAAATACGTGAACTAACACCCTCTAGTGGTGAAAAACGGTTAAAATGCAATCTGAAAGAGGTGGGCTTCAAAGTCTAAGAAATTAGCATATGACCCTCCTAGGTTAAGCTTTCAACTAAGAATATCAAGAGAACAAAGCAAAATTGGTGATAAAAGTAAATTGGAAAATTGTTTAAAATTACATGCTCTATCTGAATCATGAAAGTTTATTTTGGCCTAGACTGTCCCTTTAACTATAATATTTAAACTGATATTTATTTTTTTAAAATGTATTTTGGGGGTCTCTAGGCCATTTTGATCTTTATTTATATGCCTTTAAAGACCCCCAAATCCGTTTTTTTTTTTTCACTTTTTTAAATATTTTTTTTTAACTTTTTTATTTGTTATTGTATACCCCAAATACTTGAAACATTAGAAAGGGTTGACGATTACCTTTCCAATGGTGGGTCTTGGATGTCTGTAGCTGCATGCCCCCATCTCCCTATAACTGACAATTGTCAGTTTTAAATAAAGTTGTGTGATGATGTCATTGCGTCATTTCGCGTGACCTCACTGCATGTAACGTGAAGCCCTGGCGATGCCTGTGAGTATCCAGCCCAGATCACTGGGGTAGGAGTGGATGGTGGTCCTCAGACCTCCATCAAGGTGGAGGAGTGCTAGTGACGGCTTTGAGCCATCGTTAGCACCTGAGTGGGAAAATTTGCAATGGCTCAGAGCCATCATTAGCACTCAAGGGGTTAAAATACTTGAAAGTTACCATCATATCCCCTACTTCCCTTCTCTCCAGTAAGCTATAAATATGTAGGTTATTTTTATCCCTTATTTTTTTATTGTTTTTAAACATTATGACAACACATACAGCAAGATAGCAGAGAAAAAGAAAAAAGAAAAAGAATACAAAATGTTTATCCACAGTGTTATCCAGCTATAGTTATTTACCAATCTGCTAGTACATCATAAATTCTCTAAGGCATAATAAAATATAAATGTGTGCAGAAGATACATAGATGCATATAGATAGTAAATAATCATAAGAATCAGTGCAATATTATCAACAGTAACATTACTTCATAAAGATTTCAATTATTGATAAAAACCTTCCAACTACTTATCTCTTTGAGCACAGGTTATAAAAACAATGGTCTAGATTACAAGTGAGCACTAAATTACCGCACTCCCGCAAACGGACAAATTTGTCCATTTACCGGACTGAGATAATTAACCACCCATTGCAAGCTTGCAGTAGCAATTGGCGCTAATAAATCGGATCTCTGGTTAATTTTATTAATCTGCCCCAAATGCCCCCAAAATACTGTCAATTGTAATTTCTTAAAATATATATATATATATATATATATATATATATATATGCTTATATACATATATGTATGTGTTAATATGTGTATATTACCACATAAATCTATATGTATATCAGCATATACCTGTACAATGTACATATATATTTTATTGCTGCCATCTCTGCTTGACTTACCCCTTTTGCTGGCGCTGAAGTTATGGTGCCGTCTCTGACAGCATCAGAACGAGGCTCCCAAACTTGTAATAACACATTATTGTGCGCTGGTATTACAAAGGGGAGCACTAATATTGCTTTCATGAAAGTTATATATAGAGCTCCACTTGTAATCTAGCCCATATTCAGGTTTCATAATTATATATCAATACATCCAGAAGAATTCCTGATGACAACCCATAAAACTTATACCACCTATATATGTAGGTTATTGGTGTTAATAAAAAAAAATGTAGGACTACTGTGTTACTTTGCCACTGTGTCATATTTGGGCTTCCTTGCATCCAGAACTGCCCAGTCGAGCTGGACTTATGTGCCAACACTGAAGGGGTTACATGTGGAGCAGACCTGAGCTAATTGTTATCATGTCTTGGTTTTATCCAAACTTAACGGTAAATATATTGGTCATATATAGGGATGGGCGAATGTTTCTAAAAATTCGAAATTTAAAACAAATTTGATACATTCGTTCGTTCAAATTGAATTTCGAATGTTTATGTAACATTCTAACATTCTATTTTCAAATTTTCGTTTTTCGAATTTTTCAATAAAATTCGAAAATATTAATTTGAATAATAGAATGTTTAGCTATGTATTCATTCAATTTCGAAATGTAATATTCGAATTTGAATGGGATATTGGAATTTGAATGTGACATTCAAATTTTAAATAGTATTTCTAGTCTAATACTGTGTTTTAAATGTGATATTCAATTTGAATGTGATATTCTAATTCAAAATAGTATTTCTAGTCTAATACTGAGTTTTATAAATGTAATATTCGAATTCGAATGTGACATTCGATTTGAATGTGATATTCGATTCAAATGTGACATTCGAAATAGTGTTTCTAGTCTACAATTGTGTTTTATAAATGTAATATTCGAATTTGAATGTGATATTCGAATGTAACATTTGAATTCAAATGTGACATTCAAATTCAAATGTGACATTCGAAAACTGTAAATAACATTTGAAAATCGAATTGTTAAGAATATCCGTTCTTATCAACATTCTATTATGTAAATCGAATTTCTACAAAAACATTCGTTCTAACATTCGAATTCGGATATAAACACATTCGCCCATCCCTAGTCATATATTAGTCATCAACCCACAAACTAGCTATAAGATTATTTTTTTTTCAAAGTTCTACCACACACTTAAATGTATTGAATCATTTGTACTGCTAGCGCTGCAGAATCTGTTGGCGCTCTATAAATACTTGATAATAATAATACAGTCATGACAGGCTACAGATACATTATTTACATTTATGGCATTTGAAAAAAAAAATCTTAGCATCTTCACTTTCCTGGCTTATTTTAGGGAATGTGATACATGGTTGACTACTGCTCTTTGTTGAAATTAAAACAACTTCTTGATAGCTGAATGTGCTCATTAGGTTATCCTACCAACAAGTGTCTTCATTAAAGGGATAGTAAACCAAAATATTTTCTTTCATGATTCAGATAGAGCATGCAATTTTAAGACACTTTCTAATTTACTCCTATTATCATTTTTTCTTCTTTCTCTTTCTATCTTTATTTAAAAAATCAGAAATAAAAGTTTTGGAGCTGGCCCATTTTAAGTTGAGAACCTGGGTTGTGCTTGCTGATTGGATGGCTAAATGTAGCCACCAATCAGCAAGTCCTATCCAGGGTACTGAACAAAAAATAGGCCGGCTCCAAAGCTTTCATTCCTGCTTTTTCATATAAAGAAACCAAGAGAACGAAAATAAATTGATAATAGAATTAAATTAGAAAGTTGCTTAAAATTGCATGCTCTATCTGAATCATGAATGAAAATATTTGGGTTTACTATCTATTTAACCCTTAATGACCAACATCTTACAGGGTACTTCATACAAAAACTGGTCATTAACAACCAACGACATACCCTGTATGTCGTCAGGGGTTTCAAGCGGTGGAAGCGATCCTAATCGCTTCCAGCCACTTTAAAAGTATTGCCTTGATGCCTCAATATTTAGGCATCACTGCAATACTTTTGTTTTTACACAACAATGCAGAGAGAAATGGGTATGGAAGGGGGAGGGGGTATTTCATTGAGTGGGGGGGGGGGTCTTCTACACTACAGAAAAAGTGGGAATAGCAGTAAAAAAAGCACAATTTTATTGCAAAGTGGGTACTGATAGACAGCTGCTAGTACCCAAAATGGTGGCAAATAGTTAGTGGTGGGAGGGTGAGAGAGCTGTTTGGGGGGGCTCAGGGAGATTGGGTGGTAAGGGGGGATCCTACACTGCAGAAAATATATAATTTACATTTTTAAAAAAAAAAAAAAAACGAAACAAAACCTTTTTATTTTTATACTGGCAGACTTTCTGCCAGTACTAAAGATGGCGGTGACAATAGTGAGGTGGGGGAGGGAAGAGAGCTGTTTGAGAATGATCAGGGAGGGATCAATGGGTGGGATGTGTCATGTGAGAGGCTGATCTCTACACTAAAGCTAAAATTAACCCTTTAAGCTCCCTACAAGCTACCTAATTAACCCCTTCACTGCTGAGCATAATACACGTGTGGGGCGCAGCGCATTTAGCGGCCTTCTAATTACCAAAATGCAATGCCAAAGCCATATATGTCTGCTATTTCTGAATAAATGGGATCCCAGAGAAGCATTTACAACCATTGTTGTCATAATTGCACAAGCTGTTTGTAAATAATTTCAGTGAGAAACCTAAAGTTTGAGAAAAAGTGATTTTTTTTTTTATTTGATCGCATTTGGCGGTGAAATCGTGGCATGAAATATATAAAAATGGGCCTAGATCAATACTTTGAGTTGTCTACTAAACTACACTAAAGCTAAAATTAACCCTACAAGCTCCCTATAAGCTACCTAATTAACCCCTGCTGGGCATAATACACGTGTGGTGTGCAGTGGCATTTAGCGGCCTTCTAATTACCAAAAAGCAATGCCAAAGCCATATATGTCTACTATTTCTGAACAAAGGGGATCCCAGAGAAGCATTTACAACTATTTGTGCCATAATTGCACAAGCTGTTTGTACATAATTTCAGTGAGAAACCTAAAGTTTGTGAAAAAGTTTGTGACAAAGTGAAAAAAAAAATATTTGATCGCAATTGGCTGGTGAAATGGTGGCATGAAATATACCAAAATGGGCCTAGATCAATACTTTGGGTTGTCTGCTAAAAAAAATATTTACATGTGAAGGGTTATTCAGGGATTCTTGACAGATATCAGTGTTTCAATGTAACTATCGCTAATTTTGGAGAAAAAAAAATGGTTTGGAAATAGCAAAGTGCTACTTGTATTTATTGCCCTATAACTTGCAAAAAAGCAAAGAACATGTAAACATTAGGTATTTCTAAACTCAGGACAAAATTTAGAAACTATTTAGCATGGTTGTTTTTTAGTAGTTGTAGCTGTCTAACAAATTTTTGGGGTCAAAGTTAGAAAAAGTGTGTTTTTTTTTAATTTTTATCATATTTTATAAAAAAATATATAGTAAATTATAAGATATGATGAAAATAATGGTGTCTTTAGAAAGTCCAGTTAAAGGCAAGAAAAACGGTATATAATATGTGTGGGTACAGTAAATGAGTAAGAGTAAAAACACACACAGCTAAACACAAACACTGCAGAAATGTAAAAATAGCCCTGGCCCTTAAGGGTAAGAAAAGTAAAAAATGGTCTGGTCCTTAAGGGGTTAATTGGAGGCGATGGCCAGAAGGGGAGGAGCTACACATAGCATGCAGCATGCGCTCTGGCTGGGATATAGTGGGCAACAGGCCCCAAGTGTTCCGAGGAGCAGGGTAGCTGGATACCCGTGGGGAGGGCTAGCACTATGGCCGTCAACAACAGGCGCATTGACCCGTCGCCTGGGTCACCTCTTGGAGGAGTGCCAAAGCGGAGCTGAAGCAGGAGTCTGCATCCGTCATACAGATGCAAGACCGGAACAGCTGAGACAAACTGCGGAGTACGGTACTAAAGTGAAATAAACCAAAGTCAAGGTGAATGGGGAGAACGAAGAAAAATATATTAAAGTGATGCACAAACGCTAAGAAACATGTATTGATAGCCCGTAATAGAGCTTGAGCAGTGTCCTGAAAAAAGAGTATAAATTGCAGGAACGCTCTGGCTAGTCATCTGTTGGCAGACATTTAAGGCCCAGGGTGGAATTATGTAAAAAAGTAATAAGCCCCATCACAGAGAAATAATCTGTTCTACAATAAGGGTCCCCCCCCCCCCCATAAAGAATAATATTGCCAAACGAAATTGTGGTAAATAAATAACTGAGCTGGCTCTGAGAGATTTATACTGTTAAGGTCGATTCCTAAATTTAAAAGGAGGGTGTTAAGCTTCATATCCCTCAGGCTAATCTGAATTGTCGGTTATTCAAGCTAGGTACCACAAAGTGGGTGAAAGGGAAGAAGTTGCCTTTTTTTTTCTTGTGGTTTCTCTGGTCTCTTTGCTCAGATAATCAAACTGATTGCAGTAACAGAAATCAAAGAACTATCTGACCAGACAGTTTAAGCTAATGAGCCTGTTTGGTTAGATCTGTTAGACATTACAAACTGAGTTATTAATTCCATTAAAGGGGTATTCCAGCTTGCAGAAGCAGTAACAGAGCATTTAAGTTTGCAATGATATTCTGGATAAACAACTATCCCCTACATAAGACAACCTACGGAATGGCGGTTTGACAAGTCCCTTGTGAATACTGCCCTGGAAGATATTGTGTTTTAGGTCATTAGGTGATCTGAAAGGGGAGTGAAGGGGACATTATCAAGCTGGACTGCTTATAGAATTGTCTGGAATGTAAAATATGCGCTGTATAACTCATATTTGATGTGACAATAACCAATAAGGTTTATCTGTAGTCTGACACTGTTTACACAATGGGAATAGTGTTGTGAGGTGAACAGCTGAGAACATAGTTAGTACCAAGGAGATGTTCATCTTAGAAAATTTTATAGTTGTATACAGGCTTTATGCCTTAAGAGAATCTGGAACCAAAATATCTATTGTGTATGGTATTTGCCATTGGGAATAATAAAAAAAAACATATTGTCTAGGCAATTAGAAATCGAGCTGAGTGGGACAGTAATAAGGGGTCCTGGTTCTGACTATAGAGACAATAGAAAAGTAAATAAGTTTTT
This sequence comes from Bombina bombina, assembly GCF_027579735.1. Lineage (NCBI taxonomy): Eukaryota > Metazoa > Chordata > Amphibia > Anura > Bombinatoridae > Bombina > Bombina bombina. Next base: position 907,231,643 of record NC_069501.1, on the reverse strand, counting down.
TTGCAGACATTACGCTGTACAGGTAATAGCTAACTATTGTGTGATAAGTTGATAATGTTTATTCATTAAGTTACACCTGCTAAAAGGTCAACAGGTGGAAGGATGTGAACCTCATGAGAACTGTGGTTTATGTCAGACGAGGTTAGAGATATACATACATATAGAGGCATATAAGAGACAACAGTAAGGTAAAATAAGTTTTTGTAGACACTATGTTGTACTGGTAATAGCCAATAATTGTACGAAAATTGGATAATGATTACACAATAAGATATAAGACACTTTTAGTTATTAACTGTATAAATTGTTAATGGCAAGCGGATTTAATTATTTGAAATGTCTGTGTTATAAAAAGATGCTATTATTGTATTATCAAAAGGATAATTCTTTATAAGGATTAAGAAAGGAAAAGAACAGAGAAGTGACCATAGTGTTTATCTATATCTAAAGGGAAGTTGCATAAACCAACAAGGGTGGTGCATGGGGGGTAAGCTATAAGGATAACTGTTCTGGCTACTGGTTTTGGCATTGCCAGACACACTTACAGTACACAAGGTTTTGGAATCACCACACTAGGGATTGTCCCCATGTAAATTACACTTAGGGCTCACCCCTACACCAATTTGTTAAACACCTTTTTTTATTTTTTATATATATATATATATATATATATATATATATATATATATATATTTATTTTTTTTTCTCTCACATGGCCGGCTCTAGGCCCTTAACTTATTTTACAGTTTTTTTCACACAGACTCATGGAAAAGTTTGTCGCTATTAAAAACAAATCTCCAGCAATGCCACCTGAAGGGAAGGACAAAAAAAATGTGAAAAAGAACAGTTTAGATACAGCTAATGGAAGTATAGTGGAAACAACAAATATAAATATGCACCAAATGGAGTCTCAGGATTTGGTAAAACAGTTATCAGATATTATGTTACCCCAATTTGACCAGGTCAAGAAGGATATTTAAGAGTTAAGATCAGAAGTAAAACAATTTTTAGAGAGGCTGTTGGAGGCAGAAAACAGAATATCTGATATTGAAAATACTAGTATAAGGCATGAGACAAGGATTAAAGAACAGACTAGCCAGATACTCTTATTACAGAATAAAGTGGAGGAGCTAGAAGACCGCGCAAGATATAATATAATGTTAGAATTATAGGACTTCCGGAATCAGAAGAATTTCAGGATTTAATCCATGTTCTGTTGAACATTTATGAAGAAGCTAACGCATTCTGGGGTACAAAGCAGAAGGCTTAGAGTAAGCGCTGGAGGAAGTAAAATAATTGCGAGTTACTAGTGTAAATAAGAGCTATGGAAGCCCAAGATAAGATCAGTGACTCATGCTATAGGTTTAGGAGGGTAGGTCCTCCTAGAGGTGTGGTTATTTTAGGAGTATTTGAATGTAATCTAACTGGTTGTCAAGAGACGTCTAGGGGTGTTATCCCCGATACACTCTTTTTATTTGTTGAGAATTATAAATGTGTTTTCTTTTCCCTTTTTTTTTCTTCCCCTTTTTCTTTTGCGCTCCTCTGTCCCCTTCCCCTTTCGACTCACTGTCCCCCTACCTACTATATGGGTCCGAATGTTAGACTAGTCTAAATGACTAGTCTAAATGGCTGACCAATTAAAATATATATCATGGAATGTGGGCGGGATACATGGAAAAGGAGAAATATCTTGAAGCAATGTAAAAAATACTCGGCAGATATAGTTATGTTACAAGAAACCCATTTGAAAATGCAGGAAATAGGTAAACTCCAAGTAGGCTGGGTAGGGGAGGTGGTGGCAACACCATGTATAGCAAGGAAAAGAGGAGTGGCAATAATATGTAATAAAAAGTTGGATTACAAAATCGTGGCAAAAGAGTTAGATACAGAGGGGAGATTAATAATCTTGTGTATTGAAGTCCAGGAAAGATCGTTGATTTTGTGCAGTATCTATGGCCCGAATGAGCTAGACAAAACCTTTTGGAACGAGATGCAATTTAAGATAATGAATTTTGGTGTGGAAAACATAATTTTGAGAGGTGACCTAAATATGGTAATGTACCCAACTTTGGATAGGTTAAAACCTTCCATGAATAGAAACAGTTGAATGGAAATGAAACTACTTAAGAATTTTTGTAAAAATTTAAGACTTAAAGATATTTGGAGGATTCAGAATCCTGATAAAAAATGTTTCTCATGTATATCACACAGCCACAAAACATTGTCTAGAATAGTTGCTTTCCTAGTCTTAGAAAATCTGTTAGGTACAGAAATAGTTGCAGATATTAAAGAGATTATGATATCTGACCATGCCATTATTGCAATAAATTTTAAATTCAAAAAGATTAAAAAAGATCATGCAAAGTTTTTTTCCCCACTTATCTTAGCTCTAATACCCAATTTAAGGAGTGGCTAAAGAAAAAATTGTATGATTATTGTCATTTCAACAAAGAATATGAAAACAAAAGGAATGCATGTGATATATAATCACTAGAGGGCGCTAAAGTGCAACTGGGAGGATATATCTCTGGTTATCGGAGCCCATATGGATATGGGCTCCAAACAAATTCAAATGAAGAACCTTTTCACAAATATAGTGTGTTCTTGACTATGACACTATCTATGTGATCAAAGAGATTAGATAAAAAATGATGAATAACGACTAAATATATATAAAACTACAGCTGCACCTCTCAACACATATACTATAAAAGTAATGTAAATCAGAATCCTAAAACAAGTGCAAGAAACACCAGAGGGCGCTAATGTGACTAAAAATTGTGTACACCATATATAAAAATATTATAAAACAAATGAACAATTGATTAATTAAAATGGATAATGGCACCTCATTAAAACGAATGTCCCAGTATAAAAGTCCCCTATAGAATGTGTAGTCTTATGATTTGACCAAAAAGTTCAAGATTTTTTTCAACCGTCAGCAGTGGACTCTCCCTACTGCAGAATCAAAATCCTTCTTTTTCGGATAGAAGCCAATCTGTGTAGGATTTAAACACAAACAAGATCGACCATTGTGTGCATCCACAGCCCCAATATATCTCACACAGCAGTATTCAAATTCCAGGGTACTCACACTTTTGCAGAGCACACCAGTGTGCTTGTGGAAATGGACTGGTTATCAGAGCAAACCAGCTTGCTCTCTCCGGTATGCTCTCTCCTCACAGGTGTGGAAAAAGACAGATCCACTGGCTCCTCACAGCAAATCAGGATACTAAGACTTCACTTAGCAGCGGCTTGGTAATGAGAACCTCACTTGTCAAGGAATGGCAGACAATGATCATAAAAAAACAAGTCTTTAATCATTAGTAAAACCAAAATCCTTACAATACAAGTAGGTGGACAATGTGTAACAATAAAATTTGCTACGCGTTTCTCGGCTCACTTGGCCGTTTCCTCAGGCATCTGAGGAAACGGCCAAGTGAGCCGAGAAACGCGTAGCAAATTTTATTGTTACACATTGTCCACCTACTTGTATTGTAAGGATTTTGGTTTTACTAATGATTAAAGACTTGTTTTTTTATGATCATTGTCTGCCATTCCTTGACAAGTGAGGTTCTCATTACCAAGCCGCTGCTAAGTGAAGTCTTAGTATCCTGATTTGCTGTGAGGAGCCAGTGGATCTGTCTTTTTCCACACCTGTGAGGAGAGAGCATACCGGAGAGAGCAAGCTGGTTTGCTCTGATAACCAGTCCATTTCCACAAGCACACTGGTGTGCTCTGCAAAAGTGTGAGTACCCTGGAATTTGAATACTGCTGTGTGAGATATATTGGGGCTGTGGATGCACACAATGGTCGATCTTGTTTGTGTTTAAATCCTACACAGATTGGCTTCTATCCGAAAAAGAAGGATTTTGATTCTGCAGTAGGGAGAGTCCACTGCTGACGGTTGAAGAAAATCTTGAACTTTTTGGTCAAATCATAAGACTACACATTCTATAGGGGACTTTTATACTGGGACATTCGTTTTAATGAGGTGCCATTATCCATTTTAATTAATCAATTGTTCATTTGTTTTATAATATTTTTATATATGGTGTACAAAAATTTTAGTCACATTAGCGCCCTCTGGTGTTTCTTGCACTTGTTTTAGGATTCGAATATGAAAACAAACATGAAATATTTTGGGAAGCGTTTAAAGCATTCATTAGAGGGGAAATTAAGGCTTATTTAGTTTGGATCAAACGAGTAACTCAACAGAAAGATTTACAGCTAGCAGGACAAGTACGTAACAGCTATAATGCTTTTCTAAGTGATAGATCGGGTGAACTATGGGACAAATATATTAAGGCTAGACAAGTAAGATAAACTTTCCTAATGCAAAAATCAAGACAGGAGAATCTTAGAACAAGGGCCTTCTTTTATAGACATAGTAGACAAGCAGGGAAATTCCTGGCAAACCTGGTTAAAATTAGGAAGACAAAACGTGACATACAGGCCATCAGTAAGGGAACGGAGAGAGTGACAAATTTGGAAGAAATAAATGATTGTATCTATAAATATTTTCAAAAAATTTATGCAGCAGATAACATAAATTTGGAAGCAAAGGCAGAGTTTTGGGATACAATTAGGCTACCTAACTTACGCCTAGATTTAGAGTTCTGCATTAGCCGTCCAAACCAGTGTTAGGGGGTCCTAATGCTGGTTTTGGCCGCCCGCTGGTATTTAGAGTCAGTCAGAAAAGGTTCTAACGCCCACTTTCCAGCCGAGACTTTTCCATACCGCAGATCCCCCTACGCCATTTGCGTATCTTATCTTTTCAATGGGATCTTTCTAACGCCGGTATTTAGAGTCTTGGCTGAAGTGAGCGTTAGAACTCTAACGACAAGACTCCAGCCGCAGAGAAAAGCCAGGAGTTAAGAGCTTTCTGGGCTAATGCCGGTTCATAAAGCTCTTAACTACTGTGCTCTAAAGTACACTAACACCCATAAACTACCTATGTACAACTAAACCGAGGTCCCCCCACATCGCCGCCACTCTATTAAATTTTTTTAACCCCTAATCTGCCGACCACACACCGCCTCCACCTACATTATCCCTATGTACCCCTAATCTGCTGCCCCTAACACCGCCGACACCTACATAATATTTATTAACCCCTAATCTGCCCCCCCAACATTGCCGCTACCTACAATTATTAACCCCTAATCTGCCGACCGGACCTCACCGCTACTATAGTAAATGTATTAACCCCTAAAGCTAAGTCTAACCCTAACCCTAACACCCCCCTAAATTAAATATAATTTTTATCTAACGAAATAAAATAAATCTTATTAAATAAATTATTCCTATTTAAAGCTAAATACTTACCTGTAAAATAAACCCTAATATAGCTACAATATAAATTATAATTATATTGTAGCTATTTTAGAATTCAAATTTATTTTACAGGCAACTTTGTATTTATTTTAACTAGGTACAATAGCTATTAAATAGTTATTAACTATTTAATAGCTACCTAGCTAAAAGAAATACAAAATTACCAGTAAAATAAATCCTAACCTAAGTTACAATTAAACCTAATACTACACTATCAATAAATTAAATACAAATACCTACAAATAAATACAAATAACTAAACTAACTAAAGTACAAAAAATAAAAAAAGAACTAAGTTACAAAAAATAAAAAAATAATTTACAAACATTATAAAAATATTACAACAATTTTAAGATAGTTACACTTACTCTAAGCCCCCTAATAAAATAACAAAGCCCCCCAAAATAAAAAAAATGCCCTACCCTATTCTACAATAAAATTTGTAAAGCTCTTTTACCTTACCAGCCCTTAAAAGGGCCATTTGCGGGGCATGCCCCAAAGAATTCTGCTCTTTTGCCTGTAAAAAAAACCATATAATACCCCCCCCAACATTACAACCCACCACCCACATACCCCTAATCTAACCCAAACACCCCTTAAATAAACCTAACACTAAGCCCCTGAAGATCTCCCTACCTTGTTTTCACCACACCGGGTATCACCGATCCGTCCAGAAGAGGGTCCGAAATCTTCATCCTATATCCGGGCGATGTCTTCATCCAAGCGGGGGCTGAAGAGGTCCATCATCCGGCTGAAGTCTTCATCCAAGCGGGGGCTGAAGAGGTCCATCATCCAGCTGAAGTCTTCTATCAAGCAGCATCTTCAATCTTCTTTCTTCCGGCTCCATCTTCATCCCGCCGACGCGGAACATCCTTCCTCCACAACTAACTCCAGACGAATGAAGGTTCCTTTAAGGGACGTCATCCAAGATGGCGTTCTTTGAATTCCGATTGACTGATAGGATTCTATCAGCCAATCGGAATTAAGGTAGGAATAATCTGATCACGTTCAATCCGATTGGCTGATCCAATCATCCAATCAGATTGAGCTTGCATTCTATTGGCTGTTCCGATCAGCCAATAGAATGCAAGCTCAATCTGATTGGCTGATCCAATCAGCCAATCGGATTGAACTTGAATCTGATTGGCTGATTCAATCAGCCAATCAGAATATTCCTACCTTTATTCCGATTGGCTGATAGAATCCTATCAGCCAATCAGAATTCGAGGGACGCCATCTTGGATGACGTCCCTTAAAGGAACCTTCATTCATCGGGAGTTCGTCGTGGAGGAAGGATGTTCCGCATCAGCAGGAGGAAGATGGATCCGGAAGAAAGAAGATTGAAGATGCCGCTTGATAGAAGACTTCAGCCGGATGATGGACCTCTTCAGCCCCCGCTTGGATGAAAACTTCAGCCGGATGATGGACCTCTTCAGCCCCCGCTTGGATGAAGACTTCGTCTGGATGATGGACCTCTTCAGCCCCCGCTTGGATGAAGACTTCAGCTGGATGATGGACTTCTTCAGCTCCCGCTTGGATGAAGACTTCAGCCGGATGATGGACCTCTTCAGCCCCCGCTTGGATGACGACATCACCCGGATTGGATGAAGACTTTGGACCATCTTCTGGACGGATCGGTGATACCCGGCGTGGTGAAGACAAGGTAGGGAGAGCTTCAGGGGCTTAGTGTTAGGTTTATTTAAGGGGGGTTTGGGTTAGATTAGGGGTATGTGGGTTGTAATGTGGGGGGGTATTGTATGTTTTTTTTACAGGCAAAAGAGCAGAATTCTTTGGGGCATGCCCCGCAAAAGGCCCTTTTAAGGGCTGGTAAGGTAAAAGAGCTTTACAGTTTTTATTGTAGAATAGGGAAGGGCATTTTTTTATTTTATGGGGCTTTGTTATTTTTTAGGGGGCTTAGAGTAGGTGTAATTAGTTTAAAATTCTTGTAATCTTTTTTATTTTTTGTAATTTAGTGTTTTTTTTGTAATTTAGTTTAGTTGATATAATTGTAGATAATTGTAGATAGTTTATTTAATTAATTTATTGATAGTGTAGTGTTAGGTTTAATTGTAACTTAGGTTAGGATTTATTTTACAGGTAATTTGGTAATTATTTTATCTAGGTAGCTATTAAATAGTTATTAACTATTTAATAGCTATTGTACCTGGTTAAAATAAGTACAAAGTTGCCTGTAAAATAAATATTAATCCTAAAATAGCTACAATATAATTATTATTTATATTGTAGCTATATTAGGGTTTATTTTACAGGTAAGTATTTAGCTTTAAATATGAATAATTTATTTAATAAGAATTATTTTATTTCATTAGATAACAATTATATTTAATTTAGGGGGTGTTAGGGTTAGACTTAGCTTTAGGGGTTAATACATTTATTAGAGTAGCGGTGAGGTATGGTCGGCAGATTTGGGGTTAATAATTGTAGGTAGGTAGCGGCGACGTTGGGGGGGGCAGATTAGGGGTTAATAAATATAATATAGGGGTCGGCAGGGGTTAGGGGCAGCAGATTAGGGGTTCATAGGGATAACGTAGGTTGCGGCGGTGTACAGAGAGGCAGATTAGGGGTTAATTGTATAATGCAGGTGTCAGCGATAGTGGGGGCGGCAGATTAGGGGTTAATAAGTGTAAGGTTAGGGGTGTTTAGACTCAGGGTACATGTTAGGGTGTTAGGTGCAGACTTAGGAAGTGTTTCCCCATAGGAAACAATGGGGCTGCGTTAAGAGCTGAACGCTGCTTTTTTGCAGGTGTTAGGTTTTTTACAGCTCAAACTGCCCCATTGTTTTCAATGGGGGAATCATGCACGAGCACGTTTTTGAAGCTGGCCGCATCCGTAAGCACTGCTGGTATTGAGAGTTGCAGTGGAGGTAAATTATGCTATACGCTCCCTTTTTGGAGCCTAACGCAGCCCTTCTGTGAACTCTAAATACCAGTGTTTTTTAAAAGGTGCGGGGGGAAAAAATACACGCGTAGCTAACGCACCCCTTTGGCCTCAGAACTCTAGTTTACAAAATAATGGAGGGGGAAATAACCTCAACATTAGAAGCTCTTTTTAATAAACTATACATAGAAAATAAGATGGAATCCAAGTATTTCACTACATCAACAATTTCGCTAATCCTCAAAAAAGATAAGAACCCGGAAGAGATGGGTTCATATAGACCCATCTCATTACTAAATAACGATTACAAATTATTAATGAATGTGATTTCTCAAAGATTAAAAAAGGTGATGGCCCCACTAATCCATAAAGATCAAGTTGGCGTTATGCCAAATAGAAGTTCAACGACCAATCTGAGGAAATTGCAATTGATAATCAAGTCATACTGGAATCAAACAAAAAAAATGGAACCTGAAAACAAACAGATATGGCGATTACATCTATTGATGCTGAAAAAGCTTTCAATATGATCACATGGGATCATTTATTTACGACAATAGGAAAATTTGGAATCTCAGGCCCTTTCCTCAGATTGGTACAAATGATCTACAAAGACACTCAGGCCAACATTTTAATAAACGGTAGTACAACACCAAATTTCATGCTTCAGAAGGGAACTAGACAAGGCTGCCCACTTTCCCCTTACCTGTTTAATTTAGCCATTGAACCATTAGCTATTTATCTGAGGAAAGAAATAGAGGGTATTTGGTTGGGGAGGAGAAGAATGACACTATTATTATATGCCAACGACTTGTTGGTGTTCATAAAAGACACTAAAAGTAATATCCCCCTGCTAATTCATATATTAGAAAAGTTTGGTATGTTTGCAGGTTATAAAGTTAATATTAACAAGTCAGAGATTTTATGGCTACAGAAACAGAAAAATAGCTATAAAAATTCCCCATTTAAAGAAGCAAACGGAAAGCTGAAATACTCGGGCATTGTATTGACTAAGGATCCAGAGAAGTGGTATATATCTAATTATCCCCAAATATGGAAAAAAATGTCTAAAGACCTGGCAAACTGGTCCAATTTCCCGCTATCTCTGACAGGTAAAATTAATCTAATTAAAATGGTATTATTTCCCAAAATTTTATATATCCTACAAAACTTGCCTTTATTTATCAAACGCAAGGATCTTATATTGTTCAGACGGGATTGCCTAAAGTTTTTATGGGGAAAGAAACGCAAGGCATTGGCTTTACATAATTTGACCTTGCTTAAAACAGGGGGAGGTTTGGAGTTTCCGGACATTGAAATATATAACCTAATATGCACAGGGAAATTCGTACTTGAGTGGTTAACGAAGGTTAACTATTTCGCCACATCTGAATTAGAGGAGTATTCAGTGGCCCCATACAGTTTAAAAGCATTGGTACATTGTAAAGGGAATTTACCAAATAAAGTGAAAAAAAATTCTACGATAAAGAATGTAATCGTGGCATTGCACAAACTGTTGAAAATTTTACGAATAAGCCCTGAATATTCTAAATATTTGACAATAATGGGGAATCCTAAGTTTATAACGGCATTAGAGTCGAAAATATTTCATAGATGGAAAATGAAGGGCTTGACCTTTGTACAACAATTAAGAGACAAAGTAACGAGAGGCTGCAGAACATTCCAAGATCTAAAAAAAGAGTTTAAAATCACCAATAAAGAATTCTTCGCCTATATGTAGGTACGGCATTTTTTGAAGCATTAAATAAAGACAATATAGAAGATAATCTGGGGGAAGGGATAAATATGGTTATAAATTTGTACAGTCAAGGAACCCATTCTATTTCCTTTTTTTATAAGACAATTACAAAATTTCAAGAAATAACAAGAATCGGGGCTTTAGCAGCGAGCTGGCGACAGCCAGTAGAGAGGTTACGAAAGAGCTTTGATATGGTAGAGAAAGCAACTTTGTCTATGGGATGGAGAGAATCCCATGTCAAAGTAATAAATAAGGTATATATTACACCAGCTGTAAAAGCAAAATGGTAAAAGAATATAGAAAACAAATGCTGCAAATGCAGCCTACCATTAGCAGATTTAGTTCATTGTCTATGGAAATGTCCAAAAATTCAAAAATTTTTGGGAAAGCTGAATTATTGGTTCAATAAAATTAACAGGAAGGAGATCAAATTAGATACAGATGATATCTTGTTTATATTCCAAACACCCAAAACACAAGTTAATTTAAGATTTGTGAATACAGTAATTCTAGTAGGGAGATCTCTAATATTGAAATACTGGAAAGCAAAAAAATGCCCCAATCTGGTAGAGTATATTAACAGAATTAAGGGACAATTGATAGTGAAACAATATGATACGACAGTTAATTCTGAATCACAGATTAGATGTTTCCTTAGTAAGTGGAAAAGGTTTATCCAGTCATTTTCAGAGGAAGAACAAGCGCGGATAATATATCCTTTCAGGAACTCAGAAACTCTGACTAATACGATTGCTAGAAACAAATTCCCCAATTGTGATTAGGTTAGACAAGGATTGGGACGATGGGGGTCGGGGTGAGTGGGGAGAGGGAGGGCACAGAATATTTAATTCTTTTTTTTTTCTCTCTCTATCTCTTCTTTAATTCGTTTTGTTTTAATTTATTTTATGTTATTTGTGCGTTTGATTTCAAGAATATAAGCAGAAGTATGATGTATTAGGTTGAACTAGCATTAATCTAGAGAGGATTTTTGAAATGTAAATGGACTGGAATAAGCAAGGAAGAAATTCAGTTTGTTTAAAAAAAAAGAAAAGAAAAGGGGTTAATTGGAAAAATCCACTTTCAAAAAATTAATAGAACTTTTGGGTTGCAGAGGTGTGACGGGTTCAAAGACAGGAAACAATTCTTAAGGTGAGTGAGTTTCTTGCTATGGAAGAGGGTTTTCTCTGTGGCCTTCTGTTTCATAAGGTTCTAATCTCATACTGATAGCCAGCATAGCATTACAGAATCACCATGTTTTTTGTTTTATATTAGAATACTTCCACCTTTTTTAAATTAACATTTTTTCAATAAGGATGTGGTTTAAAGAATGATCTGACTTTATGAGAATTTTTATTTGTCACAACTGAAAGTGAGAGCTTTTGATAAGGTCTCAAATAATAGCAACAAGATTGATATGTTCTCGCTATTATTTTTTTAGCAGGTCCCTTAGACTATTGTTGCTTTTTCATTTTTTGTGCCATTCATTGTCATTCAGCTGCAAGCTATTTAATTGTTAGCAGGATTTAGTCTGAGCAAACCATAAATGTTAGCAACAGTGTTGTCACTATGCTTTTTATTATTAAATAACAGTAATTACATTTAGAACTGGTTTTATAGTTGATGAATTATTTAAGTGTATCTCAGAAAAGAATAGCTAACTTACTTAAATGTAATTTTAAGCAGATTGTACTTTTCCCTCAAGACCAATTGTAGGTCTCGATATAGATACAGTTTATTTCACATTGCTAAAACTATGGATTTTATTATTTGGATCCTAGTAGGCATTACAATAATATGTAAAGCTTGATTTAAATTTTTATAATAATCAAAATAATCTTTTAGTATATTGTAAACTTCATGGCAACTTAAAAAAGGATTATTAAACAGCGCTCCTTTGGTAAATATGTTAAATCAAAGTAAACATAAAAATAAACAGATTGTTTACAAAAAACAGCAGACAACTTATTTGTTTTCTTGCAATATGAGCACTTAGAATTTCTTAGTGTAGCCCCTGCCCCCAGTGTGATAAGAGAGCTGATATCTTGGCAACTTATGTTATATTATGACTGATCTGAGCATGATTTTTTTGAATTTCGGTTCGGAGCGATTCAAATTCGGAAAAATTTGAATCAATTCGTTTCGGATTTGTTTCAGATTCATTTGGATTCAAATAAATTCGTCTGGATTCGGTTCGATTTGGTTCGATTCGGTTCGAAAATTCGGAATTTCGGTAAGTGTTAGGTGGGATTAGACTAGTATTATGTACTGTATATTAGGTGTAACCCATAGCAGAGTGATACAACCTAATATACTGTACAATACTAGTGTAATCCATGGCCATCCAAATCTACCGAATAAATCCGAATAAATCTGAATAAATCCGAAGTAATTCTATTTGGGAGATTCAGCACTATTTTAATTCGGAAATTCGGTTCGATCCGAATCGCTGAATTTTCCGAATTTTCCGAATTTCCAAATCGAACCGAACCGAATCGCACATGCCTAGTATCTAGTCTTGTCAATTCACTTTATAGTAAACTATAGATAAACCCTCCAACAGAGGCCACAGCTGTGACAGGAAGTAATGTACACTGCACAAATGTAGCTTCAACTAAAGGGGCCCAAAGGCATTACTGAGGATGAAAAAGGGAATATCGTTATTGATAATTACAACTTTAGAGGGGAATTAATTGGGTTCCCTCGCAATAAGTAACTAATAATGTAGTAATATGGTGCTATGTACATTGTCTAAACTAGAAAAACATCTTGGAGGTATGACCTCCAAAAAAAAGTACATATAGGTAGCACTCAAATTCCCTTTAATAATGGTATCGACAGAGATGTGAGTGGCGGATAAACTAGGTTGTTTAAAATATAACTTTTATTGGGACTTTTAAAATAATGGTATGACAAAACAATTAAAATTTCAGAAACTTGGATCCATTTATTTAGGGACAGGGATGAAAATTTCCCTGGAGGTGAGATTTTCTAAATAAAGATATACTAATATATTGAATTGGTAGCTCTGGTTTATCCAATTATTGGTAAAAGTATATACTAGTGGTAATACAGGCACAATCCACTAATATAAAATATATTTCTTAAGTTGTGAATAGTTGTACACACTGTTTTATTTCCACAAGTTGAAGGTGGTTATGGTATATTGTGATATACCATGTATTTATTATTCACCGAATCTATGGAGCATAAAGAGATAGGTTTGTAGATTCAGTAACTCGATATACTGCCCTTATAGTTGTGTAACTTGTAAATATAACAGATGGTATTTGTACTAAGTGAATAACTTTATACTGATTGGAGTTACACCAAAACTACAACCACTAGATGTTAGTCAAAATGATATCCACAGTGAGTAAAGTGTGTTTTCACTGGATGATTAAAATACTGATAATGCGACCACTTCAAATACTAGGATATACCTCTGTGTGTTATAACAACTGTAACATATAAGATACTACCCTTATAGTTGTGTAACTTGTAAATATAACTGATGGTATTTACGCTAAGTGAATAGCTTTACACTGATTAGAGTTACACAAAAACTACAACCACTAGGTGTTTAGTCAAAATGATATCCACAGCGAGTAAAGTGTATTTTCACTGGATGATTAAAATACTGATAATGCGACCACTTCCAATACTAGGATATACCTTTGTGTGTTATATCAACTGTAACATGTAAGATGGTATATCGTTGGTAGACTATAGTCTAATGGTTGTCAGGGATAGATTTAAAGTAGTTCTACAAAATATTTAACTTCTTAAGTGTAGTTATTACACCCAGTACTGAAGACACTGTTGTTTGATCAACCAATCTCCTGGTTTTGATATTAATATGTAAATCACACCACCACTTTAAGCGTTATGTTAAAACCAGTGCTTTAAGCTGTAAGCACTGGCATGCTATATCAAGTTGCTAATAGTTAGGTGATTAAGTAAAGCAAAAATGTATGTCTCATCACCACTAATTTGGAATTCAAAACCAAATTAACTCACTTATAATAAGTAAGGTTGCCATTGTATAAAGTTATAAAGGTCCGTATACCTTATTACCCATATAAAGAAATAGCAACACTGTATATAGTTAGACTAAATTGAAACGGTACCGATATTGCTATAATCTTTTAGCTATATCTTTGATAATGGTTAGATGTATATTTAGTTCTCTCCAGTTCAAAGATTACTTTGTCCCACTGTCCCTATATATAATAAGTATAATAATTCATCTTAGCTTATAAAATAGCTGTGGCTATAAATGTCCACATTAACTGTTAATCAGCTTGACAAATTAAATCAATATTATCCAAATTATGAATTTAGGTTTCTGCTACATTAAAACCACATATAAACGGAGCCCATCAACTCCCAACCTCCCCTGACATGTTTCGTCGACAAACTCGGCTTTCTCAAAGGGTTTACCGAGGTTACGGTCTGGCGCGTATTTGTGCCAAGTGACTCCGCCTAATTCAGGTGATTAACCAATGGACTGCTCTGGGTGTGAATGTTTTGCTGGTGACGTACCAGCAGTTCTCCTCCAATCCTAATCGGTGGGTGTGAATATTATGCTGCTAACATTACAGCTGACTTTATGCATCTGACAAGTGTGATGTTTTCTTAGCAACGGCTTATCAAGCCAGATCGCCGTGTATACTTTACGATATTAAATAAGTTATCCTCCAATTTTAACAAGAGGGTATGCATAATGTGCTGGTGACATTCCAGCTGACTTTATAAATCTGACAAGTGTGATGTTTTGCTGGCAACGGCATGTCATGCCCGATCGCCGTGTATACTTTTCAATATTGAATGAGTTCTCCTCCAATCCTAACAGGTGGGTGTGAATATTATGCTGGTAACATTCCAGCTGACTTTAAGAATCTGACAAGTATGATGTTTTGCTAACAACTGCAAGTCACGGCCGATCGCCATATGTACTCTTCAATATGTCCTCATGTCATAATACACACTTTTGCTCTGCAATAGTCCACTAAATAATTGTATTATAGGAGTCTTAGTATAATACTATGTCAATGACAACATATCTTAGCCCAATCTTCCTATATGTCGTAAGATGCCACATCACCGTTATTATGTCTAACCAAGCCTGTGTAGCTCATTCATGTCTATTGTAAACATTAGCCTGACATCGTGTTTAAGTTTTCAAAAACAGTGGCTGTATCTACCATAAGCAACGTATTGGGCACGATTGCCTGTATTGATCCCTGGCTACACTTAACATTGTTTGATCCCTCTAAGCATCAACAATGTAAATACTGCATGTCCAAAGTATCATACATTTATTATATAAATATCTTCATGAAAAGTAATCAATAATGAATAAAAATATTCAATTATTATGTCATTTTAATCTACTAGAGCCGCAATCTAATTCCTTAAATTCATTGTATGTAAATAATATCCAAAGGAAAAGTAATCCTAAAATATTCCATTTATTGATTATCAACATATGCTGTTTAATTTGTTCTGGGTTATCTCATAATAACGAGATTAAAATGTAATAGATAACAGCATATAAGTTTATCTCCCTAGGGTGTTATGACACTAATGTTGCCAATGGCCAATACAGATAAAATAATACATATTATCTTGTTGATATTGCTGTTACTAAGTAATAAATGAGAGCAGTGCAATAGAGCCTCATGATGTCTTATAATTATTTTATGTAATAAGTATTACATCTGGGAAATATGTTCATACCTTATGAGCATGCTTTATAAGGACGATTGCCCCATTTTGTTAAAGTTCAACTACTCTCCCTTAATAACATAGGTTATGTGTGGATTGAAAAAATATATATAATAACTAATAATTACTGTGATACAATCATAAGGGATTTAATATATACATGAATCCTATGTGTGGTGTTCAATTAATTTAAATTTTGAT
Source organism: Bombina bombina (assembly GCF_027579735.1). Taxonomy (NCBI): domain Eukaryota; kingdom Metazoa; phylum Chordata; class Amphibia; order Anura; family Bombinatoridae; genus Bombina; species Bombina bombina. The sequence goes on along the minus strand of NC_069501.1, from coordinate 907,215,721 downwards.
AAATACTGAATAATATAAGGTGTCTGTATGTGTAAATATGAAATCTAATTAGAACACAAAAGTGTGTATTATGACATGAGGACATATTGAAGAGTACATACGGCGATCGGCCGTGACTTGCAGTTGTTAGCAAAACATCATACTTGTCAGATTCTTAAAGTCAGCTGGAATGTTACTAGCACATTATGCATACCCACTTGTTAAAATTGGAGGATAACTTATTTAATATCGTAAAGTATACACGGCGATCTGGCTTGATAAACCGTTGCTAAGAAAACATCACACTTGTCAGATGCATAAAGTCAGCTGTAATGTTAGCAGCATAATATTCACACCCACCGATTAGGATTGGAGGAGAACTGCTGGTACGTCACCAGCAAAACATTCACACCCAGAACAGTCGATTGGTTAATCACCAGAATTAGGTGGAGTCACTGGGCACAAATACCCGCCAGACCGTAACCTCGGTAAACCCTTTGAGAAAGCTGAGTTTCTCGGCGAAACATGTCAGGGGAGGTTGGGAGTTGATGGGCTCCGTTTATATGTGGTTTTAATGTAGCAGAAACCTAAATTCATAATTTGGATAATATTGATTTAATTTGTCAAGCTGATAAACAGTTAATGTGGACATTTATAGCCACAACTATTTTATAAGATAAGATGAATTATTATACTTATTATATATAGGGACAGTGGGACAAAGTAATCTTTGAACTGGAGAGAACTAAATATACATCTAACCATTATCAAAGATATAGCTAAAAGATTATAGCAATATCGGTACCGTTTCAATTTAGTCTAACTATATACAGTGTTGCTATTTCTTTATATGGGTAATAAGGTATACGGACCTTTATAACTTTATGCAGTGGCAACCTTACTTATTATAAGTGAGTTAATTTGGTTTTGAATTCCAAATTAGTTGTGATGAGGCACACATTTTTGCTTTACTTAATCACCTAACTATTAGCAACTTGATATAGCATGCCAGTGCTTACAGCTTAAAGCACTGGTTTTAACATAACGCTTAACACATTTTTGCTTTACTTAATCACATAACTATTAGCAACTTGATATAGCATGCCAGTGCTTACAGCTTAAAGCACTGGTTTTAACATAACGCTTAAAGTGGTGGTGTGATTTACATATTAATATCAAAACCAGGAGATTGGTTGATCAAACAACAGTGTCTTCAGTACTGGGTGTAATAACTACACTTAAGAAGTTAAATATTTTGTAGAACTACTTTAAATCTATCCCTGACAACCATTAGACTATAGTCTACCAACGATATACCATCTTATATGTTACAGTTGAGATAACACACAGAGGTATATCCTAGTATTGGAAGTGGTCGCATTATCAGTATTTTAATCATCCAGTGAAAATACACTTTACTCACTGTGGATATCATTTTGACTAAACACCTAGTGGTTGTAGTTTTTGTGTAACTCTAATCAGTATAAAGCTATTCACTTAGCGTAAATACCATCAGTTATATTTACAAGTTACACAACTATAAGTGTAGTATCTTATATGTTACAGTTGATATAACACACAGAGGTATATCCTAGTATTTGAAGTGGTCGCATTATCAGTATTTTAATCATTCAGTGAAAACACACTTTACTCACTGTGGATATCATTTTGACTAACATCTAGTGGTTGTAGTTTTGGTGTAACTCCAATCAGTATAAAGTTATTCACTTAGTACAAATACCATCTGTTATATTTACAAGTTACACAACTATAAGGGCAGTATATCGAGTTACTGAATCTACAAACCTATCTCTTTATGCTCAATAGATTCGGTGAATAATAAGTACATGGTATATCACAATATACCATAACCACCTTCAACTTGTGGAAATAAAACAGTGTGTACAACTATTTACAACTTAAGAAATATATTTTATATTAGTGCATTGTGCCTGTATTACCAGTAGTATATACTTTTACCAATAATTGGATAAACCAGAGCTACCAATTCAATATATTAGTATATCTTTATTTAGAAAATCTCACCTCCAGTGATATTTTCATCCCTGTCCCTAAATAAATGGATCCAAGTTTCTGTAATTTTAATTGTTTTGTCTTACCATTATTTTGAAAGTCCCAATAAAAGTTATATTTTAAACAACCTAGTTTATCCGCCACTCACATCTCTGTCGATACCATTATTAAAGGGAATTTGAGTGCTACCTATATGTACTTTTTTTTGGAGGTCATACCTCCAAGATATTTTTCTACTGCACAAATGTAGTATAACAAAATAAATAAAAGTACTATCCATTTACAATGAGGAATAATACATATTACAATGATTTCTATTAAGTCAAGCCACTGTTTGGAGCTATTTTTTACTAAAACAATGAAACAGATGTCATTATAGAAAAAGTGCATACAAGCATTAAAAACTGTATACAAACATAAGACAACTGTAACCATAATAGCTCCCTTACAACTTCTCCAATCTTACGCCTAGATTTAGAGTTTGGCGTTAGCCGTCAAAACCAGTGTTAGGGGCTCCTAACGCTGGTTTTGGGCTACCGCTGGTATTTAGAGTCAGTCAGGAAAGGGTCTAACCCTCACTTTGCAGCTGCGACTTTTCCATACCGCAGATTCCCCTACACCATTTGCGTATCCTATCTTTTCGATGGGATCTTTCTAACACCGGTATTTAGAGTCTTAACTGAAGAGAGCGTTAGAAATCTAACGACAAAACTCCAGCCGCAGCAAAAGCCAGGAGTTAAGAGCTTTCTGGGCTAACGTCGGTTCATAAAGCTCTTAACTACTGTGCTCTAAAGTACACTAACACCCATAAACTACCTATGTACCCCTAAACCGAGGCCCCCCACACCGCCGCCACTCTAATAAAAATTTTTAACCCCTAATCTGCCGACCGCACACCGCCACAACCTACGTTATCCCTATGTACCCCTAATCTGCTGCCCCTAACACCGCCGACCCCTATATTATATTTATTAACCCCTAATCTGCCCCCCCAACGTCGCCACTACCTACCTACAATTATTAACCCCTAATCTGCCGACCGGACCTCACCGCTACTATAATAAAGTTATTAACCCCTAAGCCGCCTCACTCCCACCTCAATAACCCTATAATAAATAGTATTAACCCCCAATCTGGCCTCCCTAACATCACCAACACCTAACTTCAAGTATTAACCCCTAATCTGCCGACCGGACCTCACTGCTACTCTATTAAATTTATTAACCCCTAAAGCTAAGTCTAACCCTAAACCTAACACCCCCCTAAGCTAAATATAATTTAAATCTAACTAAATAAAATAAATCTTATTAAATAAATTATTCCTATTTAAAGCTAAATACTTAGCTGTAAAATAAACCCTAATATAGCTACAATATAAATTATAATTATATTGTAGCTATTTTAGGATTTATATTTATTTTACAGGCAACTTTGTATTTATTTTAACCAGGTACAATAGCTATTAAATAGTTAATAACTATTTGATAGCTACCTAGTTAAAATAATTACCAAATTACCTGTAAAATAAATCCTAACCTAAGTTACAATGAAACCTAACACTACACTATCAATAAATTAATTAAATAAATTACCTACAATTATCTACAATTAAACCTAACACTACACTATCATTAAATTAATTAAATAAATTACCTACAAATACCTACAAATAAATACAATTAAATAAACTAACTAAAGTACAAAAATAAAAAAGCTAAGTTACAAAAAATAAAAATAAATTACAAACATAATAAAAATATTACAACAATTTTAAAATAATTACACCTACTCTAAGCCCCCTAATAAAATAACAAAGCCCCCCAAAATAAAAAAATGCCCTACCCTATTCTAAAATAAAAATTGAAAAGCTCTTTTACCTTACCAGCCCTTAAAAGGGCCTTTTGCGGGGCATGCCCCAAAGAAATCAGCTCTTTTGCCTGTAAAAAAAACACAATACCACCCCCAACATTACAACCCCCCACCCACATACCCCTAATCTAACCCAAACCCCCCTTAAATAAACCTAACACTAAGCCCTTGAAGATCTTCCTACCTTGTCTTCACCACGCCGGGTATCACCCATCGGTCCTCCAGAGGGTCCCGAAGTCTTCATCCTATCCGGCAAGAAGAAGTCCAGAAGAGGCTCCAAAGTCTTCATACTATCCGGGCAGAAGAGGAGATCCGGACCGGCAAACATCTTCATCCAAGCGGCATCTTCTATCTTCATCCATCCGACGACGAGCGGCTCCATCTTCAAGACCTCTGGCGCGGATCAATCCTCTTCTTCCGACGTCCTAACACAGAATGAAGGCTCCTTTAAGGGACGTCATCCAAGATGGCGTCCCTCGAATTCCGATTGGCTGATAGGATTCTATCAGCCAATAGGAATTACGGTAGGAAAAATCTGATTGGCTGATGGAATCAGCCAATCAGATTCAAGTTCAATCCGATTGGCTGATCCAATCAGCCAATCAGATTGAGCTTGCATTATATTAGCTGATCGGAACAGCCAATAGAATGCGAGCTCAATCTGATTGGCTTATTGGATCAGCCAATCGGATTGAACTTGAAACTGATTGGCTGATTCCATCAGCCAATCAGAATTTTCCTACCTTAATTCCGATTGGCTGATAGAATCCTATCAGCCAATCGGAATTCGAGAGACGCCATCTTGGATGATGTCCCTTAAAGGAGCCTTCATTCTGTGTTTGGAAGAAGAGGATGGATCCGCGCCGGAGGTCTTGAAGATGGAGCCGCTCGTCGTCGGATGGATGAAGATAGAAGATGCCGCTTGGATGAAGATGTTTGCCGGTCCGGATCTCCTCTTCTGCCCAGATAGCATGAAGACTTTGGAGCCTCTTCTGGACTTCTTCTAACCGGATAGGATGAAGACTTCGGGACACTCTGGAGGACCGATCGGTGATACCTGGCGTGGTGAAGACAAGGTAGGAAGATCTTCAGGGGCTTAGTGTTAGGTTTATTTAAGGGGGGTTTGGGTTAGATTAGGGGTATGTGGGTGGTGGGTTGTAATGTTGGGGGGTGGTATTGTGTTTTTTTTTTACAGGCAAAAGAGCTGATTTCTTTGGGGCATGTCACGCAAAAGGCCCTTTTAAGGGCTGGTAAGGTAAAAGAGCTTTTCAATTTTAATTTTAGAATAGGGTAGTGCATTTTTTTTATTTTGGGGGGCTTTGTTATTTTATTAGGGGGCTTAGAGTAGGTGTAATTAGTTTAAAATTGTTGTAATACTTTTATTATGTTTGTAAATTATTTTTTTATTTTTTTGTAACTTAGCTTTTTTTATTTTTTGTACTTTAGTTAGTTTATTTAATTGTAGATAATTGTAGGTAATTTATTTAATTAATTTATTGATAGTGTAGTGTTAGGTTTAATTGTAACTTAGGTTAGGATTTATTTTACAGGTAATTTGGTAATTATTTTAACTAGGTAGCTATTAAATAGTTATTAACTATTTAATAGCTATTTTACCTGATTAAAATAAATACAAAGTTGCCTGTAAAATAAATATTAATCCTAAAATAGCTACAATATAATTATTATTTATATTGTAGCTATATTAGGGTTTATTTTACAGGTAAGTTTAAATTTAGCTTTAAAAAGGAATAATTTATTTAATAAGAGTTAATTTATTTTGTTAGATTTAAATTATATTTAATTTAGGGGGGTGTTAGGGTTCGGGTTAGAGTTAGCTTTAGGGGTTAATACATTTATTATAGTAGCTGTGAGGTCCGGTCGGCAGATTAGGGGTTAATTATTGTAGGTAGCTGGCGGCAACGTTGTGGGGGGCAGATTAGGGGTTAATAAATATAATATAGGGGTCGGCGGTGTTAGGGGCAGCAGATTAGGGGTACATAGGTATAATGTAGATTGCGGCGGTGTACGGAGCGGCAGATTAGGGGTTAAAAAAAATATGCAGGGGTCAGCAATAGCGGGGGTGGCAGATTAGGGGTTAATAAGTGTAAGGCTAGGGGTGTTTAGACTCGGGTTACATGTTAGGGTGTTAGGTGCAGACATAGGAAGTGTTTCCCCATAGGAAACAATGGGGTTGCGTTAGGGGCTGAACGCTGCTTTTTTGCAGATGTTAGTTTTTTTTTAAGCTCAAACTGCCCCATTGTTTCCTATGTGGGAATCGTGCACGAGCACGTTTTTGAAGCTGGCCGCGTCCGTAATCACCGCTGGTATTGAGAGTTGCAGTGGCGGTAAATTATGCTCTATGCTCCTTTTTTGGAGCCTAACGCAGCCATTCTGTAAACTCTAAATACCAGAGGTATTTAAAAGGTGCGGGTCGTTACCGACAAAATTCTAAATCTAGCCGTTAGTTAAGCCAACCTATATACATATATGATACAACATTTATAATGTTTTCAAGCACTTGGATTGAGTAAGCAAATGAAAAACTACAAGAATCAAGGGCTCCATTACATATGTGGCATCGCCCGCAAAAGCTTGCGCCGCCGGATTTTGCGCAATTTTGGTATTACATATACGGCGTAGCATACAAGTTATGCGCGTATATTTCACCCGTCGGCCGTATTTTTTTCTCCCATAGATTAACATAGAACAGCCACACAATTTGGTATCCAATATACAGCGTAAGAACTTATGCGCGCAGAATTCAGAAAATCTACTCCATTCTCATCTCGCCACACATTGCACACGCAGCAACCCTTGCACTGACTAAAAAAACAATGTAACTCACTGGAAGCCTTAGCAGACACATACATATTTTGAAGCCACAACCTAATCAAATGCATGGAGCTTGTAGGTATAATCATATCTCATTACTTTATCACATTGTGTACATGTACTTGCTTATTTACTTTATATTTCTCCTTAAAACAATCATCAATACTTGGAGAGAACAATGGGCAATCATAATTGTATTACCTTTATCTCTTTAGAATGCATTGGGAGTGTAATTTATTCTACTGTTAACACAGCTTGGCATTGATGCTACAATATATAATGGGACAGTCAAGTCCAAAGAAAACCTTCTTGTTTCAAATAGGGCATGTCATTTCAAACAACTTTCCAATGTAATTCTAACACCAATGTTGCTTTGTTCTCTTGGTATTCTTAGTTGAAAGATAAACCTAGGATGGCTCATATGATAATTTCTAAGACCTTTAAGGCTGCTTCTTTGCAATTGTGTCAAACAAATCACAAACAACACAACCTCTCACCTGCAGCCTTAAAACACATGATAATGCACACCTATCAGTAACATCAGTATTATATATACCCATGTGTCAATTTATATTGGATGTGAGATATATTGATTTACATCTTAGAAGTGAATATTACTATATGTACCCTTCATAAACAACTATTGTGGATGTGAGTTATAGTACAAGAATATGTCATAAACATGATAATATTACCTGTTGTTATTGCCATTTCCACACAGGTCATATTATATGTTTTAACAATATTAGTGTAATAAAACACACCTTACAGGAATGTGTATGACAATGACATGGTAAATAAAAGAGGACAAGGTTTATGGTGAACTATAATAATATTTATTAATTTTTTTGGCTTCTTGGATGAGGGAACTGAGGTGCCTGTAGTGTATTTCCTTGTTTTCCTGTTTTTAGAAGATTCTGGTGTTTCTGCTGGGGTGCTGGCCACAGATGATAGGCTGCAAGCAGTGTCCTGCTGGTGTGTAAAGTGCTCAACCAACACAACCAAGAGTTGATTTTGTTCTCGCCATCTATTGTCCATCTGCATCTGCATCTGCATATCAGACAGAATTTGCATCATCTGTGACTGGTTCTGAACACTTGCACTTAACTATGCTGCCATGTCCCTCTGCAGCTCTATGCAACATTGTTGTATCCTCTCTTGCCTCCTGAAGAACCTCTCTTGGCCTCTTTGTATGCTCCAAGTGCTTGTTATGAGCCTCCTTTTGAGTCCAATGTATTCCTCACCCAGGGGAGAATGCAATGTATCCACAGGCTCTTGAGCAACAGGGCTTCTAGTTGCTTGTTGGGCATGTTCACCTGCATCTGCTTGTGCTCATGGGGCAGGTTCAGCTGCATCTGCTTGTGCTCGTGGGGCAGGTTCAGATGTATCTACTGGTGCTCGTGGGGCAGGTTCAACTGCATCTACTGGTGCTCATGGGGCAGGTTCAGCTGCATCTACTGGTGCTCGAGGGGCAGGTTCAGCTGCATCTGATGGTGCTTGAGGTGCAGCTGTAGTTTCGGATATATTTCCATTTGCAGATGGTGGAGCTTGTCCCATGGATGAGGATGGGGGATGTCGTCCCATGGATGAGGATGGGGGAGGTTGTCCCATGGATGAGGATGGGGGAGGTCGTCCCATGGATGAGGATGGGGGAGGATGTCCCATGGATGAGGATGGGGGAGCTCTCATGGTTGATTGATAGTCCTACTGATGACCAGTGTGCGACCACTCAGCCTCTCCAATTGGCACTTCTTGTGACATGTCAGTAAAATCCATGACTAACATGAGATTGTGTTGTGTGGAGGGGGGGTAAATACATGGACCCTTTGTGGCTGTCTTGGCTCCCCCTCAAAGCCAAAATAAGGATATTTCTCTGGCCAGGAATCTTGCCAGGGGTCATATGTCATATGCATCACTCCCGGGTCCTCAACTGAAGTCATCCAACCATGCTCATGCCTGGGAGCATACTGTTCTCGCGGTTGCCTAAAGACTGGTGGTGGTGGTGGCATGGATGTTTGCATCCTCGTGACAGGAGGTTCTGTGGAGTCAAAGGATGAGAGGGATTAGTACAGTCAGATATATGTCCATGTGTGCATACAATTACATGTGGCTTGTGGCCTGTGTTACTCTTAGACATGTTAGTATTGCACTATTCCACCTCATATCATGAATTGCATTGTGTTAAGTAGCAGTAATGTCAAGTAAAATTGTAGATGTTTTTTTAGTACACCAAATACCATGATCCTCATCATGTACATGAATAAGTGATATTAAAGGATGATATATCTCAAATACATATAATACTGTTGTGTGGGATGATACTCACCAGCATGCTGTGTTGTGGTTGCAGCCCCTGAGTCACGAGCCCCTGAAAGTCAACGGACTGCTTTGATACTCAGGGACCTGCGTATCATCAGAGTGTAATAAATTGCAGGCACTACTCAGTTAGTGAAAAATAAAAATACAAAATGTATTAGTTCCAATTAAAACATGAAGTGTTCCCAGACAGGGGTCAACACAAAAGTAAGGTCTGATGCGTTTCACGCCCCCTAGTGGTGCTTAATCATAGACTGTGGTTATAGGAGAGGGGCCACCCTTTTATGAAAAAACAACAAATGTTTTACCCCTAACAGACCACAAAAAAGTTAAAGACATGCTCAATGCAAAAACAAAGTGTATAAAAAAGCAACATTGCTTAAACTGTATAATAACTGAGATATGGCATAGGGCAAAAAAGGGTGCATAAATATGTAGTAATATTAAATTATCTTCAATCTATAAACATAATAAATTTAAGTTCAAATGCTGAAAATAAAAATCTAAGAGAAATGATACTTCTGTGTTAATAACAAAATAGATATTAATCATCAATGAAATAACTAATATTGAATTATTTATTCATAGCTAAGGGTGTGTTTGTTTGTAATTTCAAAATCCAAAATAATTATTTTTTTATCAAGGATTTTGTGTTTATTGCCCCCTCTGATGGGTACCCGTGCTAAGTCTATTACTTGTACAAATATGTCTGCTTTATTTGTGAAATTAATACCATTAAAGTGGCTAGCGACAGCAGAATCCTTAGCATAGTTTTTTACATCCCTAACATGTGCTTTTTTTCTTAATTCTCCAGATGTTTGTCCTGTATATTGATTGTTGCATAAATTGCACGTTAGCAAATATACAGCCCATTGGGTACTGCAATTGGCATAAAAATCAATATCAAATATTTGATAAGTGACACTAGATGTGAATGACTGGCCCTTTAAGATCAATGCATATGTTTAGCAGTTCCTACTTCCACACTTAAAATTGCCTTTTTTGGATAACCAGCTAAATTCAGATTTATGTGTGTTCCTTTGGACCAGAGAGTGACTGGCTCAAAGTTCTTGTTTTTTTGGGGACGAATTTGCAGTTATCAACACAGGATTTTAATATATCATCTCCAGATAGGAGATGCATGTATTTTTTAAGTATTTTGACAACTGAGTCAAATTGTGTGGTATATTCAGTGGTAAACACCACAGAATCTGATAGGTCATTATTATTTATTTTTTTCTTCTTGGACTGCTTATTATGATCAATATTTAGATTTTTAACATGTTGGCAACATTGAACTAAGGTATCCTTCTTATAACATCTCTGTGCCAGTCTGTTCTCAAGTTCTGTAGCTTGTTGGTCATAAATTTTATCTGATTTGGTGTTACATCTAAGTCTGATGAACTGACCTTTTGGGATAGCTGTGACAAGATGTTTAGGGTGTTGTGATGTGGCATGTGATATTGTGTTCCCTGCTGTGGGTTTTCTAAAAGTTTTTGTGCATATTTGTCCATCTTCAATATATAAGGATAAATCTAGAAAATTTACCTCTGTACTACTGTGTATGCCAGTACATTTTAACCCCATGCTGTTAGTATTGAGATAATGCATGAATCCATGGAATGTGGAGTCATCAAAGGATCTGAACAACAAATCATCAATGTATCTTACAAACATGATGATATCCTCATGCCATGGGTTTTGCAAAATATAAATATGACTAAGTTCCCAAAATTGGCAAACAATGGGGAAAATGTTGCCCCCATCGCCGTGCCACAAATTTGTTGGTAAAACTCTTAATCAAATAGAAAAAAGTTGTGAGATAACAAGTACCTGAGGATATCACCAATGAAGGATGTGGTGATATCATCCTGATTTTCTTTAGTTAGAAAAGACTCAATGATTTGTACTCCCAAAAAGTGAGGAATGCACGTGTATAATGAAGAAATATCAACGACTATCCAAGTGAAATCAGACTGCCATTGAATATATTCCAAGCTTTCCAATAAGTGGGAGCTGTCCTCCAGGTAGCTCAACTGTCTCTTGGCAATGAGTTATAAGATGGCATCCAGCCATGTTCCCATAGGTTCAAAAAGGGAGCCAATGCCAGAGACAATTGGTCTACCCGGAAGATGCTCACAATCCTTGTCCACCTTTGGCATGTGGTAAAAAATTGGAATTATAGGATTTGCTGGAACCAAAATGTTTAAATCCTTAGTGTCAAAGATGCCCAGGGAAATACCGTCTTCCACTAGACGTGACAATTCATTGGTGAATGTCACGGTCGGATTAGATGGCAATTTGCTATATGTGTCTCTATCAGACAATTGTCTATTGGCTTCTGAAAAATAGTAATCCTTGTTCATAATGACAATGCTCCCTCCCTTGTCTGAATTTTTTATGACAATGTTGTGATTATTTTGTAAAGATTTTATTGCCATGCGTTCTTTATAAGTCAGATTAAAGGCAGGAGCATTGTCACTAGTGTTTTTTCTAACTTTAAACTATCATCCTGCACAGCTTTTTGATAGGCTTTAATAGAGCGCCTCTGTGTTCGATGGGATAAAAGTGCCTGAAGTGGATGCATCAGTACAATATAGTTCATTCAAGGTGTCTAGCATACAAGCGCCTGGAAAAGGTAAGTGAGGATGGATATGAGAGATATGCTGGATTTCACCACTTTCTGCATGATCAGAAATGTCACCAAAGTCAAGTGAGAGAGAAAAAAACCTCTTTAGTGCTAATTTTCTCATAAATTTGTTTACATCCAAGAGAGTGGTGAAGCCAGTAAATCTATTTGTGGGGGCAAATTCTAATCCTTTTGCTAATACAGATTTTTCACAAGCAGTAAGATTATGTTGGGACAGGTTAATACTAACATTTTCAGATAGGCAACAGTTGTCATTTAATGTACCTTTTTCTTCTTCTTGCATATCATCTCCTGCCAGGTATTATACTCTATATCCATGGATGGACCACCGCCTGTTCCCTTCTGGTGCATAGCTTCCTGCCCCATCTTTTCTTTGACCCGCCTCTTGCAGTCATTCCAGCGCTTTTTCAGGCCCTCAACAGTCCTCCTCTGTGGGGTCACACTGTTGACAGCATGCTCTACCGACAACCATGCCATGTTTCTCTTTTTGGCAATGCCTTTGACCTTCTCCTGCCCAAAGAGGCCACTATAATTGTCCATGATGGCCTGGACAAGGGCAACATTTGCCACAAATGAGAAGTTGGGACATCTCAGCCTCTCATCCTCCATGGCCACTTGGCTTCCTTTCTGTGATGTCCCTGGTGTGGGTTCCTCCCTATCCTCTCCCTCCTCCGCCTTCTGTCCCCATGTTCACCCTCTGTCCCTTTTCTGGATGTGCCTGCTCTCTGGGGCTCTCGGGCATCTTCCCATCATCCCTTCTGGCTCTCCCTCTCCCCACTCCACTTACTCCCTGATGGAGACTCCACTGCTGCTCCTGTCCTCTCCAATATTCTCCCTGCCACTCCTCTCCCCTCCTCCCTACCTCTCCCTACCATCCTCACACTAAATCAAACACTCAAACTCCCAGTTCAATCACACACAATCACAACCAAACACTCAGCCTATCACACTGTAAAACTCAAATAAAATATGTGTGAGGAAAAAAGTGGGGCGTATTTGTATATGTATGTATGCAATGTGTGCAATATGTAAGAATATGTGTAAGTATACAAGCTTACTCAACAACAATGCGACCTAACTAACTCCTCTGTTTGTGCCTATCTCTCTACTCTCACTAATCCTCCACTCTAGTGTAGTGTGTTGTAGCTCAACGAACAATCCAAACAAACTGAAGAAAATGGCGGCTGCACATGGGTTTATATATGAATTTTAATATCATAATTATGTGTCGCATTTTTATTTGAATTCCGGGTATGTTTTTACGCGTGTTAACCTAATTTGCATAAAACTACTCTTTATTGACACTTTCCGTGAAAAAAGACTGGCATAAGTTACTTGCGATGACTAAAATGTGTATTTGCGTACATTTCAGAAGATCGCAAGTTTGTCCTACTTACGTCAGTCTAGCATCTAACGGCACAGTATATGTAACACCCCGATGTGTGAGGTGAAATTATGGGCGGTGTGGGTTTCAACGCTTGCACCGAAGCCTGCGGCATATATGTAATGGAGCCCCAAGCTTTTCTTATGACTTTCCTAAGGGTTATTTTACTGCTGTTTCTGCGGAGCTGCAAAAAAAAAGAAAATGATAGGCAGCCAAAGAAAAAGGAAAATGTGCTGGTTAGTAGACTCCATATTGATATCAGCTATCTGATGTGGTTGAATGCATATTTTTTCCACTTAACTTTTAGTAATAAAGATGTGTAATTAACAGATTCATATAATGCTGTGTCATTTTATAAATAATATTTTTATTTAAATGGGGTTTATGCAATCACATTTTGGGTTAGATTACAAGTGGAGCATTTATTTGTTGTGTGCCCACAAATGGGCAAATTTGCCTGTTTGCATGCACACAATAAATAACCAGCCATTTTACAGGGAGTGCAGAATTATTAGGCAAATTAGTATTTTGACCACATCATCCTCTTTATGCATGTTGTCTTACTCCAAGCTGTATAGGCTCGAAAGCCTACTACCAATTAAGCATATTAGGTGATGTGCATCTCTGTAATGAGAAGGGGTGTGGTCTAATGACATCAACACCCTATATCAGGTGTGCATAATTATTAGGCAACTTCCTTTCCTTTGGCAAAATGGGTCAAATGAAGGACTTGACAGGCTAAGAAAAGTCAAAAATAGTGAGATATCTTGCAGAGGGATGCAGCACTCTTAAAATTGCAAAGCTTCTGAGGCGTGATCATCGAACAATCAAGCGTTTCATTCAAAATAGTCAACAGGGTCGCAAGAAGCGTGTGGAAAAACCAAGGCGCAAAATAACTGCCCATGAACTGAGAAAAGTCAAGCGTGCAGCTGCCAAGATGCCACTTGCCACCAGTTTGGCCATATTTCAGGGCTGCAACATCACTGGAGTGCCCAAAAGCACAAGGTGTGCAATACTCAGAGACATGGCCAAGGTAAGAAAGGCTGAAAGACGACCACCACTGGACAAGACACACAAGCTGAAACGTCAAGACTGGGCCAAGAAATATCTCAAGACTGATTTTTCTAAGGTTTTATGGACTGATGAAATGAGAGTGAGTCTTGATGGGCCAGATGGATGGGCCCGTGGCTGGATTGGTAAAGGGCAGAGAGCTCCAGTCCGACTCAGATGCCAGCAAGGTGGAGGTGGAGTACTGGTTTGGGCTGGTATCATCAAAGATGAGCTTGTGGGGCCTTTTCGGGTTGAGGATGGAGTCAAGCTCAACTCCCAGTCCTACTGCCAGTTTCTGGAAGACACCTTCTTCAAGCAGTGGTACAGGAAGAAGTCTGCATCCTTCAAGAAAAACATGTTTTTCATGCAGGACAATGCTCCATCACACGCGTCCAAGTACTCCACAGCGTGGCTGGCAAGAAAGGGTATAAAAGAAGAAAATCTAATGACATGGCCTCCTTGTTCACCTGATCTGAACCCCATTGAGAACCTGTGGTCCATCATCAAATGTGAGATTTACAAGGAGGGAAAACAGTACACCTCTCTGAACAGTGTCTGGGAGGCTGTGGTTGCTGCTGCACGCAATGTTGATGGTGAACAGATCAAAACACTGACAGAATCCATGGATGGCAGGCTTTTGAGTGTCCTTGCAAAGAAAGGTGGCTATATTGGTCACTGATTTGTTTTTGTTTTGTTTTTGAATGTCAGAAATGTATATTTGTGAATGTTGAGATGTTATATTGGTTTCACTGGTAAAAATAAATAATTGAAATTGGTATATATTTGTTTTTTGTTAAGTTGCCTAATAATTATGCACAGTAATAGTCACCTGCACACACAGATATCCCCCTAAAATAGCTATAACTAAAAACAAACTAAAAACTACTTCCAAAACTATTCAACTTTGATATTAATGAGTTTTTTGGGTTCATTGAGAACATGGTTGTTGTTCAATAATAAAATTAATCCTCAAAAATACAACTTGCCTAATAATTCTGCACTCCCTGTAAGTGGTTATTGCTACCACAAATTTGATGTAGCAATTAGCGCATATAAAATTAACAAGAAATCAGATCTCTAATTAATTTTATAAATATGCCTCAAATGCCCACAAAATACAGTGTGGTGTATTTTATTAAAAATTAAAATTGTAGCAATTTTATTTTTTAATAAGTTGGCGGGAGTGGGGTGTTAGAAAAAAAAAAAAAAACAGCACTGAAAAGTGCTTTTACATTGCGGTCTATGGGAACTGTGTGTTCCCAGTAAATATATATGTATAAGATTATATACATATCTATTTATGTGTTAATATGTGTATATACACATATTAACACATAAATATATACACATATTAACACATAAATAGATATGTATATATGTATTTAATATTACCCCCTTATCTGCGCTTAGGTTCTGTGGCATCTCTGACGGCATCAGAATGAGGCGCCCAGCAATGCAAATGTGAGTTTGCGTTTCCATCGCTGTCAGCTTGTAATAATAGAGCACAATACGGTGTGCTTGTATTACTCAGTGGAGAGCAAATATCGCTTTCACGAAATCGTTATTTAGCGTTCCACTTGTCCCTTTGTTGTGTACTAGTGCCTGATGATATAAAGCTCTCTGCTCAAATGAGATGATATAAAATGATCATACAGCTTTGTGAAATCCCTAGTAAAAAAAGTCAATTTTGCTAAAACTTCTCCAAAGGGTGTTCCCTTAATTTCAGGATATGAAAGAGAAACGAGGCCAGTGCATGACATGAGAGTTAGGATGCATTTATTCTTTGTGCTTTGCATTTTATGTTAGACTTCATATTAAGCTTTATTTTATTTAAACTTTGCACTCTATTTTATACTTTAATGCATTTAGATTATGTATACAGCAGTGTATTTAGGATTGTAATTTTACAAAATCTGTATGCTTTGACGGTTTCTGTGTAACTTTAATAAATTAGGGTTATTCTTTGTATATGTTTGTATATATTTTACAAATTACATTACACTTTCCAGGCAGACTCATTACTTTCTATGGGCCCAATAACCAAAGATTCTCTAGTTTTGAGAGAAATTATAGGGGCTGCACTCACTGAGTTATATAAGAAAAAGTGTGGAACTTGGAATTCCCATGGAGATGAGAGATTCCTTTCACAGAAAATAATGGGCTCTCTATTATACAAAATTTCACACAGGAGAGTTAATGTAACAGGAGAACATCTGGGGGTAATATAAATGTTCAGTTTGCAGCAAACACAAATTAAACTAAATGTTTTTACTATGATTTAATATTCTTTTTTTCTAGTTTAGTATATGTTTATTTTCTGTCAGTAAGTGTATTTTGAATTTTGAGCAATCTTCACCTGCATAAAGCTGCTGTCAGTGTGACCAGCTTGAGTAAACTGCTTACAGCATTTCATGAAAATTGTGAGAATGCTTCAGACATACCCAGGAAATTCCCCTGTTCAGCCCAGAGAGATCTCATGTCCCTCCCGCATTCTGAAGCTGTCATTTTTTTTATTTAACTATTTTTATTGAATATATTAACAGGCAATGGAAGTAAGTACTTAATTAAATGCCCTTGTGGGCGGGGCTACGTCGGTGAGACAACTAGAACTATCAAAGATAGGATAATTGAACATAAAAGCTCTATTAGAACTAAGAACTTAAAAGCCCCGGTAGCACAACATTTTGTGGAAATAGGCCATTCAATTGGGCAACTGCGTTTTCAAATTATTGAGAAAATAGTAATGCCACGTAGGTTAGGGAATAGAAAACTCCTCCTTAAACAGAGAGAGTGCTTTTGCATTTGGAAACTAGGCACTATGGAACCGAATGGGTTAAATAAGGATCTAGATATGTCTGTATTTCTATAAGTGGTTATCTATATATATGTCTGTTATTGAGATTGTGTTAAGATTCTATTAATACATTGTATTATTGGTTTTAAATTGTTTGCATAAGCATAATAAATAATGTACATAAAGGTTTAATAGGAAGCTGCATTTGCAGCGCCACCTAGTGGCGATAAGGTATAAATAGAATCATTTGAGTATGATGTTTAGCATGAATAAGGTAGCAATACCGAAACGTTCCTGACAGTGTTGTGTTGTACCCAATAGACACTAACTTTTGCTGCTACTCTCTTTGGATTTCTTTTGATTGATGATTCAAAGATTGGAGTGGGTCTCTGGAGTGGCTGGCAAAGGGGGTCGTTGTGTGCTGGGACATTGCTTTGAATCTAAGCAAATAAACAGTGACAGCTGGTGTAAATGTGATATAACCAGTACCGGAGCCGCATGTATACTCATCTAGCACTAGAATTTTGTTTGTTGAACAATACGTATCATAAAAACACATGGAAAACATATTAAAATAATGTTTTTAACACAGACACACAAATAAATATAAAATATAAAATATATGTTTATTATTAAAAGTGTTTAAAAGGGATATGGTATACATCAAGCTGTTTGACTGGGAAAAGTTTAGAAATATATCTATACTCTGTGGGAAAAGGGTTTTAGCATGGTTGTGCTGTCTGGCCTCCAGATGTTAGCATGCCTGAGGCTTTTGCTCATGTACTAACATTTTACATTGTAACTTGTAATAGCTGTGCAAGAATATGAACGCTATTGATTTAACTTGAATGCATTTAGCACTCAATAGTGCTAATATTTTTGCACTCCACTTGTAATATTGCCCTATCTCTTTAGTGCAGAGGACAAACACATATTTTTGTCTGTTGGAGGTGGATTTCAGAGCTAATTGCAGCCCCCCACATATAAAGTGGCTTAAGAGAGCTGGATGGAGTGTTAAGTAATCAAACTCATCAATCTCTGCTCACTTAAGACATAGAAACAACCAATATCCACTATTTGAAAGGAGATTGCCTGTTGCTCAAATAGTATGTGTTGTGGGCATATAAACTTAAAACACAATTTAAAAAAAATAAATAAAATCATCTACATTTAAAGATATTTACATATTTACATATTTATAAAATAGAGCCCCTACATAAGTTTTAGTCACCAAGTGATCATTTTAGTAATAGTGATCACCTGGAAAAAAAGAATTACATTTATTTGAGTGCATTTATATGAAGATAACCCCTTCTTCTTTTGACTATAGTGTTAAGAAAAAAACAAGAAGCAAAATGTATGCTTACCTGATAAATTCACTTATTTCATGGTGGTGAGTTTCCATGAGCCATTACTTCTGGGATTCAACTCCTGACCACTAGGAGGAAGCAAAGATCCTCAAATCTTTAAGAGAACTTAATCCCTCCCTACTTTCTGGAATTCTAGTCTGACATATAGCCAAGAAAAAATAAGTAGAAAGGTAGGAAAGGCCAAAGTAGGGAAAATGAGGTGCAAAATAGAGCTGCCACCAAAAACATAATTATATATAATTATATAAAAAAGGAAATTGGGCAGGTCTTGTGAACTAAAATGAAAGAAATGAATTTATCAGGTATGCATAGATTTTGTTTTCTTTTAGGTGGTGAGAGTCCACAAGCTGTGGAGTCCATCAGTAATTGTGCAGGACAAACATTTTTTAAAGCAGGCACCTAATTACCAGACACTGCTGCCTGAAGGACTTTGCTACCAAACACATCAAAGTGGTAGAATTTAGAGAAAGTATTTTGCTGCCTTGCAAATTTATTTAATATAAGCCTCATTCTTGAATTCCTCCAAGAAGAGGAAACTGATCTAGAAAAATGAGCAACAAAATGTTTTGGAAAAAAACAACCTCCAATTAAACCTTGGTAATCATGAGATTTGGCCAAAAAGCTTAAGAAATGGGTGTACCCTCTGACCTTTACGTGGAAAAACAAATTAAATTATTTTCTATAAAACTAATAGAATAATTATTTAAAAGTAGAATAATAATGCTTTTATAATATCTAAATTAAGTAAAATGTCATCAAATGAATTATTTGGATTAGGACTAGGAGATTAGCTATAATTTCCTGATTGATGTTATCCGAAAAAAACTAAATTTATGCTTGCCTGATAAATTTCTTTCTTTCTGGATAGGGTGAGTCCACGGCATGATCAATTACTGTTGGGAATATATCACTCCTGGCCAGCAGGAGGAGGCAAAGAGCACAGCAGTTAAACTGTTAAGTGTCACTTCCCTTCCCACAAACCTCAGTCATTTGACCGAAGGTAAATGGAGAAAAGGAGTAACACAAGGTGTAGATGTGCCTGACGTTTTAGTTAAATAATCTGTCTTAAAATAAAGGGCAGGGCTGTGGACTCACCCTATCCGGAAAGAAAGAAATTTATAAGACAAGCATACATTTTGTTTTCATTCCTAATATATGGTGAGTCCATGGCATCATCAATTACTGTTGGGAACCAATACCCAAGCTAGAGGACACAGATAATTATGGAGGGACAAGACAGGTAACCTAAACAGAAGGCAACACCCCTTGAAGAACTTTTCCTCAAAAAGGAAAACTCACCAGAGGCAAACAAAATTAAATTGCACAGAAGACCAAGTTGCAGCCTTGCAAACCAATCCACAGAAGCTTCATCTCTGAAAGCCCAAAAAGAAGAGACAGCCCACGTGTAATGAGTCATAACTCTCTCAAGAGACTCTAGCCCCACAGTCTGAAAAGCAAACAAAGTAAACTTCTCAACCAGAGAAAAGAGAAGTAGCATTAGCTTTCTGCTACAGACAAAACAGAAGAAAAAATATTAAGTAGGCACAGCATCCAAAATGTGCACACATGTTCCTCAAGAGATAAGAATGAGGACACAGAGATAGAACAACAATTCCCAAACAAAATTTCCACTTAGGAGAAAACAACCACCTTATCCGAAATAAGATAAAGAGAATCACACTGCAAAGTCAAAAGTACGTAAACTCTCCGAGCAGAAGATATATCAAAAAAGAAAACTATAATCTATGGAATTTTATGTCTCAAACTGAGCCTGCTGCAAAACTTGAAACCAAGGATAAAACTCCAAAAGGAGCAACAGACTTAAGCACAGGCCTGATACTAACCAGGGTCTGACAAACAGATTAAATGTCTGGCAGACATTTGTGTAAAAAAGGATAATGCTGAAATCTGACCCTTCAGAGAACTGTCTGACAAACCATCCTCCAGACCTTCCCGGAGAAAGGACAAAACCCCTAGGAATCTGGACGCTACTTCCAAGAGATGTCCTGGGATTCAAACCAATCAGGGAATTTACCCCATACCTTATGGTAAAAATTACCAGTAACAGGCTTGCAAGCCTGAATCATGGTCTTAATGAATGATTCAGAAAAAACATGCTTAAACAGAAGTAAGCATTCAATCTCCAAGCAGAAAGCTTCAGAGAAAACGAAATTTGGATGAAAGAATGGACCCTGAATTAGAAGGTTCTTCCTCAGGAACAACCACCAAGGTGTAAGAAATCCATCTCCGTTATGTCTGTATACCAGATCCTGCAAGACTATGCAGGAACTATTAAAATATTGATGCTCATACCCATTTGATATGAGCAATGATTCGTGGAAGGAGAGCAAACGGAGGAACAGGTATTACAGACTGAAATCCCATGGAACTGCCAGGGTATTTAACAGAGAAGTCTGCTGATCTCTTGACCTTTAACATAATTTATAAGCTTGGCATACTGCCATCTCCAACTCCAGCACCCATCGTTTGAGGGTTAACATGGAGTACACCTCCGGGAGAAGTGCCCACTCCCCGGGATGAAAAATATGACTGCTCAAGAAGTCAGCTCCCGGTATTCACTGCTGAATTTTGAATAGTGGATAAGCAACGAATGTGAGCGTCTGCCCACTGAACAATCCACGCCAATCATGGCAAAGGAACTCCAAGTTCCTCCCAGGTTGTTAATGTAAACAGAAAGTCATCAGATCTATGTCTTGGAGACACTAATGTTCCACAATCTAGTAGAAAACTACTTGAAGGAGAAACCATTCCTGTGGAAGGGATTGCCTATTAAGGAAATCTGCTTCCCAGATTATTTTACATGGATGCAAAATATAAAATATGTTTCTGTGTCATGACACATTTCATTGTTAAGGAACTGCAAGTTCTCCCTTTATAGCAAATATAAGCTACAGCTGTAACATTGTCTAAATTAAAACTGGAATGTTTCTCCTTTCAGAAGAGGACAGCTCTGAAGGAAACTAGGAAACTAAAGATTGCAAATCCAATATTATTATTGGTAATCTCGTCTCCTGAAGAAAAAAAACTCCCTCAGTTATCCTGGATGCCCAGACTGAACCACAATTAGAAAATGGCATCTGCAGAAATTATTTTCCAAATTGGTGGAATAAAGGTTCCCCCAGTATAATAGTTTGGAAAACTATCCAACAGGACAGAGATTTCTTCACTGAAGAATCTCTAAGAATTATATGGGATAGTTTAGTGAAATTTTTTGCACCACTGTCGAATCATGCAAAGTTGAAGAAGTCTCATTTGAAACCAAGCAAAAGGAAGAGCATCTGAATGCTGCAATTATGAGACCTAACACTTTCATACACTGAGCTACTGATGAGTTGGAAATTTAGTGTAGTTCTGAAATGTAACTTTAGTATGACTTTCAAACATAGAACTTGTGCATAGTATTTGAGGAATTTAAAAAAAGAAAGGCAAATAGTGCAGTTACTAACTGCTGTGCTAATTCAGTGCACAAAAAAAAAAAGAATACACAAAGAAACTCCCCTTCACAATGCCAAACAGTTCAATTAATTTGACTGTATATATAACAGAAACGAAAGTCACTGGTGAATTAGCTGAAAAAGAATAAAGTAGCTATTACCAAATAATAAAGTTTTGTTAGTATATTTATAAGAATCCTAGCAGAACTTTCCAAGCAATATGTGAGTATAGGGCAGGGTTATAACTTGATATATTTAACAATCTTCTTTAAACTAAACCCACAATCAAATATGTATTTACTAATACAAGAAAATTAATATAAATATCTGAATTCTTTATTATTAGTAAATAACTATGAACACATTGATATATATATATATATATATATATATATATATATATATATATATATATATATATATATATATATATTTGTAAGAATTAAAATATGAGTCAGTATTATATGCGTTTAAACAAAACTATTCAAATATGCTATGCAGAGTTCATACACGTTTACCTTTAGAACTGGCCTTATTCACAATAGCCTTTCATTCAGAGTTGCATTTAAAATATCACAGTGAGACTTAAAATAACAGCTACTAATATTCAGCAATACCATTAACAGTGCTAAGAAACAATAGGACAATATATATATACGCAGCTATTTAGCTGCAATTGATTCTAATACAATTCTAATTAAGATACTAAAAATACATGTATTCTTAATGTGAAATGTCTATTTATTTAAACTGGCACAAATTTTTAATCACTTATAATTAAAATCAATTCTAAGATATATATATATATATATATATATATATGTATATATATATATATATATTCTATATTTTGCACAGATTAATTATTTAGCATCAGGGATATATGTTTAACAATATACAGGCTTATGAAATACTAACTTAAAATACAAACTACTTCTTTAAATCTGCTATATACAGCAATAACCAATGTTTACTTTAAATATTTGTATACAAAAAGTAAGCTAAGAGCTATTCAATACTATGAAATACAATTTAAAAACGCTGAGTGCTCCTTTAAATCTTCTAATCATAATTTAAATATGGTCTTACCAATAACCTTTGTATACTTTACCAAATAGAAAAAATCAATATCCAGTTTCCAATGTTTCTAAATAGGAATTATCTCACCTCAGAATACCAATAATAAGTATATTTTGCAATCAATGAGAAAGGCAGATCAGCTTTGCTAGAGTAAAATGGTATTTTCACATCCAGTAACCAGTTACAAGTTAGCCAGCAGAATCTGTGTGTATTTGTGTCTTTCTCCCTCTTGCATTGACTTACATAAGCTTTCAATCACTGGTGAGTTTGGAAACGCCCAAACAGAAACCTTGTCTCGGATTGACCCTCGTGTCCCTGCTGATTGGATATCTGGAATATCTTATTTTTAACAGCCTAAAAAGCCTTCTGGCTGTAGTTCTTGCATCATAACACCGGGGGCAGCATTACAAACAAACACAGCAATACATGTAGCATGACAAACAAACACAGCAATACATTTACTACCCAACATTGAAAGAAAATACTTCTTTAAAATGTGTAATAAATGCCATAATTTCCTTACATTAATAAGTTATAATGTTAATATGCATTGGGCTAGGTCACACTATTTATTCTGATTATTTGGATATGAAATATCATGTGCCTTTAGCATTATACTATATTTAAATAAATCAATACTGCTAATTATTTTGAAATTAATGGCATTTATACATCTGTTATACATGCATTTAACCAAATACAGCATGTTTCACATTTCTGTGTATTTCGTTCTGGATATATGAATTAATGCCCATATCCAACTGTTGTATGTAACCAAAGAGATAATTGTTAGAATGCTCATGTTAAATCTCAAGATATTCTATGCTTCCAAAAATATATATAGGTATATACACATTCATTTCTATGCAGTGTTCAAAACCATACAAAAATCCAGCAGATCACACACTGTCATATATTCATTCATCCAGATATCTCATTAACTCAGTTGCTCTTATAATTTTCATTAGATTTCTGGAAAACAGAGAGAATAAAAAAAAAAATTTTTTTTTTTTTTTTATTCCATGTTTCAGTGCTTGCATACCCTATCTAAGTGTCAGAGCCACACAGCAGGGTTTATTTGCATTTGAAATGCACAGGGTTACTTTCTCACAAAATATGTCGCCTGTGTCAGACTCTTAGGCAACATTGTGAGCGGTAAGAGATTTTATCTTACATTTCCAGGCAGTCACACATATGGTCTCCTGAAATGGTTGTTAAATTTTAATTGAACCAAATGCTCTATTGTTCTCACTTGTATGCCCTTTTAACTTTTGCATCCTGAGTGGGGGAAAGCTGACATGAGTCAAGTCAATTTTTCTGAATGAATTGAATCATTTTCTACTGACCAGTCAAACATATGATCAAAATATGTATATACATTCATTAATCTTTACATATACCTTGACAGTTTCCATAATTACTAGACTAAGTATAAAAAGTCTATGTAATAAAGTTGGAATTAATCCGGCACATGTGTATGTCCCCTGGCTATGATATACCTCAAAATTGGTGCACCTACTAATAGCCTGTTGGCTTTGTGAGTGCAAGAAATGGCTGCAATCTAGTGTGCATAGTAGCTGCAGAATAGACTGCTTCTGATAGAAAGCCCATCCAGTGCTGTGTATGTCACAGCAGAAGATCTAAGTAAAGGGTATATTGATGACCCAAGCTGAGAAGGCTAGGGGACCGGCCCCTAAGATAACTGTGGCAAGCTTGTGACTAACTCCTTCACTAGGAGTGGTTCTGTCACTGCTACATACACCCCTCTGTCTTTCTGTAGCACCTCTCTGAGGAGAAAATTGGCTTCAAATCAGTCTGAGGGCCCCTCTCAACAAATAATCTGGAGCACCTCAATTCTTCAACTACCTCATATGCAGACAGTAATAGACTAGGACAGTGTTTTTCAACCAGTGTGCCATGGCACACTAGTGGGCCATGAGAGATCCTCAGGTGTGCCGCGGCAGACTGACAACAGTGCGGGGGTGTCCCTCTTTCAAATTTTGAAATAATGGGAGGTATGTGACAGGCTCATCAGGCATCATTTAAAACCATGACATTGACATTCATTCACAGACAATGATTATGATTGTTTGTGAATGAATGTCAATATGTCATGTATAGTTTGTAGGAGGCATGGCATGACAGCACAGTACAGTGTGTGTATATATATATATATATATATATATATATAAATACTGTATATATATCCTGTATTAGGCTACAATGTGTGATTTTGTAAAATTTTGGAATGGTGGTGTGCCACAGGATTTTTTAATGTAAAAAAGGTTGCAAATCACTAGACTAGGATATGGGAAAGGTGTTAGGGATTAAGTGCTTTTAGAGCTTTTGGAATCTTTGCCTCCCCTAGTGGCCAGGAGATGAATCCCTGGAGTAATGACTCGTGGGCACTTACAACCTTACTAAAGAAAAACACACACAAGCACACATAATATTTTACAACCTTGTTATATAATATGTCTGGGTTTCTAACTAAAAAATATCCTACAATAAGGCTTAAATATGAGCAGCTTCCAAAAACTTTTAAAACCATTAAAGGGACAGTCTACTTTTTATCATTTATAAAGATAGATAATCCCTTTATTAGCCATTCCCCAGTTTTGCAAAACCAACTTGATTATATTAATATACTTTTAATCTCTGTGATTACCTTGTATCTAAGCTTCTGCAGACTGCCCTCTTCTCAGTTCTTTAGACAGACTTGCATTTTAGCCAATCAATGCTAACTCATAAATAACTCCACTGGAGTGAGCACAATGGTATCTATCTGACACACACAAACTAGCACTGTCTAACTGTGAAAAACTGTCAAAATGCACTGAGATAAAAGGGAGCTTTAATGGCTTAAAAAAACAGTTTATGAGCCTACCAATGTTTAGCTTTCAACAAAAAATACCAAGAGAAAAAGGCAAATTGGATAATAAAAGTAAATTTAAAGTTTTATAAAATTGCATTGCATCTAAATCATGAAAGGTAAATTTTGACTTGACTATCCATTTAACGGGTTAAACCAAGAAATTGCCATGTTTATTAAAGGAATAGTTTAGTCAAAATTAAACTTTCATGATACAGATAGAGCAGACAATTTTAAGCAACTTTTTAATTTAATCCTATTATCAATTTTGCTTTGTTCTCTTGATATGTATATTTGAAAAAGCAAGAATGTAAGAGTAGGAGCCCGGCCCATTTTTAGTTCAACACCTGGGTAGCACTTTCTGATTGGTGTCTAAATGTAGCGACCCATTAGCAATTGCTACCCAGGTGCTGAAACAAAAATTGGATTGGCTCCTAGGCTTACATTCAAATAAAGATACAAAAAGAACAAAGACAAATTGATAATAGGAGTAAATTAGAAAGTTGCTTAAAATTGCCTTCTCTATCTGAATCATATGTGTTTTAAGATGTGTGAGTAGAAAATATATCAAATATGTCCCTGAGGGGAGGGATATTGCCCTTATCCACAGGGGGTGCTGGATACAAATTGCAAAGTAAATTAAAACAAAAGAAAATTAAGTTGCATCCCCAAAGCACTCACCAAATGCAACAATATACCCTAGACAAAACAAAGTCTCACCCCACCTAGAGTGGTGGGGTGAAACTTTGTTTTGTATAGAGAATATTGTTGCTTTTGGTGAGTGCTTTGGGGATGCTACTTATTTTTCTTTTGATTTAATCTATCTGGATCATGAAAGTTTCATTTTGACTAGACTATTCCTTTAATGTGTGTACCAAGCATACCCAAAACTGATGTTGAATAAATAAACAAATACATTATTATTATACTTTATTTATATAGCACCAACATAAGGCTACAATTTGTTTAAATAAAACAATGATAAAAAACTTGAAAGAGACAAGACAAATGTTGTTAAATACATTCAGGAGGAGTTGAAGGCCCTATTCCCGTGGGAATTTACAATATAGAATGGTAGGAGTGCCATTCTTCTAAACAACAAGCCAAAAAGTGTGCAAGAAAAAAATTGCTAGTGGATTAGGATAACATTGGTTTGGTTCTTAATGTTTAATACCCATGTGAAATTAAAAAAAAATGAAAACCATGTGAAAACAGGGATTTCTATTGTTTGTGAAAAGAGTCACTTTTGAAACCCTGACAAAAATCTATTGAAATTACTCAATAAACTATTCCAATGGATTAAAAAAAAGGAGTAGAATAAAAAAAAAAAGAAAATTCTTATTGAATTATATTACTATGCGTATCAAAATCATTCTGCAGTCATGTTTGACATTCATCTATATGTGACATTAACAAATTGGGTTGCATGTTATTTATTTGTAGTGTAAAATAAATACTCCATAATAGGATTTTAGGTTTAGTATTCTTACATTAAAATGTTTCAGAAACAGTTTGCCAGTAAAATTAGATGACCAGGAAAATGGAAACATTTATTTGATTAACTTTTCCGTTTCATCTTCCTTAATTGCATTAATGTTTGCAAAAACACTGACAGTGTTAGCTGCAATAGCTATTTAACAGTTTAATTATTACCATAACTCTTGTGCATTAATTTTTAGAATTCTACTTAAAATGCTTGGTTGTGTAATAATATAAAATATGTCTTATTTAGAAATTGATTGTACTCCTCTGGGAAATACTCCATTTGATTTTATTTCTAAACATAAAGCAATATGCCATCCCATGTGAATTGAGAAAATAAATTATCAAAGTTCATTTTAACGAACCTTAATTAACTTAAGGGTAAGTTTTGTTTATTCCATCAGCATCATTGATTGACATTGCCTGTGTTTTTTGTTTTTGTTTTGTTTTTTGTAAATCATCCTTACATATTACAGACATTTCTTTATACTCTGCAATTTAATGACAACTTTACAATATATTCAAACTATTTCTAAAAATACTTAAAGACAGACAATGGAAGTGTCAGTAAACATTTTTTCATGACTGAAAGCCCTCCTTTAGGATTTGCAATGTTTAAATAAACAGTCAAATGCTAACATCTAAGAATAAGTGCAACCTTCTATCAAGAACACAGTGATATTTCTTTTAATCCCTTAGCTGGTTGTCAATTCAAAGAGCAACATCACAGGTAAAATACAAATGCAAACAAGTTGTTTCCTTTTATAAAGGTGAAGTTAGCAAATTAAATTGTGAAACAAGATCTTTTACTTAAGTGACAGGCATTTACTCATTTAATCAATATGTTACTGAGAATAAATGTACAATTAGGGCCACCTTGGCTAGATGAAATAAATCATAGACACAAATGAATGTCTCTACAGGTTCATTGTACTGTGAGCAAGCGAAAAATGATTAAAGACACACTGAAAAATATTTTACAATTACTAAAAATAATTAAACAAACGTTAAATAGTGTTAGTACATATGATACAAAAATGTAAGCACTTACAAAAACATGGAAAAAATGCAATTGCTTAATTTTTGTTATTTTTATTTTATTATTATATTAAAAACATATTAACTAACAGCCTATGGAAAATAGCATTGTGCACTGCAGTTTTCTATAGTACAGGTGACCCAGTAACACATTACAAAGTACAGTAATTAAATACATTATTGCAGAAGCTCACTTTTATTTGGCTCCTGGCTTGCCACAGAAAAAAGACATAGGGCGCCATGTACTAAGATTTGAAGTGACCGTTCGTCTGTATTTCCACGTCAAAACTTGCTTACGATCTGCATCTCGTATTTACCAATCTGCGATCGAATAGAAAAACCACTATTTTTCATCAGCTATTGTAATTTTATGCAACTGATCGTTCCTAAGCCTTTTTCCACTTACTACATGTTCAATCACACGTAAATTCACTTTAATCGGAAATTATGAATGTTACAACTAATCCGTCTGCTCCAACTTTCACTGTAACTTCGCGTGATTTGCTTCACGACCGTTTAGGTAGCGAATACAATAGAAAACTATAGGGGGTATCAACCTGACCCCAGGTAAAAGTACTTAAGTGAAAGGACTAGACTACTATTGTATCATTATTGGTTTTTGGATCACTGAATGAAGATGGAGACACTTTTTCACATGTTTCTTTTCCGATTGATTCAATTACGAGGAAGAAGGGCTATACAGGCACCGGTTGACAACAATGGATTGCAAAGAAGGAGAGGTAGAAGAATCAGAGTCCCTAGAGTTTTCCTTCCACATATGGGTTTGGAAGGCATTTCTGATAGGGAGATTATCCAGACATTCCGTTTGGACAGAGAAGCTATTATCAAACTTTATAATGAAATAGCAGAATACCTTGAGCCTATGACAGCGCGTTCACAAGCCATACCGGGACTATTAAAACTTTTGTCAGCCTTACACTTTTTTGCCACCGGTTCATTCCAAGCTGTGTCTAGCGTTATAATTGGCATCAGCCGGTCTGCTTTTTCGAGGCACTTACCCAAAGTAATTGATGCATTGATGGTCCTCTTTCCAAGGTACGTGTGCCTTCCATCCACTCCTGAGAATTGGCAATCTGTGTCCAATTTTTATAGAATGTCCGGAATGCCCAATGTCCTTGGAGCCATCGATTGCACCCATGTTGCAGTCAAACCATCACGAGAACGTGAGGAAGTTTTCAGGAACCGAAAACAGTACCATTCCCTCAATGTTCAGATGGTGTGTGACCATAACATGAAAATAATCAGTGTCCATTCTAACTTCCCTGGATCCTGTCATGATTCCTATATCTTGCGTCAGTCTGGGTTATATCGGAAGTTTGAGGAGGGAGAGATGCCTGAAGGATGGCTGTTAGGTAATTATATTTTGTTGTTGTTATGTAAAATAGATGATTATTTTTATTATCAAATTTCGTTAATGTTATGGAGTTAGATTATATATGTAACTCAAAAACATAGTTAATTCTCTTTAAAATAGATGAAGAACTAAACCAATTAGGTCGCAGACTGCTTCGTAACTTTGCTCTTTCTCGCCGAACGAAGCTTCAAAGTTATCAATAATCCGATTGTCTTCGAGACACAATAGATGCAAAATTTTACAGCTTGGTTTTTAGTACATTCATGTAACGAAGTTCTATCCGCATGGTGCGAATTCGATACGGTCTGTGCGAAAAGGTAGTTGAACTGTATAAAACAGGAAAGGGATATCCAAGGAATTGAGAATGCAAATCAGCAGTGTTCAAACTCTAATCAAGAAGTGGAAAATGAGGGGTTCTGTTGAAACCAAACATCAGTGCAGCACTGGATGAAGATGCAAGGGTCTGTCAGGAGTCCAAAAACTCATTGACCATTTATAAACACAAACTAATTACAAGCAAACAGATCACGGGTGAGGATGGTTCCCTTTAATAGCCATTCAAACCCCTTTGTGTCAACTTGTGTGCATGTTATCAGGCCAAAATCACCAGGGTATGTAAACTTTTGATCAGGGTAATTTGGGTAGCTTCTGTTGTCATTATGATTTAAAAAGAGTAAACACAGTTGATTTATAATAAATGACTTCAGCCAAACACTAACCATGAGTGTAAGAAAAGTGTTTGTGTTATCATTCATATTCTCTGAAAAATGGCCAAGAAATCATAAATTCTGCCAGGGTATGTAAACTTATGAACACAACTGTATGAAAATGCAGGCAGTTATACGTTTGGCTCCTATTAGTCAGAAAAATCAATTTATGAAAATGAAGGAAATAATATGTTAGATGATAGAAGAAGATGAAGAAGGGGACATTTTTTAGACAGAGAAAAGATGAGTTTAAATGAAAAGCCTGGAGGGGAGGAAGAAGGATACACATGAAGGGAAACTGGGAGACAATGCAGATATGCTCTGCAGAGCTTCTAGAATACCACCTAGAAAAAGTGGGAGGTCTGAAAGTTGTGAATCTATCCGACAAGTGATGACAAAGGCATATAAAGCCTTATTATTAAAGGCAGTGGTGCATTTAGGTTTTGTGTTGCCCTAGGCACTTTCTGCTGCCCAACCCCCCATGGTTTTAGGCCTTTTTTGGCAATAATATAAGTTACAGATACTTACACACACAGAGTCATACACATGTACATACACATATACAGATACACACACATGCACATGCGCACATACACACACATATACACACATACATAAACGCACACTCATCTATCTATTGCTGCAATATACATAAAAAACTCACAAACAAATGTCTTGAAACAATACTTCCACACACACAATACTATGTTCTGAAAGCCATCAAATCTAAAGGCAATAACTAGCTGAATAAAACAAGGGTTCAGAGCTACCTCTAAACTGTACTTCCCTAGAATGTTAACTTTTTGGGCAAAATTATATATCTGTATAATACTTCTAAAATAAATGTAAGCTTCTTACAAATAAAGCCATAAAATGTGCTGCCCCCTCCAAATCTGCAAGTGCCTTGTTTGCCTAGGCCAAAATATGCCCCTGATTAAAGGGACAAACTTTCTGTCCAATAAATAGATTGGATAAGTTCACAACTGTAAAGGACCTCCATATGTTTGCAAGAAAGGTAGCATTAAAAAAGAAGTACATTAAAAAAATGAAAAAGAATCATTAGATATGCATGATCACAAAACATTGAGTGAATAAGAAGCCCTCCTACAAGAAAATGAAGGACAACTTAAATGTGAATGAAAATATAGAGGTTTTAGTAATCTCAAACCAAAATCAAAATAAATGCCAGAACTCTCCTTAGCATAAAATGTCCAACAATTTTGTAAAATTAGTGGAGAAAGATATAAATGATATGATGAAAAATATAGAAATAAATCATAATATATCTAAAGATAAAAGAAAGATACTAGATGCATTGATAAAAGATCCCATCATAATAATTAAACATTTGGATAAGGGAAGAATATAGTTGTAATGAATAGGCAAGACTATGTCTTAGAATGTAAAAGACAATTGGGATGTAAAATACAATATGAATATCTGAAAATGATCCCATAGAAGAATACAAAGATGCAATTCTCCTTACTACTTAAGACATTTGATGAAGGCATAATTAATAAAGATGATTTTAATTATTTATTTTTGTAATCAAAGTTTTTTTTAATTAGGCTATTTAGTAATACAACATTCTCATCACGTCATCATGAATACCATCTCTACATCATAAAGACAATCCTCTGTGCAAAATGAGAGGAAAAAAAAATCACAAGTAACCTCTGAAATAACACATCTAAAGGATCATTACATATGAAAAGTATTATAACAGCCATTTTTAGTGCAAGTATTGGAAACCAAATTGATACCTTGGGTTTTTATTATGTTTATCAAGATTTCTGTAGTACCTCTTTATTAGGATATACTGCCTAGTAGGGTGATACTTTAAACATGAATACTTAGAGTAATAGCATACAATATGAGAGGTTCAATCCTTGATTATGATGGAATATTTTAACTCTCTAACATATGTTCCTCACATAATTAGAGGGTAATTATTGGACCTTGCTATACTATTGATATAGGCAAGAGGAATTATAATATTAACAATGACCACTCTTGGGCCTTATCAGAATTCACTATCCAATGATATGAGAACCACGCATGCTATCTTTCATATCAATAAATGAATAATAATATAGCACCAACATAAGACTACAATTTGTTTAATTGACAATAAAAACATTTTAGTAACTATTAACAAAATTAACAAAATAAGCGAATAATTAGCCAGTAATAACTAGCCATGAAGATGTTAAGAATTAGCGAATTGACAATTATAAACTAGGATAAAAGCTTATGTCTTGTGGGTGAGCAGGTATAGCACATATGTGGAAGGAGTCTATGATATCTCAAAAATTGTAGTGTGATAAAAACAGATAAGGTTATGTAGCGTTGCGCTACGTAATAGGGTATTATGACTTAACTTATGAAGCACAGTTGGTGACTATTTGGAATATGGTAGTGTAGTTAGGGGAATAGGCAAGCTACAAGTATGGTTCTGGGACAAGATGAGAGATATATATTGTACATATATAATGTTATAGGGGTTAACCTACAGGGCTGTTATAGTTTAGGCATTACATGGTAGCTTCTAGAGTGAGTTGGAGAGGCATTAATTGCTGATGTATGAGTAAAGGTATTCATGTGTTTGTATCTATATGGGTTTTCAAAGTATAATAATTTGATTCACCTTACCTCAACCCGTTCTATCTGCTAGCAAAAGGAGCTTGTAAGGCTCTCTACTTATGGTACAGACTAGTATTGTCTAAATGCTAAGTCCCCATTAAATAAAAGTGCATACCAACATTGAACATTGCAACTATAGTTAAACATGAATATAACAACATACAACACTATGAACAACAACATTGAGTAAATAGCTGGAGATAAATCCGTACCATTTGTATGGAGGTTCAATACCAGGGAGATTCCATCGGCTAAAGTCTTGGGGCCATTTTAACTGTAGTTGGTTACGTGATATATGTTTTGTGACAGATAGCATCACATGTTTTGGTCTGTGGCACCAAGCTCAAATTCACTTGCTTTGTACTGTTGGAGACTGCTCTGGTTTACTCACTTCTCTAGCTAAATTCCTCTGACATACTCAGAGGTCGGCCGCGCCATCGCGGGTTTCAACCAAAAAGGACTCTTAATGTGGGCTTATAGCTCAAGTAGAAGTGCGATAGCCCAGCGTGAAACGGGAGGTTATTAGCTCTTCATAGAAGGGGATGTTTCCTTGTTCCTCTATTGTCTCCACTTTCGTTGATCTAAGATCTGTGAGAGGATGGTGATTCTCGTTGGTTGTTAGAGCTGCTTTTGACAGATCATCGCTTAGATTGTTCACCCTTTTAGGTATGTCACTATGTTTAGTTTCCCTCAAGACACGTATTGTATGCGTGAGATCCTCATAGTCATAGCAAATCCGGTGCTCTAGATCATTTAGAAGAACCTGTATCTGTAGCTATAAAGTCCTTCTTCATGTGGAGGTATATGGAGTGGTAGCAAGTTAGCAGCTGCTCATCCCCAATATAAATACAGCTTTAACCGGGGGGGATAGCTGTTATTGTGAGATAGGCCACTGCTCTCTGGATTAGTTTATTCAGCTTCTACTTAGACCTTTTCAATGGAAACTGTATCTATTGATGCAGGAGTGACTCCTCAAGAGGTAGTCGCATATAAGATGCCGAAATTTATATATATAGCTAAAGAAAAACTTTTAAGTATTCAAGTAGAGATCAGAGCTCAAGAGTTATGCATCTCATCATGGCCGCAGCTTAGTCATCCCCCCCATTTTAATTTTGTGACAACTGATTTCCCCATATTTCCAACATTTTACAATTTTACACCACACCCAAGCTACACAAAAACAGAACACCTCCCCCAGGTCGACCAATTATTTCAGGCCAGGGAATCCTGAATGAGAATAAAGGGAAATATATAGATTGGTTCTTAAAGGGACAGTATACAACGATTTTCATATAACTGCATGTAATAGACACTTCTTTAAAGAATAATATGCACAGATACTGATATAAAAATTCAGTATCAAACATTTTAAAAACTTACTTAGAAGCTTCAAGTTTAGCACTGTCTTGAATTGCAGACACTCCCCCCTCCCCAGCATATGAAAAGACAGATTATGCAAACTGAAGCCAGCAGTAGACTGGAAAAGCGCATATACTTCTGACACTTAGGGGCTTGGTTAGGAGTCTGAAAATCTGCACAACGTTATTAAAAAAAAAAGCAAAAAAATACATTGTTACAAAAACACTTCCAGATGGGCTGTATAAATGGATTATCTACAAAACATTTAAGCAAAGAAAAATGTGGTGTATTAAGTGTATTAATATTAAGGCCAATATTGCTATCTCTCCCTTCCTATGTGAAAGATAGTACAGAGGTGCTGAAAAAACTAGATAAAATTACAGTCTCAAAAAATACCCTATTAAAGTCAATTGATGTTGAGACATTTTAATCCTCAATTCCCCATAAAAATGGCCTAGAAGCAGCTCAAATATTTTTAACTCAAAGAGGGAGTAAATATGAAAATCATACAACATTTGCATTATCCCTACTGGAATTTATACTGAAACACAATTGTTTGAAATTTAATGCAAAAGGTTATAGACAACTACTAGGAACAACAATGGGTGTCTGCAGTTCCCCTACATATGCTTGTTTGTATTTAGGTAAGTGGGAATCAGATAATATCATTGGTACACCACATAAAATTTGAAGAAATTAGCTTTGGAAAAAGGTATATCAATGATGTCCTTTTCTTATGGGAAGGGCCTCTAGAAGATCTAAAAAAGTGGATGCTGTTTATTAATAACAATAATTGGAATTTAAAATTAAGGTTTAACCTGCCAAGATCTAAAAATAGGAAAGGAAGGGGGAAGAATAGTGACTAGTGACTAATAGTGAATAGAATCCTTTAGAAAAACAACAGCAGCAAATACTTTACTAGAAACAAGTAGCCACCATCCTGGATCTTTGGTTAGTGCATTTCCCATTGGCCAATTTTTGAGACATATGCAAAATTGCTCTACAATAGAAGACTGTAATTATCATGCAAAAGAACAGCAGTTGAGATTCAAAGCACATGGATATTCAAATCAAAATATCATAAAAGGCTTTAAAAGGGCAAAAGAGACAAGTAGCGAGGAGAGCAAGTGGATATACAGTTTAGAAACATTACAACCAATAGGCCTGAATGAGGAAATATATTTTTATACGAAGGAAACTAATGCAGTATTTAATGTGAAAAGGACTATAATATATCAAGTGTAAAAGATGTGGTTTTTGTTATTGAGTTGTTGAATTTGAAATAAAGCCTCTCAATTTAAAATATAGAGGATATAATTTGCTAAAAATAAAATTCAAAGTATGACAAAAGTGTAAGGAAAAAACGACACATGGTTGTATCCTTTTTTATCTCTTCATAGAAAATGTCATGATTCAGGGAAAATGTACATTGGATCAAGAACTGACTCTGTACTTTTAAGATGTATTATTAATAGTATGAATTGTAAAACCCATTGTAAATATGTAAAAATATGGAAGTATTAGATCAGTTAAATATAATATATGAATCATTCCCACTCCTTTTGTTTTTTAATATTATATAGCTAGATTGATGTATTTTAAGTATAAAAAATTGTTAACAAAAATTCTGGCAACTAACAGAATATTTCACCAGGCAAGTGAATAGGTATTTAAAGAAACTAATACAAATCAGCAACAGGTGACACTTGAGAAAGCCTCAATGTTACTGGAGGAAGGGGTGAAACCTGCATTGTGTTTACTAACCACGTCCCATCAATCGATGGCGTGGTTTTGAGTTTTTCAGCCCTTACAGAAGGGATGCCCCTCTGTTTGATGAAGCACCCCACTTTAAATTTAACCTAGCCAAAGGATTGTGGTCCAGTGGGTGTCAGCTCTGAGAAATTATGCTGGAGAACCAGTGAACACTATCTGGAGTCCAGTAAGCACAGAAGTATCTGGTAAGGGTGTGACTTTATTGTCTACCACTAGTAGGATCCTCTAACTGACTTACTCTGCACTAACAGCATGAACTGCTTGTTATACTAATAACAATTCTGACTGATGATCCTATGTTAAACAAACTAAGTCAACAATACTGATAACTTGATTATATACAAGGCTGTTAACAGTATAATATATTTTTTTTCTTATGCATTTATTAAAAACTTTCATTCAGGGATCCAAGAAAACTAAATTTTCCAGCGATATTTTGTATAGTGCTTAAGCGCAACACATAGAGTGATACTAAACCCATTTTTTTTCTTTCATGATTCAGATTTAGACCTCTAGTTATCAAGCCATCAGCGAGGCTGATTCGCCTTAGTTATCATGTCCTACTGCCCGGCAAAAGTAGAATATAGTGACGTAAGCTTCGATCCACCAGATTCAGTCCGACACAGATCGATGCTTACGTCACTCCAGATGTTCCAAACTACTATCAGGTACGCTCGCCACTATTCCGGGCCAGCGTACCTGGATTTCAATCCGCCGCCCTTGAAGGCGGCGGATCCCATAGTAATCAATGGGAGTCTGACAATAACGAAAAGCTCATGTTCGCTGCTGCCCGATATCCCATTGATTCCTATGGGAGATGTCTGCACCTAACACCCTAACATGTACCCCGAGTCTAAACACCCCTAATCTGTCCCCCCCTTACACCGCCACAACTAAATAAATGTATTCCCCCTAAACCACCGCTCCCGGAACCCGCCACAACTATAATAAATATGTTAACCCCTAAACCGCCACTCCCGGAGCCCACCGCAAATATAATAAATATGTTAACCCCTAAACCGCTGCTCCCGGAGCCCACCGCAACTATAATAAATATGTTAACCCCTAAACCGCCGCTCCCAGACCCCGCCGCAACTATAATAAATATGTTAACCCCTAAACCGCCACTCCCGGACCCCGCCGCCACCTACGTAATACCTATTAACCCCTATCCTGCCCCCCCATACCGCTGCCACCTATAATAAATGTATTTAACCCTATCCTGACCCCCCATACCACCGCCACCTATAATAAATTTATTAACCCCTATCCTGCCCCCCCTACACTGCCGCCACTATAATAAAATTATTAACCTCTAAACCTAAGTCTAACACTAACCCTAACAACCCCCTAACTTAAATATTAATTAAATAAATCTAAATAATATTACTCTTATTAACTAAATTATTCCTATTTAAAACGAAATACTTACCTATAAAATAAACCCTAATATAGCTACAATATAACTAATAATTACATTGTAACTATTTTAGGATTTATTTTTATTTTACAGGCAACTTTGTATATATTTTAACTAGGTATAATACCTATTAAATAGTTAATAACTATTTAACAGCTACCTAGCTAAAATAAATACAAAATTACCTGTAAAATAAATCCTAACCTAAGTTACAATTAAACCTAACACTACACTATAATTAAATGAATTAAATAAATTAGCTACCAATATCTACAATTAAATACAATTAAATAAACTAAACTAAATTACAAAAAACCCCCACTAAATTACAGAAAATAAAAAAATATTACAAGAATTTTAAACTAATTACACCTAATCTAAGCCCCTTAATAAAATAAAAAATCACCAAAATAATAAAAGCCCCTACCCTTTTCTACATTACAAAGTAATCAGCTCTTTTACCAGCCCTTAAAAGGGCTTTTTGCGGGGCATGCCCCAAATTAATCAGCTCTTTTGCCTGTAAAAAAAAATACAACCCCCCAACATTAAAACCCACCACCCACATACCCCTACTCTAACCCACCCAAACCCCCCTTAAATAAACCTAACACTAACCCCTTGAAGATCTCCCTACCTTGAGTCGTCTTCACCCAGCCGGGCTGAAGTCTTCATCCGATGGGGCAGAAGAGGACATCCAGACCGACAGAAGTCTTCATCCTATCTGGGCAGAAGAGGACATGCAGATATGTGTTATTATCAGATATATATTGCACCATATCTTTGAAGCTATAAGGCTAGATGGTAATCAATTGGATGCTATACAAAGATTTAGAAAAACTTTTTTAAAGGGACATTTAACTTCTAGTATATGTCACCAATTATGTTTTGCATTGCAAAACAAATGTGTTAAATGGACATATATGCTAAATTACTTGAAAGTGATGCAGCGTAACTGTAACAAGCTGGCAAGAAAATTACAATTAGAATAATCTTTATGTAAAATAGGAAGATATTTTACCTCACAATTTCTTCACCTTACAACATTAAGTTCTCTGCCAACAGTTATTCTTTAGCTACTGTCAGCTGCATGTTGAAACAAATAAATAAAACAGCTTTATCAGTACTTATGCCACACTTTATGGTGATCTCATGGGATGTTACTGAAATCTCGCAAGATTTCATAATAAACGTTTTTAAACTGAGGAGGAAAATCAGATGCACATGCCCTTGCAATTCCCAGGACTAGCATTTTGATTGGAAGCTTAAAGTCCTTTTACAATAGGATGTTAATACTGAGGAAATGTTGAGGTAAAATATATTCCTTTTATACATATTCTGTAGATGATAAGATGATATATTCTAGTCATCTTTTTAGAGCTATGTTGCATCCCTTTCAAATGCTTCAACATTTGGGTATCATGTCCCATTTAAACTATTAAACACAATTATTTTAGCATAGCTTATAAGGTTTTGCAAATAAAGAGCAGTTCAGAGATACTGCTTTTGAAAAGCTTGTTTGTTTCCTTGTTACTTGTTTCCTTTACATCAGCATATGCTGTCCACATTCAGCAATGTCTGTCGGACATGATACGCTGCAGCGAATCATGTCAGACAGACATTAGTAAATTAGCTCTATAGCATGAACTCTGCACATATGCAGTTGAAAGAGAATGGGTAAGCCTGTCCTTATCTTTTCCGTTAAGTTGGTTTAGCACTGATTCAACTTAGTAACTTTTGCAAAGAATAATTACCCTATTATGATTGTTGATGCAAAACTGATAACCCACTTTTTACAAACATGTGACTGCTGAGAATCTTAGGGGGAGGGTGAAGTAAATAAAAGCTTGCATTAACTGCATAAAAAGTATTAAAGTGATGGTAAAGTTACCTCTATGTCTATCAAGCATAGCATTATGGCTGAAAAAACAATATAAGTTTAATTCATCATTTTATATATGGTATTGTATATATTAAGTTATTACCTTTAGAAAGCATTTTCTTTGTGTCCTCTAATTCAACCCATATATTATTATTTTTTTCCGCTCTTGATCACATTTTTTTTAGCACAATTGACATTTCAGCCGTTAGGCGGCCGTCCCTCCACGTCATCCACCCCTTTACTCATATGCACATGCGATATTGAATTTATTAACATTTTTGAGCATGCATATTACTTACAAGTAAGCAATCCTTTCAATAGCGATCTATCCAGCTGCTGTCTGTCTCGTATCAAATAGTAATGAATGGAGTAATATTCATTCAATACTATATTGCAATGCAAGTTAGCGCGTGAGCATTTGGAAATCTTGAATGGCGATTGGCTCATTCGCATGTAGAGACTGCAGCGTGAACAAGCATTTTACAGATGCAGAGAGCGGATCGGACCGCTGAAGATATCAGAAAGATTAAGAAGACGGAAGTAGGGTTTGGGGGGAGTCGTGAGTGAAGCGGTAGGGATTTTTAAATATAATTTTTAATGAAAAATATAAAAGTAATAAAATAAAAAACTTAGCGACTAGATTAGGGTCAAATGGATAGATGCTAGGTTGTGTTGAATAGTGTCAAACTTCACCTTCACTTTAACCCACACGTGCCTGGGAGAAGGTAAAACAAGCACATTTTTAAGATGTGTTTTACAGCAAAAGGTAGCAAAATAAATAATGAATGTATATTGCAACAATGTTTCACTTGCAATAATGAAATATTTTATGCATTGTTGAAATGTCAGTTTTAATGGTCCTTTAAAGGGATAGGAAGAAAAAATTATACCAGCATGATTAAAATAAAACATGTATTTTTAAGACACTTTTATATTCACCTCTATTTTCAGATTTACTTTGCTCTTGGTATCCTTTGTTGAAAAAAAAATATATATATGCATATCCTACACAGCAGGGAGCTAGCTGGAGGGACCACACACATTTGTCTAATTTCACAGGCTCACTAGAGGCCTGATGATATAAAGCTCTCCACTCTGATGAGATGATATACAATGATCCTCCAGCACTATCCCTAGTAAAAAAGGAAGATTTTGCTATATTTCTCCAAGCAGTGTTTGTTGCATTTCTGGATGTGAAGGAGAGACAAGCCCAGTGCAATGTAGCCCTGCATAATAAAATAATTCTGCTAAACTAACACTTATTGCTTGTATTTTATATTTTGCTTTACTATTCAGATTACGTTTCATTACATTATTTAAACTTTGTACTTTCTATTTTGTATTTTATATATGGTAGTGTAATTTGGATTGTGATGTTACAAATACTGATTATACTTTTACAGTACCTGTATAACTTTAACAAAGAAAAACTACAACATGCTGGTTAGTACACTCCATATAGATATCAGATACCTAATGTGTTTGAATGCAGATTTTTTTTTAGTAATAAAGATGTGTAATTATCAGATTCATATAATACTGTGTCATTTTATAAATAATATTTGTAAAATATCCAAATTGCAATCACATTTTGTTGTAGTGCCTGATTATATAAAGCTCTCTGCGCACAAAAAGATGATATAAAATGATCATCCAGCTTTGTGAGTTGTGAGAAAGGCAGATTTTGCTACATTTCTCCAAATTTCCTTAATTTCTGGATATGAAAGAGAGACAAGGCCAGTGCAATATTGCACTGCATGTCATGAAAGTTTGGATGCATTTACTCTTTGTGCTTTGCATTTTATGTTACGTTAGAAGTCGGATTACATTTAATTAAATTTAAACTTTTTCGCTTTCTATTTTTATTTTATATTAATTTTGTGTTTTATATATGGCAGTTTATCTAGGATTGTGATGTTACAAATACTGATTATACATTCACAGTATCTGTATAAATTTAACAAATTAAATTTGTGAATTTATGTTTATCTTTTACAAATTACATTGCACTTTGCAATTCTTATATTAACAATAAAACTGAAAAACTGACAGCTTCAGTTTCCCAGGGAGCCTCATTGCGTTCTTTGGGCCTGATAACCAAAGATTGTCTAGTTTGAAAAATTATAGTGCAGACTTCACATGGAATATACCTTACTGAATTCTATAAGAAAAAGGAGAGGATCTATAGAAGTCACAGAGAGGTGAGAAATGCCTTCCGCAGAAAGTAATGATACAGAATTTCACAAGGGAGAGATAATTTAACAAGAGAACACCTGGAATTGATATAAATGCTCAGTTTTCAGCATACAAATTTAATTGAAATATTTTTACTACAATTTAACTTGTTTTTTAACCAATAATTTAGTATGTATTACTTGCCTGTCAGTTAAATTTGTGTATTGTGAATTATGAGCAAGCTTCACCTGCATAAAGCTGGAAAGACTATTTAATGAGATCAGCTTGTGTAAAATGCTTACAGCATTTCATAAGAATTGTGAGAGAGCTTCAGACATATACAAGGATCTCCCTTGTTTAGCCTAAGAAACTCCCCTGTCCCTCCTACTTTTTGAAGCTGTCAGGATTTTCGTTTTTAATTTTACAATAGAGCAGCTACTGTAAAAGAAACACTGGGATACACACAGTATGATCCTAATTTGTTAAAGTTACACAGAAACTTTCAAAACATAATCAGAATTTGTAAAATAACTGCAGGATCTAAATCTAAATGTATTAAAATACAAAATAGCAAGTATTAAACATAAATCTAATAATACTGAAACAACTAAATCTGAGGTATAAAGTAATATAAAATACAAAGCACAAAGTGTAAGTGTAACAAAACTCTCATGTCATGCAGTGCTATATTGCACTGGGCTTGTCTCTCTTTCACATACAGAAATGAAGAGAACACCACTTAGACAAGTATAGCAAAATTTGTCTGTCTAAAATCTGGTGAGGGATCTATCAGTGCAGTAAGATTGTGACCTTTTTCTTTTAGCATTCAATGAATTAAGCCCCTGTGAAGTATACACTACAATTTCTCTACAAGCAGGAAAATATTTAATTATCAGGCCCTAGATATTTTCAGCTAGCTGCCAGTAGTATTGTTCATTCAGCATAGAATACTGAGAGAATGAAACAAATTTCATAAATTAAATTGCAAAGTTGTTAAAAACTGTATCTCTCTCTGACTCATAAAAGAAAAAAAATGGGTTTTATGTCCCTTTAAGCGGGAATTAAAACACTGCTTGTACCCTGCATGTGTGTGGTGATGTCATTGAGCCCCAGAAACCTTTAAGGAATATTAGAATGACTGAGAATGACCACAGGGATTAAGGGAGCTGGATGAGGGGAGCCCCCAGGTTTGAAAGCTAATCGCCTGCTCTTTCAAGCATTGTTGGTTTTGGAAGGGAGGGTTAAAATCTAAGCATATTTCTTATTAATAAAAAATAAAAATAGATAAATTTCAATATATTTTACAGATATCTACCCTATAACAGACCATCAAAACTTGTTAAGACCCCCAGACCACCTTTAAAAAAAAGCCAAAATATAAGTCTTAGGGGCCGAATTATCAAGCTCCGAATGGAACTTGATGCCCCTGTTTCTGAAACAGCAGTTATGAGGCTGCGCCTGATCCTATACGATTGGGCTGATTGACACCCCCTGATAGCAGCCGATTGGCCGTGAATCTGCAGGAGGTGGCATTGCACAAGCAGTTCTGGTGAACTGCTTGTGCAATTTTAAATGCTGACAGTAGACAGACTGATAAATTGGCCCCATAATATCCAGGTGATCAATATGGTAATTCTCACCTGGGGTGACTAAATATCCATTTATTTGCATACAGTGCAGATCAAAGTTATATAACTATACCATAAAGGCTCTTATTTATATGATGATAACCCCTTATTTTTACTATAGAGTTTAGGGTAAAGCATATACACATACTATTACTTATAACCTTGATGATTAACATTTTAATTAAAAATGCGTCTTCACACTTTTTGTTGCAGGTTTCTTACATGTCAACATTTTTACACAAAGTAATGGTATCACTTGAATCCTTGCACTCCTTAAAAAAAGAAGAAAAATATATTTATAATTATGATTTCTTGCTGAAAAATAGCCTTCAGTAGTGCCTAAATGTGAGCAGTTTCTAAAAACTGCAAAAATGGGGCGCGATCCGATATAGATCGTAGTTTGCGGCGCAAGCGAGGGAACCCGCATCGCCCGCAGTTTCAGCTCGCAACTCGAGCTATCCCATATATGTCGCCGTCAGATGCTAACGTGCCGTAAGTCTGATAAACCAGCGATGTCCAGAAATCTG
The DNA here is from genome assembly GCF_027579735.1 of Bombina bombina. Classification (NCBI taxonomy): domain Eukaryota; kingdom Metazoa; phylum Chordata; class Amphibia; order Anura; family Bombinatoridae; genus Bombina; species Bombina bombina. Next base: position 907,172,027 of record NC_069501.1, on the reverse strand, counting down.
CGCAAGTACAAATTTCTGGCGTCGCCAGTGACTTGCGGCACGTTAGAAACTGCCGGCGCCTACAAAACCTGACTAAAGTCTAAATCACCCGCACTGTCTAACACGCCTCCCTAACATAGCCTGACACGTCTAACACGCCTCCCTAACATAGCCCGACACGTTTAACCCTCTATCCGCTATCCCCCTTCACTAGCCTAACAATAAAATATGTATTAACCCCTAAACCACCGCTCCCGGAGCCTGCCGCAACCTAATAAAGTTATTAACCCCTAAACCGCCACCAGCTATACTAAATCTATAACCCCCTAAAGTGAGCCCCTAACACCGCCGCTATCTACCTTACCTACCCCCTAAAGTGAGCCCCTACCCCGCCGCTATCTATTTTAAAATTATTAACCCCTAATCTAATCCCCCTATCCCACTGCCATCTATATTAAATTATTTAACCCCTAAAATACTAAACTATCCCTACCACTAAACCTAAGTCTAACCCTACAAATAGCCCTGAAAAGGGCTTTTTGCGTGGCATGGCCCCAAAGTAACAGCTCTTTTGCCAGCCCTTAAAAGGGCTTTTTGCGGGGCATGCCCCAAAGTAACAGGTCTTTTGCCAGCCCTTAAAAGGGCTTTTGGTGGGGCTTTGTCACAAAGTAAACTGCTCTTTTGCCTACAATCTACATCCCCCTACACCGCGGCCACCTATAATAAATGTATTAACCCCTAATCTAATCCCCCTACACCGCCACCAGCTATATTAACTATATTAACCCTAATTATTTTAGGGTTAATATAGTTAATATAGTTATTATATTATATATATTAACTATATTAACCCTAATTATATTAGGGTTCATATAGTTAATATCGTTATTATATTATATATATATTAAGTATAATAACCCTATCTAACTCTAACATCCTAACTAAACTCTTATTAAAATAAATCTAATATTAATATTATTAATTAAAATATTCCTATTTAAATCTAAATACTTACCTATAAAATAAACCCTAAGATAGCTACAATGTAATTAATAATTACATTATAGCTATGTTAGGGTTTATATTTATTTTACAGGTAAATTGTTAATTATTTTAACTAGGTATAATAGCTATTAAATAGCTATTGGCTGATTGGTTCAGCCAATCGGATTGAACTTGAATCTGATTGGCTGATTCAATCAGCCAATCAGATTTTTCTACCTTAATTCCAATTGGCTGATAGAATCCTATCAGCCAATCGGAATTCGGCGGACGCCATCTTGGATGACGTCATTTAAAGGAACCTCATTCGTCGGGAAGTCGTCATGCCGGATGGATGCTCCGCGGCGGAGGAGCGAACAAAGAAGATTGAAGATGCCGATTTTCTTGAAGACATCGCCGATGGAAGAAGACTCTCTGCCGCTTGCTTCAAGACATCGCCCGGATGGAAGAAGACTTCACTGCCGCTTGCTGGAAGACATCGCCCGGATCGGATGAGGAGTTCTGCCCGGCGGGGTGAATACAAGGTAGGGAGATCTTCAGGGGTGTAGTGTTAGGTTTATTTAAGGGGGGTTTGGGTTAGATTAGGGGTATGTGGGTGGTGGGTTGTAATGTTGGGGGTGGTATTGTGTTTTGTTTTGCAGGCAAAAGAGCAGTTTTCTTTGGGGCATGCCCCCACAAAAGGCCCTTTTAAGGGCTGGTAAGGTAAAAGAGCTTTGAACTTTTTTTTAATTTAGAATAGGGTAGGGAATTTTTTTTATTTTGGGGGTTTATTATTTTATTAGGGGGCTTAGAATAGGTGTAATTAGCTTAAAAATCTTGTAATCTTTTTTTATTTTTTGTAATTTAGTGTTTGTTTTTTTTTGTAATTTAGTTTAGTTGTTTATATATTGTTTATATTATTTAATTGTATTTTTAGATAGATATTTGTAGTTTATTTAATTTATTGATAGTGTAGGTGTATTTGTAACTTAGGATTTATTTTACAGGTAATTGGGTAATTATTTTAACTAGGTAGCTATTAAATAGGTAATAACTATATAATAGCTATTATACCTAGTTAAAATAATTAACAATTTACCTGTAAAATAAATATAAACCCTAACATAGCTATAATGTAATTATTAATTACATTGTAGCTATCTTAGGGTTTATTTTATAGGTAAGTATTTAGATTTAAATAGGAATATTTTAGTTTATAATATGAATTAGATTTATTTAATAAGAATTTAGTTAGGGGTGTTAGGGTTAGATAGAGTTAATATAGTTAATATAAATACTATAGTAACTATATTAACTATATTAACCCTAATATAATTAGGGTTAATATAGTTAATATATATATAATGTAATAACTATATTAACTATAATATACTTAGGGTTAATATAGATAATATAGCTGGCGGCGGGGTAGGTAGATTAAATTAGGGGTTAATAATTTTAATATAGATGGCGGCGGCGGTGTAAGGGGTTCACATTAGGGGATAGATCAGTTAGATGGTGGCGGTTTTAGGGGCTCACAGTAGGGGGTTAGTTTATGTAGATGGCGACGGTTTAGGGGTTAAATACTTTATTATGGATTGCGGCGGGAGATCGCGGTCGACAGGGAGATAGACATTGCGCATGCGTTAGGTGTTAGGTTTATTTTAGCAGATCGCGGTTGACAGGGAGATAGACATTGCGCATGCGTTAGGTGTTAGGTTTATTTTAGCAGATCGCGGTTGACAGGGAGATAGACATTGCGCATGCGTTAGGTGTCAAGCGTAAGGCTTCTTACGGCTGCTTTTTGTGGCGAGTTGAAAATGGAGTAAGATTTCTCCATTTTCGCCACGTAAGTCCTTACGCTGTATATTGGATACCAAACTGCGCGGGTTTGGTATACCTGCCTATGGCCCAAAAAACTACGGGCGACGGCAGAAATATACGCACGTAACTTCTAGGTTACGCCGTATATAGGATACCAAACCCGCGCAAATATTGGCGTCGCCGACTTTTGCGGGCGACGATTTTTATCGGATCGACCCCATGCTCTGCACATGGCTGGAAGTGACATTTAAAGAAACATTTGTATTGCAAACCTGGCTATAGTGCTGAGCTATTAACCCACAAATGCTCTTTAAGAAGCTGATCCCTATAACAGCTATACAGAGCAACACAAAAAAGAAACCTTAAAAAGCACTAAAAAGGTAAGGATTAAACCTATTTAACAGAGAGAACAAGGTAAAATATCCAAAAAGACAAATGGATTAATATCAATCCAAATATTTAATCAATTATATATAAACAAGAACAAATAGGAGTAAAAATAAAATATTTGTTTGGATATTTTGGATATCCATTTGGATATTTTACTTTGTTCATTTTGTTTAATAGGTTTAACCCCTAGCTTTTTAGTGCATTTAATGTTTCCTTTTTGGGGTTTTCAGCAGTTAAAGGGTTAATTAAAAATGTTTAGGTACATTAAGGGTTCCATTTATAAAACTGCAAACGCAGCTTCAGAGTCCTTGTGGTTCAGGAATGCTTATGTAAGCCTGAAACTGATAGTTAAGAATCACCATCTGACCACTGTGAATAACAAATGATTGGTTAAGCAATAGCATGGAGCAGGGCTACCTAAATAGAGTTAGCAGGGCTACCTAAATAGAGTTATTGTGCAACCTAAACTTCTGTCAGCAGATGCTGCATTGCTGGAAGTGGACGTGGCTGCACAGGTTCTCTATAATGGGAACCTTTTCTCCCGACACTTCCTAAAGCCCTAATTGTTAAATTTAATGTCCTTTTTAATGGTGACTCACAATTACCACCATTACCTCAATGAAGCAATACTTTTACAGTGACAGCTTGTTAAATTTGCTGGTGTTAACAGTAGCTGTCCTTCTGACATTTCCAAAGTCAGAGCTCTTATTTTGATATGCCTCTCTGTTGATTAATTTCAGCTGTGGTTTCACCTTGGTCCACTTTTGCCCTATAGAGTAGTGTTTCTCAACTCCAGTCCTCAGGACCCTTAACAGGCCAGATTTTCATTATATCTTAACTAGAGCACAGGTGAAATAATCATGTGAAGGGTGAGAGCAGGTTAGTAACCATGGTTACTGATCAGCTTCCTATTTTTTGCTTCTGTGCTCTAGTTAAGATAATGAATATCTGGCCTGTTAAGGGTTCTGAAGACTGGAGTTAAGGAACACTGCTATACGTAAAGTATAGAATATTGTCATTTTCTTTTTACAGAACTGGTGGCCTATTGAAATATGAACCTAAATAGAAAAATAAAAATAACCATCTGTTTCGGCATCAGATTTGACTACATTAACATTTTTTTAAGATGTTAAGATGCAACGAGTAACTCCATATAAGAGTATGTTTTGTATTGCTTTCTTTTTAATTGTAGCTTACTGTGGTCTGTTTTCCACAGAGATGTTTAATTGGAAACATGATGTAAGTTAAATAAATATGTGAAGAAAAGCGTTCCTATAAATGCAAATTGTTATAGATACACTCAATGCATAAATGAGTAGATGCCATCAAATCCAAGTTTTTTTTTTTCTTAACAGACAATAAATCAGGAAAATAAAATAAAAAGCAATGATGCATAAATACATTTAATTCTTAGAAACCTATTGTGTATTCAGTTTGCTTTGTTAAACATTTTAAAGTAATTTTTAATTGACAACATATGTTTAACATCAAACAGCAATGTGTGCAGAACTCTTTGCATCTGTCATTGCCTCGAAATGATAATCCTCTTTTTAATGTGCTTTTGTTTTTTCCTTTTTTTATTGCTGCTGGCTTTCTTTCTGTTTACAGTTTAGAAGGGAATCAAATAAATGCCTTCATCAAAACAACTATCTTGTTATATACATTATTCTATTAGCCTATTTACTGGTTGTCATACAATTTACCTGCTTTCTCTTCTGATACAAAATATTGTTATTTATTTATAATTTGGTAAGTGAATGCCTTTGAAAATGGTTTCCTTAATATATTGCTGATTATATTATTTTAATTTGATTTATGTTTTTGGCTGTATAATATTCTACATAAATATTGTCACAAAAGTTGATATATGATTTTTCATTATCAATCACATTTTCACATATTTTGCAGGCTAAAATGTTTTCATCAAGGAAACATTTTAGCCTGCAAAATATATAGGAATTATTATACCACTGCATACTCTATTATTCATTACATATTTTAAATAAAACTAATTTACATTATATTTTAATAGAAAAACGTAATAGTTGATTAATTAACTTTTATATTTCCGTAAAATAGGGTCTTTTTTTTATGAAGTGTGTCCATGTGATCTATTTATGCATGTGCAAGTATAAGAAAATCTGACACTGCACATGAAATTGATCTTCGATTTACACAGGCAGTAATATTTGTTATATGTGATACACATTGTTACATTTCTTTCAACTTGAGCACAAACTATAACTATTAAAAAGAAAATGGAAATCACGCAATAGTTTTTTGATCTTCTGGTTAGCAGTTAGAGAGCTACTGGTTTCTCGCAATCGCCTTCATAAAATGCAACATTTACATAGTATATTTATTTATATAAATATTGCAGTAAAATCTTGTAATGAAAAACAGTGTTTACTTCACATTTAAAGGGATATAATTTAATTGAAATAAAAAACATAAGAGGTATGTTATACTTAACAGAAATCACTGCAATGTGTATTATTGATTATTTTAAAAGGATTTGACATTTTATGTATTTAATTTGTGCAATGTCCATTCCCTCTATTGAAGTTAAGGGCTTAAACAGCAGAAATGGTACAGAAAAGTATCCAACTAGCTGATACTGCAATATGCTCGTCATCATGGAGAGAGTCACACTTTAAATTAATAAATAGATCCTACATCACCCCTAAGATACATGCTTACTGGGATGAGGCAGGGGCGTGTTGCTATAAATGTAAAACTAGAAAGGCAGACTTACGTCATTGCTTTTGGAGTTGCTATAAAATAAAGAAATTCTGGCATAAGGTAAACTATTGGCTTAATGTAGTAAATTTGAATCAAGATAGAATAACAGAGAATCAGGTCTTCTTTTTAGCAGACAACCATAATGAGAATCAACGTCGAAATAATCGACAGATGAATGCGGTAATAATATTGGGCAGATTACTAATTTTGAAATATTGGAAATCTAGAAAGGTGCCCAACTTGTTGGAACTTAAACAGAAAATATTAAATTTAATAATTATGGAACAGATGGATACTTCTACCAACTCAGAATCCCAAATTAAGCACTTCTTCCATAAATGGAAGAATATTATTCTAGCATATCCTATAGAAACTCAAAAACAACTTATTGCCCCTTTCAAGGGCACAGTATATTTAGAGCTTGCCATTATGGACAATGTATTCCCAGATATATAGAGGCTGGAGAGGGCCCCATTTGTTGAGACAGCGCCTGGGGGTCCCATTTCCCCTTTTTTTTTTTTTTTTTTTTTTTTTGTTTGTTTGTGTTTTTTTTTCTTGTGTATGTAATATAGGTGTTTAAAAAAGGTAAAAAAAACAGCAGCAATATATATAAGGCACTGAGTGCATGAAACTTAATTGTCTATGCTAATCTATTGATATATTTCTTTCTGTTTTTTTTTTTTCTTTCGTCTCCATGCTTATTTTTGATGTTCTATTGACGTAGCATCCTGCGTGATGCGGCAAGCTGTTAAACTGTATAATAGTATAGGCTGCTGGCCATAAATAAAATTTATAAATGAAGTTAAGGGCTTAAAAAACTTGTATCCAGGCACGACTATGTCCCTTTCATGAGAATCATTGTACCGTGAATCCATTATAACTACAAGAGGGGGCTGTCAATCATCCTGATACGATTGGGATGATTGCAATCCGCAACACTTCTTGTGGTGTAGAGGTTAAGTAGCAGTGATCTTAAAGACGCTGCTAGCGGCCATGTAACATAGAAAATGTCATCCACAGGCAGGCTTATTACAACAATTCTCTACTCAGCGCCTTTGCGCTTATAAGCTGCTCCCAAATGAAACAAAGTACATAAACAGCAGAGGACATCCCGTCCTTAACAACACATTACTGCCCACACCGGCCCAGTTTTGTATGTAAATCATGCTACTTAATGCTTATGTACAGATACCATAGCGCTTGCACTTTGTGAGATCTAAGGCTTTTGTAATTATGTAGGACAGATGGATTTATTTATACTGCCCCCTTACTACTTTAAACTAATAAACCTGTTAAATATCTCTCCCAAATATTTATTTTGCATCCAAATGCAAGCCAGCTCTTTTCAATAACCTACTATCTTGCCAACCAAGCTATAATGGACAATAAAACTAAACCTTCTTTCCCTGCAACAGTAATAGTTACATTGTATTATTTACTACATCTTTCATTTCTATACACAGGTAAAATAGCAGATGATACAGTTGATGCCACATGATATAAATGATTGCCTAAGTCAAAATACTCTTTCTGAACAGCAGCAACATCATTACTTGTGTTAGAGAAAGTCCAAGCAAAAGTAATGAAATTGACAACTGCAGAGACCGATTTAAAGGCAGACCCCAAGGCCCTGATTCTAAAAAAATCAGGGCCTTGGGTCTTAAACATATGTGGTAAATGAGCTTACCAGAATCAAATGCACCGTACTGTGACCGGTGCCAGCAGGCAGACTAGCACTCAGAGTAGTGGCTAGTACACTGGTCAGGAGATCCCCAAACTACCAGGCAAATGGGCCTCGGCACTTCAACAAATCTCTGAAAGGCTGTGGGCACTCTCTCTCTGCTTCCCGCTGGAGTCAATGAAACGATAAAAGCAAAAGGACAACTTCCAAATGTTTAAAAGATAAAAGAATGCTTTATTTTCATGCAACACGTTTCTCGACCGCAACTGGTCGTTTCTTCAGGCAAATAAAAGCAGATACAAAAGGTATTAATCAGCAACATTATATACACTTGTAACATTAAAAACGGAAGTTGTCACATCTGAGGAAAACCAATGCTAACAAAGGTAATAAAGGTGTGTTAAAACATGAAATGAAAATAAAGCGTTGTTTTATCTTTTAAACGTTTGAAGTTTTCCTTTTGCTTTTATCATTTCATTGACTCCAGCGGGAAGCAGAGAGAGAGTGCCCACAGCCTTTCCGAGATTGGCTGCAGTGCCGAGACCCAGTTGCTTGACAGTTTGGGGATCTCCTGACCACTGTACTAGCCACTGTTGAGTGCTAGTCTGCCTGCTGGCACTGGTCACTGTAGGGTGCATTTGATTCTGCTAAGCTCATTTACAACATATGTTTAAGACCCACCTGGGATATACGATTCTTTTTGCTTTATCATCCTTGTAATTTTTGTATGCATATGTTTTTCATTCATAATAATTATTGTTTTGAATATTTTGTTTTGAATATTTTGTTTTGAGAAAAAATACAGATGTATACAAAATGTAGTGTGAAATGTTTATAGAATTATGCTGGGATTTGAGAGAAAATGTAATATATGCCCATTGAACACACATGTCCAGTCCATTTTAGGAAAAAAAGAAACAATTATGCTTTGAATTTTGCTTTTTTTTTTTTTTAACAAACTTTACTGACTTTTTAAAGCATAAGAATCATCTGACAGACAATTACACAATTATCTTATTGATTTTTCCATACAGAACGATACAATTAGTCATAGCTACCTTCATCTTGAAGGGATAGATGATCAAAGAAGAAAGTGTCAGGCATAATTTGACAAGGAGAAACTGACAGATGAAATTTGCATTATCGTAGAAATGAAAATGAGGATTAAAGCATTACAAGAAATATGTATTTGAATGTAACGTAGGTAAACATAATAAAGGTTGGCACTGATTAACTGATTGAGGCTCATATTCAATATATGTCATTGACTAAAGAGGTCAGTATTGTATTTTGTACTTATAACAAGTACAAATTTATTTTATTTTGCACATCCAGTGTACTTAAATCGCGATTTTTGCTGTGCATAGCTAATACGATTTATTCCTGTGTAATTTACCTACGATTTTTATTATAAAATAATAATTTTGATGCACCTTAACAATACACTTATTCCTGTGTATTTTTTATGTGAATGGTTCAATTATTCATTTAGTAAGATTTTAAAATTACAAATATTATTGTGCACTTTTGTAATGTATGCATCTCCTTCCCATACGAAAATGCAGCATATGCCCCTTAGCGAGACAACCTGTTTTCATGGTAAAAAGCTGATTTATATCATTCAACCAGGGAAATAGAAGGGCTGGCGAGCATTTTTATAGCATCTTTTTAGAATCAGGGCCCAAATATCAAGTGCCAAACAAAGACATGTTCACAGACAGGAAACCCAGCACAGAACAAACAAGAAAGAAAAACTCCTATGCCAGAGCAAGGATTAAAGGCCTAGTCTGTTTTATATATAGTCACAAATCAACTCCTTAATTGACTGACTTTCAGAGAATGTAAAGCTGGGACACACTTACTAAGACAAAGTTTTTCTACAAACTTCCGCTAGAAACGATCCTGTAGTTGCACAATTAAAGTAAGCTGTACTCTGAACCTGGAGTCTCCTGGTTTGATCCCTAGAAGGACAGTGGGGAAAGTCACCAGCATTGTCCCCACCATCCAGTTTGCATATTAGCAAATAATCACATCTAACTCACTTTCCTTTCTTGCTACCTTAACAATTCTCAAAATACTATTCTTATCCCTGTGAGCAGTAGCTCCTGGAAGACATGTAACATTACCTTGCTTCCTCTTTACTTTTTACAATTTTATAGTAAGTTCTGGATACAAAAAACAAAAACAAAACAAAATACATGTAAACAAGAGGGTTTAGATAGAATAATGCTCCCAGTTAGTGTCTGTGACAGAGATACTAAAATGTTAATTCTTCATTATTCAAAACCTTGCCTCACAGGCGAGATATTCTAAGAAGTGTCATTGGTACGGCGAGGCCCTTAAAAAAATGTAGAAACACAAATTTTATCTTGAGAAATGTTTATGTTGCTTTCTAGTGTTCTTTATGTGATACAGAGATTTCTACATTTCATTACAAGTTCTAAAAAAAATCTCTAACAGAGAAGATAAGGAGGGCTTGTATAAATAATAAAATCGATTATATAATGAGGTCAGCTTTCACTGCTATCTATAATCATTTGGGGCTAGATTACAAGTGGTGCCTTATTTTTTTCCACAATCACGAAAACTCCACTAGAGTTAAAGGGACAGTATACACTCATTTTCATATAACTGCATGTAATAGACACTACTATAAAGAATAAGATGCACAGATACTGATATAAAAATCTTATTTAAAAGCTCTCAGTTTAGCTCTGTTGAAAAGGTAGGGGTAGCTGGAAAGCCCACTGCAAGTGGGAAATAGCAGACACTCCCCCCTCCCCCTTCTTTTGCATATGAATTTGTTACCTTGAATAGTGCAAAAATCCTAACTTACGTTTTCACGTGCACAGTCATGTATTCCCCCATAGAAATGGATAGAGAAAAAAAAATAGAAAAAAACTAACACCCGAGATTGCACAAACACCATTGCATTTTTGCATTTCCCATGGAAGTCAATGGAGAAAAAAAATGTTGAAAAAAACATCAATCGCACAAACAACATAGCATATTCGCATTAGCGAATGTGAAATATTTACAGTAAATAAATAGTTAAAATCTTTATTAAATCTGAATATTGCATAAATATGTATTTTAATGTTTTCATCTACTTAATGGCAAAGGGCTATAATGCACTTATATATATGTCTATATGTGTGTACATATACAGTCTATTAACATTTTATATGTGTATATATGACTGTAAATACATATATGAACATATAAATACATTAATACACATATATAAACATATATATATATATATATATATATATATATATACATACAAATACATATTTAGTAATGTATATGTAAGTATCTCAAAGTTAAAGTCATTTGCCTGACTTTAACACCCAAGATCTCATATCTTTGAGCCCTTATAACTTTTTTGTGCAATATTTATTTAAAATAATTTTTGTTAGACAGTGTTAATACGAGTGTAAATGAACTTTGTAATGTATTTTTTTAATTGTTTTTAAGTTTTTTTTTATTTGTGAGTCCCTTCACTGGCTCCCAATTCACAGCAGAATCAAATTAAAAATTCTCACTCTAACCTAAAGAGACCTTACCAATGCAGCCCCCCTACCTGTCCTCACTCATCAACAAATATACTCCAGCCGCCCCCTAAGATCCAACAATGATCTACGCCTTGCATCTTCTGCCATCACCTCCTCCCATACTAGACTACAAGACTTCTCTCGTGCGGCACCAACCCTCTTCCTAAAGCTATCAGACTTTTCCCCAACCTCTCCTCCTTTAAAAGCTCCCCAAAGACCTTCTTGTTTAGGGATGCTGATCACCAAATCAGTAACTAATGAATTCCATGTGCCTAATAGTTACCCTCACCTAACTCCACACTAATATCTTTCCCACCTTTGCAGTCCCCACCTCCTGTTTCTCACCCTCTTACCCATATAGATTATAAGTTCCCACGGAATCAGGACCCCCAAATCCCCCTGTATTTGTTTGTTAAATTTTGTCTGGTGTCTCATGTTGTGAGACAGCCAATTGTACTAGACAGCCAATTGTATGGAGCTTAGCATCTGCTGTTCAAAACAGCCAATAGGATGAGACCTACTGAAATCTTATTGGCTGTTCAAATTAGCCAATAGGATTTCAGTAGCTCTCATCGTATTTTCTGCATTCAAATCAGCCAATAGGAATGCAAGGCACGCCATTTTGAAATGGCTACCTTGCATTAAACTTCAGTGTATGATGGCGACCGTATGAAGAGGACGCTCCGCGCAGGATGTCTTCAGCTTCCAGGATGGCTCCGCCCTGCGCCGCCGGGATGAAGATAGAAGACACCCCCAGGATGGATGAGGACCTTGTCGCCTGGATGGAGATGGATGTCCGGACTTCAGAAACCGTGAGTAGATTTTCTGGGGTTAGTGTTATTTTTTTATTTTTTTTGGGGGGGGGGGTTTAGATAAGGGCTTTGGGCTTGGAAAAAGAGCTGAAATCCCTTTTAAGGGCAATGCAAAAGAGCTAAATGCCCTTTTAAGGGCCCTTTAGGGGCAATAGGTAGCTTAGTTTTTTTGGAGTTAGGTTTTTTATTTTGGGGGGTTGGTTTGGTGGTGAGTTTTTCTGTTGGGGGGACTTTGTATTTTTTTACTTGTAAAAGAGCTGACTTCTTTAGGGCAATGCCCTACAAAAGGCCCTTTTAAGGGCTATTGCTAGTTTATAGTAGGTTAGGGGGTGTTTTTATTTGGAGGGGGCTTTTTATTTTTATAGGGCTATTAGATTAGGTGTAATTGTTTTTATTTTTGATCATTTCATTTAGTGTTGGTAAACTAAGATTTTTTTTATTTTTCGTAGGATTTGTTTTTAGTTGTAATTTTAGATTTTTAAATTTTTTTAAATTTTTTTCTTAGTGTTTGCAATTTAGATATTTTAATTGGTAGTATTTTTTATTTTATTAGATTCGTTATGTTAGGTTAATCTATAGTTTAATGTTAGGTTTATTTTTATTTCACATGTAAGTTTTTATTTATTTTAATAGAGTTATATTGTCATTTTAATTTAAAGTTAGGGGTTTAATTTAGTGTTTTGCGATGTGGGGGCCAGCGGTTTAGGGGTTATTAGGTTTATTTAGTGGCGGAGATGTGGGAGGCAGGAGGTTTAGAGGTTAATAATTTTATTTAGTGGTGGCGATGTCGGGGAGCGGTGGTTTAGCGGTTAATATATTTAAATAGTGTTGGCAATGTGGGTGGGCAGCAGATTAGGGGTTAATAGGTTTATTTAATACTCGCGATGTGGGGCAGATTAGGGTTTAATCAATTTAATATAGTGTTTGTGATGCGGGAGGGTGGTGGTTTAGGGGATAATAGGTAGTTTATGGGTGTTAGTGTACTTTGTAACACTTTAGTTATGAGTTTTGTGAAACATTTTTGTTACACAACATCCATAACTACTGGTCTCAGATGGCGGTATGGATCGTGTCAGTATAGGCTGTAACGCAAGCATTTTAGCCTCACCACACAACCTGTAATACAGGAGCTATGGAAATCCTACGCAAAAACGTCATTTTTTTTGAGTGCGGGATTGACGTTGCGTTACAGGCTAAAATGCTTGTGGTATAGCTATACCGACACGACTCGTTATATGCATTCCTGGCCATTATGCTGAAATTGCCATTTTTTCACCGTTAAAAGCCTCAACGCAAAACTCATAATCTAGGTGATACAGAGAAACGTAAATTGATGTTTCAGCTGCACTGGCTTCTTTTGATTATACACATTTAGGAACTATGAGCAAAATAATTCAGAACAAAAAAGGAATAGGATTTATTCTATTGGACTGCTGGAAAATGTTACAGTGACAGTCTAGTGAAAATTAAACTTTCATGATTCAAATAGGGCTATGCAAATTTCCAATTTACTTTGTTCTCTTGGTATTCTTTGTTAAAAGTTAAGCCTAGGTGGTCTTACATGCTAATTTCTATGCCTTTAATCTTTAATTGACAGTTTTTTCATATGTTCATATGTATAAGTTCATATGTGCCATACAGATAACATTGTGCTCACTCCCATGGAGTTACAATGGAATCGTGTTGATGGGCTTAAATGCAACTGTCAAAAGAACTGAAAATAAGGGGGCAGTCTTCAGAGGCTTGGATACAAGGTAATCACAGAGGTAAAAATATATTAAAGGGACAGGAAACCCCCAAATTTTCTATCATGATTTGGATAGAACATAACATTTTAAACAACTTTCCAATTAACTTTTATTATCAAATTTCATTCTTTTGTTATCATTTGCTGAAGGAACAGCATTGCACTACTGGCAGGTACCTGAACACATCTAGTTAGCCAATCACAAGAGACAAATGTGTGCAAGCATCAATCAGCAGCTAGCTCCCACTAGTTTAGGATTTGTGCATATTATTTTTCAACAAGGGATAGCAAGAGAATGAAGCACAATTGAAAATAGAAGTGAATTTAAAAGTGTCTTAAAATAATATGCTCTATCTGAATCATGCAATTTTAATTTTGTCTTTCCTATCCCTTTAATATAACCAAGTTAGCAGTGCAAAACTGGAGAATGGATAATGAAGAGATTATCTTTTTAAACAATAGAAATTCCGGAGTAGATTGTCCCTTTAACTTTGCTAGCAAATATATATTATTAGTTACACAATAAATTTTATAGTTTAGCAAGACCAATGATGACTTCAAAAATACAAATAAACAATATTAAAAATGAAACTGATGTGTTTGCATAAGATAATGATAATTATTATCTTTTTCATGTTAACAGGATATTACATTGGGTCAGACCAATTAATGCAAAAATAACCCATGTAATAATGACCAATGGTATTAAACTGTAAATTTAAATTGGTAATTAATAATATCCATTTTATGAAATGCTGACAAAAGTTTTAATAAAAATGCAAACTAGGTTTCAAATGTCACAGGCATTATTTTGGCATTTAAATTGTCTTGATAATGCTAAATACATTTACAGGCATTAAACAGTAAATGATAATGCATGACAATGACTATTCTTTTTTTTCTTTTTTTAAGCCCTTAGTAGATCAGGGGTAAAGTCAGGCGATTGGATTAACTCACTTTCATAGTTTTAATCCTGTTTGTAATAGAAAAACTCAGCGTGATTTCAGCAATATACAAAATGAGTCCTTTATCTCACATTGCAGAGAACAAGGTTTCTGATTAAATAATAAGCAGGGCTCATCATGCTTCATTTATTATTTCCAGCATAGAGAAGAAATGGTCTGTTTCTCATGCAATCTGTTAGAAAAATGACTACTTTTATAGGCAAATGATGCATAGTTTCTTTGGTTCAATTATTTTGCTGTACAGACTAATAAAAGTGACTGTTTCTGAGATTATTTGCTATTTTTTTCTATTCAGAAAGTTCTACAATTGCTAAAGAACAGAAATGAAGAAGCGCCAATTATAATTAAATAGTTCTGATAGCTCTGTATGTTATACGCAGTTTATGTTCATTACTGTTTGTATTTTCCTATATATGCAAACACATATTTATACATATTTACTTAAACCAAGGCACCTATGAAAAAAAACAACTTTAACTCTAATTTACTGGAATTCCGATTAAGATCCTGAATAAAAGAAGATAATAATTCAATTGTAATATATTTATACTATATATATTTGTAAGAGTGCACCTTAAAAGAGACATTAAAGTTTATTTTATTTATTCTAATATAAATATAGTATTGTAATATAAATCACAGTTTGTTTTTTTATAATGCTGGACAAATAAAAACAAAAACTTTTTTAGTCAAATGTCCTTTAAGAATAACATTTTCTTTCCTAAGACATGGTCGGCTAGATTTAGAGTTCTGCGGCCAAAGGGGTACGTTAGCTACGCATGCTTTTTTTCTCCTGCACCTTTTAAATACTGCTGGTATTGAGAGTTCACAGAAGGGCTGCGTTAGGCTCCAAAAAAGGGAGCGTAGAGCATATTTACTGCCACTTCAACTCTCGATACCAGCGGTGCTTACTAGCGGTGCTACAAAAACGTGTTCGTGCACGATTCCCCCATAGAAAACAATGGGACAGTTTGAGCTGAAAAAAACCCTAACACCTGCAAAAAAGCAGCGTTCAGCTCCTAACGCAGCCCCATTGTTTCCTATGGGGAAACACTTTCTAAGTCTGTACCTAACACCCTAACATGTACCCCGAGTCTAAACACCCCTAACCTTACACTTATTAACCCCTAATCTGCCGCCCCCGCTATCGCTGACCCCTGCATATTATTATTAACCCCTAATCTGCCGCTCCGTACACCGCCGCAACCTACGTTATCCCTATATACCCCCAATCTGCTGCCCCTAACACCGCCGACCCCTATATTATATTTATTAACCCCTAATCTGCCGCCCCCAACGTCGCCTACACCTACCTACAATTATTAACCCCTAATCTGCCGACCGGACCACACCGCTACTATAATAAATGTATTAACCCCTAAAGCTAAGTCTAACCCTAACCCTAACACCCCCCTAACTTAAATATAATTTAAATCTAACAAAATAAATTAACTATTATTAAATAAATTATTCCTAATTAAAGCTAAATACTTACCTGTAAAATAAATCCTAATATAGCTACAATATAAATTATAATTATATTGTAGCTATTTTAGGATTAATATTTATTTTACAGGCAACTTAACCAGGTACAATAGCTATTAAATAGTTAATAACTATTTAATACTTACCTAGTTAAAATAATTACAAAATTACCTGTAAAATAAATCCTAACCTAAGTTACAATTAAACCTAACACTACACTATCAATAAATAAATAAAATAAAATACCTACAATTACCTACAATTAAACCTAACACTACACTATCAATAAATTAATTAAATACAATACCTACAAATAAATACAATTAAATAAACTAACTAAAGTACAAAAAATAAAAAAGAACTAAGTTACAAAAAATAATAAAATATTTACAAACATTAGAAAAATATTACTACAATTTTAAACTAATTACAACTACTCTAAGCCCCCTAATAAAATAACAAAGCCCCCCAAAATAAAAAAATGCCCTACCCTATTCTAAAATTAAAATAGAAAAGCTCTTTTACCTTACCAGCCCTGAAAAGGGCCCTTTGCGGGGCATGCCCCAAAGAATTCAGCTCTTTTGCCTGTAAAAAAAACCATACAATACCCCCCCAACATTACAACCCACCACCCACATACCCCTAATCTAACCCAAACTCCGCTTAAATAAACCTAACACTAAGCCCCTGAAGATCTTCCTACCTTGTCTTCACCATGCCAGGTATCACCGATCGCTCCAGGATCCGAAATCTTCATCCAAGACCAAGCGGGGGCTGGCGATCCATCATCCTGCTGAAGTCTTCTATCAAGCGACAGCTGAAGAGGTCCAGAAGAGGCTCCAAAGTCTTCATGCTATCCGGGCAGAAGAGTAGATCCGGACCGGCAACCATCTTCTTCAAAGCGGTCACAAGCGGCTCCATGTTGAAGACCTCCGGTGCGGATCCATCCTCTTCTTGCGACGTCCTAAGTCCGAATGAAGGTTCCTTTAAATGACGTCATCCAAGATGGCATCCCTCGAATTCCGATTGGCTGATAGGATTCTATCAGCCAATCGGAATTAAGGTAGGAAAATTCTGATTGGCTGATTGAATCAGCCAATCAGATTCAAGTTCAATCCGATTGGCTGATCCAATCAGATTGAGCTCACATTCTATTGGCTGATCGGAACAATTCAATCAGCCAATCAGATTTTCCCTACCTTAATTCCGATTGGCTGATAGAATCCTATCAGCCAATCGGAATTCGAGGGACGCCATTTTGGATGATGTCATTTAAAAGAACCTTCATTCAGACTTAGGACGTCGCAAGAAGAGGATGGATCCGCGCCGGAGGTCTTCAACATGGAGCCGCTTGTGACCGCTTTGAAGAAGATGGTTGCCGGTCCGGATCTACTCTTCTGCCCGGATAGGAGGAAGACTTTGGAGCCTCTTCTGGACCTCTCCAGCTGTCGCTTGATAGAAGACTTCAGCCGGATGATGGATCGCCAGCCCCCGCTTGGGCTTGGATGAAGATTTCGGATCCTGGAGCAATTGGTGATACCTGGCATGGTGAAGAAAAGGTAGGAAGATCTTCAGGGGCTTTGTGTTAGGTTTATTTAAGGGGGGTTTGGGTTAGATTGAGGGTATGTGGGTGGTGGGTTGTAATGTTGGGGGGGGGTCTTGTATGTTTTTTTTACAGGCAAAAGAGCTGAATTCTTTGGGGTATGCCCCGCAAAGGGCCCTTTTAAGGGCTGGTAAGGTAAAAGAGCTTTTCTATTTTAATTTTAGAATAGGGTAGGGCATTTTTTTTATTTTGGGGGGCTTTTTTATTTTATTAGGGGGCTTAGAGTAGGTGTAATTAGCTTAACATTGTTGTAATATTTTTATTATGTTTGTAATTATTTTTTTTATTTTTTGTAACTTAGCTTTTTTTCTTTTTTGTACTTTAGTTAGTTTATTTAATTGTATTTATTTGTAGGTATTTTATTTAATTAATTTATTGATAGTGTAGTGTTAGGTTTAATTGGTTAACTTAGGTTAGGATTTAGGTTTAGGATTAGGTTAGGTTAGGATTTATTTTACAGTTAATTTTGTAATTATTTTAACTAGGTAACTATTAAATAGTTATTAACTATTTAATAGCTATTGTACCTGGTTAAAATAATTACAAAGTTGCCTGTAAAATAAATATAAATCCTAAAATAGCTACAATATAATTATAATTTATATTGTAGCTATATTAGGGTTTATTTTATAGGTAAGTATTTAGCTTTAAATAGGAATAATTTATTTAATAAGAGTTAATTTATTTCGTTAGATTTAAATTATATTTAACTTAGGGGGGTGTTAGTGTTAGGGTTAGACTTAGCTTTAGGGGTTAAAACATTTATTAGAGTAGCGGTGAGATCCGGTAAGCAGATTAGGGGTTAATTATTGTAGGTAGGTGGAGGCGACGTTGGGGGCGGCAGATTAGGGGTTAATAAATATAATATAGGGGTCGGCTGTATTAGGGGCAGCAGATTAGGGGTACATAGGGATAACCTAAGTGGCGGCGGTGTACGGAGCGGCTGATTAGGGGTTAATAATAATATGCAGGGGTCAGCGATAGCGGGGGCGGCAGATTAGTGGTTAATAAATATAACTACTGACTTTTTTCTGCGTCTAGAGTTTTGTCGTTAGATTTCTAACGCTCACTTCAGCCACAACTCTAAATACCTGCGTTAGGAAGATCCCATTGAAAAGATAGGATACGCAAATGACGTAAGGGGATCTGCAGTATGGAAAAGTCGCGGCTGCAAAGTGAGCATTAGACCCTTACCTACACGACTCTAAATACCAGCGGGCGGTAAAAACCAGCGTTAGGAGCCTCTAACGCTGGTTTTGACGGCTACCGCCAAACTCTGAATCTAGGCCGGTGAGTCCACAACGTCATTCCAATTACTAGTGGGATGTTCACTCCTGGCCAGCAAGAGGAGGCAAGAGCACCACAGCAAAGCTGTTAAGTGTCATTCCCTTACCCATAATCCCCAGTTATTCTCTTTGCCTCTGTCAATGGAGGAGGTGAAGTTTGGTGTCTGAAGAATTTGATTGCTTTTTTGGGTACTTTTCCCTGCAAGCAAGGATTTGGGTTTAGCTGGGTCCATGTCAATCTCTTGAGTAAGAGTAGTGCTGGCTTTTAAGCAGTTAGAAAGTGATGATGTGGTCTTTGCTTGATTTTTCTAACATATTGCTGCCCTTGGTATAGAAAACCAGAGTTGCTTACTCTGCTCTTTCTTTTTCTACAGGTCTCTGATAGGAGTATGTGTCCTGTCACGCCTTGTGAGCTGTCTTCCTGCCGGACAGCTGAATATGCAGGTAAATGCTTTTGTCTTTTAGGTCTTGGAGACTTGCACTTGAGAAGAATTTACTAGATCTAAAAATAGTGCACTTCTCTTCTGGCTGAGTGCCTGAGTAGAGCGACAACATTTTAAACAGCTCCTTTGTGTTGGATTGTTTATTGATTGATGGTGCAGCTGTTTTTTTCTATCAACTTGGGATTGAAGGGTCAGGTAGGGCACCTCAGTCAATCTGAGGTGTGGAGGCAGCTTGTTAACTTGTACTTAAGATTCGTTCTGAGCGTGTATCGCTCTGAGAGATTAAATGTTATTTCTTAAAGTAACAGTGTCATTTTTATTTTACAAGGGTTTGCTCCTAGTCATTCCTTTATTTTTGGGATTCTTAGTGACCCAAATTGTTTTACTATGGACACGTAACAGGGGTCTGCTCTTATGGGTAAATGTTTATTGTGTCTTGAGGCCCAAATTGTTTTACCTATGCAATTTTGTTCCTCATGTTTAGAAAAGACTTTAAAATATAAAGATAAACTTTTGGTTTCTGAACCTCATGTCTCTCAGGATGATGCTGTTCAGGCAATGCCACAGCTTTCTCCTCAAACGTCCCAAGCCTCAATGGCTACACATATAGTGCCCTGCAATTCCTCTCAGCCTACTGGAGGAGTTTATTTGCCATCAGATTTTGCCACACAGATATCTTCAGCGGTATCTGTGTCTTTCTCTGCTTTCCCCATGTTAGGGAAGGGCAAGAGGAAATCTAAAGATGTCTATTCCGACTGCTGCTACACAGGTTGCTCTCCCTCATAAGTCTAATGAGGAGGATACCTCAGTAGCCTCTAAGGGCGAAATCTCAGATTCGGACAGTATAATTCCTTTGTCTGACTCTGAAGAGGTAAACTTCAGATTTAAGCTTGAACACCTCTGTGTACTATTAAAGGAGGTATTGGCTACTTTGGACGACTCCGATTCTTCTGTCACTGTCAATCCTAAAAAATTTTGTAAGCTTAACAAATACTATGATAATCCTTCCTCTGTGGAAGTGTTTCTTGTTCCAGACCTTGTGACGGAGATTATTACACAGGAATGGGAGAAGCTAGGGATACCTTTCTCCCCGTCTCTCGTCTTTAAAAAGATGTTTCGTGTTGCAGACTCAATTAGAGATTCATGGTACACGGTGCCTAAAGTAGAAGGGGCTATTTCTACTCTGGCTATGAGAACTACGATTACTATTGAGGATAGATGTTCCTTTAAGGATCCCATGGAGAAGAAGCTGGAGGCATATTTGAAGAAGA
This sequence comes from Bombina bombina, assembly GCF_027579735.1. Taxonomy (NCBI): domain Eukaryota; kingdom Metazoa; phylum Chordata; class Amphibia; order Anura; family Bombinatoridae; genus Bombina; species Bombina bombina. The sequence continues at coordinate 907,151,261 of NC_069501.1, read as the reverse complement.
TATATGTTCATCAGGATCTTCAATTGCAACCTGCAGTTTGTATTGCCATAGTAGAAAGTGCAGCATCTTATTGGTGTGATGCCTTGTTTGAATACATTTTAGAAGAGACTCCCTTGTAGTAGATCTAAGATAGGATTAAGGCTCTCAAATTAGCCAATTCATTTATATCTGATGCTAACATGCAAATTATTAGACTGGGAGCCAAGATGTCTGGCACTTCCTTACAAGAGTAAGACCTTGTTTGTTCCTGGTCTGGCAGTAATAATTTCTGATATTACAGGTGGAAAAAGATCTTTTCTACCACAAGACAAGAAGAATAGATCTAAAGGACATCACAGTCATTTTTGTCCCTTTTGTAATTTCAAAAATACAAAAGTCTTCCTCTCCCTCTTCCAAGCAGGAGCAGTCCAAATCTTCTTGGAAACCAAATCAGTCTTGGAACAAGGGGAAGCAATCAAAGAAACACTCAGCTGAGTCTAAGTCAGCATGAAGGGTCTGCCCCTGGTCCGGGATTGGATCAAGTGGTTTGTCAAACATGTATACGGGATCTCGTCCTCCCAAGGGCAGATTTCTCCTCTCAAGGTTATCTTCGGATCAGTGATTGTTCCAGTTCTAGTAAGAGCACAGGGATTTTATAGAAATCTTTTTGTGGTTCCCGAAAAAGAGGGAACTTTTCTACCCATCCTAAACCTAAAATGTCTCAACAAGTTTTTTAGGGTTCCATCCTTCAAAATGGAAACCATTCATTCCATTCTTTCCTTGGTCCAAGAGGGTCAGTTCATTGCAACCATAGACCTGAATGATGCCAATCGGCATGTTCCCATCCACAGGGATCATCACCAGTTCCTGAGATTTGCTTTTTAAGACAAGCACTTTCAATTTGTTGCTCTTCTGTTTGGCCTTGCCAAAGCTTCCAGAATTTTCTCAAAGGTTCTGGGGGCTCTTTTGGCAGTTGGCAGGTCTCGTGGAATTGTGATGGCACCTTATCTGGACAACATATTGGTTCAGGTGCCATCTTTTCAACAAGTAAACTCTCATACAGAGATCTTGTTGTCTTTTCTACATTCCCATGGATGGAAACTGAATCTGGAGAAGAATTCCCTTGTTCCAGCTACAAGGGTTTGTTTCTTAGGGACCATCATAGACTCTCTATCTATGATGATATTTCTGACGAAGGTCAGAAAATCCAAACTTCTTGCCTCTTGCCTCTTTCTACAGTCTACTGTTTGGCCACCAGTGGCTCAGTGTATGGAGGTAATTGGTCTGATGGTAACTTCCATAGACATTATTCCTTTTGCTCGATTCCATTTGAGAGCTCTGCAATTATGCACACTTAGACAATGGAACGGAGACCATTCAGATCTGTCTCAGAGAATAAATCTGGACCAGTTGACAAGAGACTCTCTCTCGTGGTAGCTTTTTTTAGGATCACCTGTGTCAGGGCACATGCTTCAGGAGACCTTCCTGGGTGATTGTGTCCATGGACGCCAGCCTGCTAGGCTGGGGAGCAGTCTAGGACTCATTAAAGGTGCAGGCCTATGGACTCAGGAGGAGTCTTCTCTCCCCAAAAATATCTTGGAGTTGAGAATGATCTAGAATGCTCTGATGGCTTAGCCTCAATTGTCCTTAGCCTGGTTTATCAGGTTCCAATTGTACAACATCACCTCGGTGGCTTACATCAACCACCAGGGAGGAACTTGGAGTTCCTTAGCCATGAAGGAGGTGGCACGGATTATTCAGTGGGTGGAAGCTCATAATTGTTGTCTATCTACCATCCACATTCAAGGAGTGGACAATTGGGAGGTGGATTTCCTGAGAAGACAGACTTTTCATTCCGGGTAGTGGGCTCTCCATCCGGAGATGTTTTCCATGCTAACCCTCAAGTGGGGGGTGCCTGTTTCCTCCGTTTGCACTCCTTCCATGAGTCATTGCTCGTATCAAGCAGGAGAGAGCATCTGTAATTCTAATAGCTCCTGCATGACCTCACAGGATCTGGTATGTAGACCTAGTGAAGATTTCATCTCTTCCTCCTTGGGGGTTTCCTCCATCCAAATCTCGTTTCTCTGAAGCTAAGTGCTTCGAGATTGAACGCTTAGTTCTGGCTAAGCGTGGGTTTTCTTGATACAGGTCCGCAAGCCTGTTCTCGGAAAATTTACCATAAGGTATGGCGTAAATACCTTTATTGGTGTGAATCAAAGGGCTACTTTTGGAGCAGGGTCAGGATTCCTAGAATTTTGTCCTTTCTCCAGGAATGTCTGGAGAAAGGGTTGTCAGTCAGTTCTCTGAAAGGTCAGATTTCTGCACCATCTATTCTTTTACATAAGCGTCTGGTGAATGTGCCAGATGTTCAATCTTTTTGTCAGGCCCTGGTCAGAATCAGGCCTGTGTTTAAACCTTTTGCTCCTCCTTCGAGCCTTAACCTTGCTTTTTCCCTCTGGTTGAGAAGTATGATTCGTTTTGCAGCTCATTCCACTAGGGTTGTCTCTTCTTCGTGGGCTTTCAAAAATGAAGCTTCTGTGGAACAGATTTTCAAGGCTGCAACTTGGTCCGCTCTGCATACTTTTTCAAAATTCTACAAATTTGATACTTTTGCCTCGGCTGAGTCTTCTTTTGGGAGAAAGGTTCTTCAAGTAGTGGTGCCTTCTGTTTAGGTCTTGTTCTCCCTCCCTATTCATTCCGTGTCCTCTAGCTTGGGTATTGATTCCCACTAGTAAGTGAAGTGACGTTGTGGACTCTCCATGTCTTAGGAAATAAAATAAAATGTATGCTTACCTTATAAATTTCTTTCTTTCCAGACATGGAGAGTCCACAACCCCACCCTTCAGATTAGACAGTTATTTTTTACTAAACCTCAGGCACATCTACATCTTTGTGTTATCTTAATTTTCCATTGGGCTGAATGACTGGGGGTTATGGGTAAGGGAAGTAACACTTAACTGCTTTGCTGTGGTGCTCTTTGCCTCCTCCTGCTGGCCAGGAGTGAATATCCCACTAGTAATTGGAATGATGTCGTGGACTCTCCATGTCCGGAAAGAAAGAAATTTATCAGGTAAGCATACATTTTATTTTTATTATAAAGCCCATTTAGATAATCATTATGTTTGCAGCAGATAAAAAAATCTTTTGTTTTGAGGATAAAAATACAGATTAAGCACACTCACTAAAAGGTGCAAATGAAATACTAGCTGTTGGATTATAATGGTGAAGTTTGGAACTTAACTATTTTATTTACATGTTGTTATTGTTAACATTATTGCTAAAATGTTTTCTTAAGATACACCTTTATATATATATATATATATATATATATATATATATATATTGACTTTAAACGTGTTAGCTCAAATGCAACTGAAATGTGCACTTGCAAGAATTAATTTCTTGATTCTGAGGAAAAGGAGCAACTTATTAAACTTATATATATAAATACTTTAGAAAAAATAATAAAGTAGAAAATAGGGCAAATGTGGTCATTGGTATGATTTTTCTCTATTGGTGGGGCATAACAAACTATCGGCTAGATTATGAGTTTTGCATTACGGTGCGTTACTGCTTTTAACACTGAAAAATGCTGGAATGGCCAGGAGCGCATATTACGAGTCGTGTCGGTATAGCTATACTGCAAGCATTTTGACCTGTAACGCCATGTCCATTCCGCACTCAAAAAATTAAATTTTTGTGTGGGATTTTCATAGAGCATGTATTACAGGTGGTGCGGTCCAGCTAAAATGCTTGCATTATGCTCTATACCGACTCGATCCATACCGCCATCTGAGAGCAGTAGTTATGGATTTTGCAAAACAAAAATGTTTAAAAAATCTCCTAATTAAACTGTTACAAAGGACACTAACACCCATAAACTACCTATTAACCCCTAAACCGCCACCCTCCCACATTGCAAATACTATATTATCTTTATTAACCCCTAATCTGCCACCCACCCACATCACGACTACTAAATAAAGTTATTAACCCCTAATCTACGCCGACCTACATCGCCAAAACTATTTAAATATATTAAACTTTAAACCGTCGCTCCCCAATATCGCCAACACCTAAATAAACCTAACAACCCCTAAACCACCGGCCCCCACATCGCCAACACTATAATAAAGTATGAACCCCTAAACCTTCAGTACTCCACAAAATGACAGTGATTTCTTAAGGAAGATGGAGGGCAACCTAATTCTGACTTTTGGGGTCAAGGACCTTGATTTATGGTCTCAACTGGGATCAGAGTGGCCAGCAGCGCAGGGGCCACTACAGCACACTGGTCCACCCAAGACTCAGGGCACCATACAATGCAGGGGAAGGGAGTTCTGGAAGTTTAACAAGTGATAGTGTGATAGGAGAGCAACCTTCTCCTTTCGGTACAAATGTATGTACTGTGGTGGATTGCACCCAGGGGTTGACTGCCCGAAACAGAGAGAGAGATCAACAGCTAAGGGTAACCATAGAGGATTGCCTAACAACAAGGGCGCCAACGCCTCTGAGGCTGGATGCACTTAGGCTGTGGCTGGCGGCCTACCCGGATAGGGATATGGCAAAGTTGTTGCTGGAGGGTATCCAGGTGGGGTTTAGCATCCCTGTCCAAGGAGTGGTGAAAGAGTCTCCGACACAAAGGAACCTTCAATCGGCCTACAAATTCCCTGAAGCTGTTCAAGAAAAAGTTAATAAGAAGCTGGCCATGGGTAAGTTTGTGGGTCCTGTCAAGGTTTCCCCATTGCCATCTTAGGTGGTATCTCCCTTAAGGGTGGTCCCAAAGAAGGAGTCTAGAAAAACCCACCTCAATTAGCACCTGTCCTACCCGAAGGGTGGGTCAGTGATTGACGCAATAGACCCAGAACTTAGTTTGGTGCGGTATCAAACGTTTGATCATGCTTTGGCCCTCGTACGGGCAGGGGGCCCAGGAGCATTGATGGACAAGCTGGACATCGAATCAGCCTTTTGACTGCTACCTATTCACCCGTATTCGTTTGGGTTGATGGGATGCAAGGTAGGCATGTGCTATTACATTGACAAATGTCTTCCAATGGGCTGCTCCATCTCGTGCACGTATTTTCTCATGCATCTCGTACATTTTTGCACTGGGTGGTGATCATGGCGGCAAGAGGGGGCATGATAGCCCATTACCTGGATGACAAACTCATTGGAATGCGAGAGGTTAATGGGGGTCATGCGCACTAGGATGTCTGAATTTGGGGTGCCATTGGTAGAGGACAAAAAGGAGGGCCCATGCACACAATTAATGTTCCTGGGGATAGAGATCAACACCGTGGTATGGTGTTGTTGTCTCTCGGATGACAAAGTACGATGCATGCGGGCGGCTGTGGGAAACCTGGAAGCCTCACACCGGGCTAGCATTAAGGAGTTGAAATTGGCTCTGGGACTTCTTAACTTTGCATGCAAGATCATCCCTATGGGCAGGATACTCAATCGGAGGCTTGAGGCTCAGTTATCCAGGAAAAATAAGGGGAGGTACTTTGTGGTAACCGGCGAGATGAGGGAGGACTTGGTTATATGGGAGACCTTTTTGACAGGATTCAATGGGTTGCTGCTATGTCGGCAGCCACCCGTGCCCAGCCAAGTTATGCACCTGTTCATGGGTGCTGCAGGCACTTCAGGGTACGGGGTGTACCTAGATGGGGAATGGAGTACGGAGGTTTGACAAGGAACTTGACACTGCTGGAATTGTTCCCCATAGTGGTGGCCATTGAGTTGTGGGGTCCGCGGCTAGGGAATAGGTTTATAGTTTTCTGGATGGATAACGCCAGTGTTGTGTTCTCCATTAACAGGTTGTCGACATCCTCACCAATAGTGGTACGCTATCTGCATCACTTGGTGTTGCAGTGTTTGCAATTTAATATACAATTTGCTGAGGAACACATTCCAGGGGTGAATAACACTTTGGCGGATGCCTTGTCTAGATGCCTTGTCTAGTGATAGTGATGTCGCAAACCTAAAATTTTGCGTTCGCGAACGGCGAACGCAAACTTCCACAAAAGTTTGCGAACCGGCGAACCGGGCGAACCACCATAGACTTCAATAGGCAGGTGAATTTTAAAACCCACAGGGACTCTTTCTGGCCACAAAAGTGATGGAAAAGTTGTTTCAAGGGGACTAACACCTGGACTGTGGTATGCCGGAGGGGGATCCATGGCAAACTCCCATGGAAAATTACATAGTTGATGCAGAGTCTGGTTTTAATCCATAAAGGGCATAAATCACCTAACATTCCTAAATTGTTTGGAATAACGTGCTTTAAAACATCAGGTATGATGTTGAATCGTTCAGGTAGTGTAATTGTTTTTTTTGTTTTTTTTTAAATGTACACGTGTGAGGGAAACTGACTGCTATTATTTCACAATAAAAAAGTTTTTTTTTTTTTAAATGTATGTACACTACTGTTTTAGCAGATATGACTTGCACTGGTGTGACACTGTGCCCTGGCAGGACCTGGAACGCACACGTGTGAGGGAAACTGACTGCTATTATTTCACAGTAAAAAAAGGGTTTTTTTTTTTTTTTAAATGTATGTACAATACTGTTTTAATAGATATGACTTGCACTGGTGTGACACTGTGCCCTGGCAGGACCTGGAGTGCACACGTGTGAGGGAAACTGACTGCTATTATTTCACAATAAAAAAGTTTTTTTTTTTTTTTAAATGTATGTACACTACTGTTTTAGCAGATATGACTTGCACTGGTGTGACACTGTGCCCTGGCAGGACCTGGAATGCACACGATTGAAGGAAACTGACTGCTATTATTTCACAGTAAAAAAAGTTTTTTGTTTTTTTTAAATGTACACTACTGTTTTAGCAGATATGACTTGCACTGGTGTCACACTGTGCCCTGGCAGGACCTTAAACGCACACGTGTGAAGGAAACTGACTGCTATTATTTCAAATTAAAAAAAGGTTTTTTTTGTTTTTTTTAAATGTACACTACTGTTTTAGCAGATATGACTTGCACTGGTGTCACACTGTGCCCTGGCAGGACCTGAAACACACACGTGTGAAGGAAACTGACTGCTATTATTTCAAATTAAAAAAAGGTTGTTTTTTTTTTTTTTTTAATGTACACTACTGTTTTAGCAGATATGACTTGCACTGGTGTCACACTGTGCCCTGGCAGGACCTCAAACGCACACATGTGAAGGAAAATGACTGCTATTATTTCAAATTAAAAAAAGTTTTTTTTTTTTTATTTTAAATGTACACTACTTTTTTTAGCAAATATGACTTGCACTGGTGTCACACTGTGCCCTGGCAGGACCTCAAACGCACACGTGTGAAGGAAAATGACTGCTATTATTTCAAATTAAATAAAGTTTTTTTTTTTTTTTTAAATGTACACTACTGTTACACCAGATATGAGTGGTGGCACTGGGCAAGTGGGCACAGTATACGCTGTGAGCCTGAGCTGGCAGGCAGGCTGCAATTAGATTACACAGGGAAAAAAAAAAAAAAAGCAGACTGATGTTCTAGCCCTAAAAAGGGCTTTTGGGGGTGCTGTCCTTACAGCAGAGATCAGATGAGTCCTTCAGGACTGTAGTGGACACTGAATACACTAGCCTAGCTATCGATTTCCCTATTAAATCAGCAGCAGCTACACTGTCCCTCCTCTCACTAAGAATGCAGGCTCCGAATGAATCTAAAATGGATGCTGTCCAGGAGGTGGGAGGGTCTGGGAGGGAGTGTCTGCTGCTAATTAGCTGGAATGTGTCTTTTGACTGTGAGCTACAGGGTCAAAGTTTACTCAATGATGATGAATAGGGGCGGATCGAACATCGCATATGTTCGCCGTCTGCTGCGAACGCGAACATGCTATGTTCGCTGCAAACTATTCGTGGAAGAACTGTTCACGACATTACTATCTAGCGACCCTCTTTGAATTAATTCTGGATTCATTGGCGCCATCCACATGGCAAACATATACTAGGCATTGGAGCGAGTGGACTAGGTTCCTGGAGGGGCATAGGGCCTTAGCAGGTAAGGGCTATCAGGTAATATTATTTCAATGGATGGCCAGCCTTAGACACTGGGGGGTCAAGAAAGTGGCAGTATGCGGCAGGTTAGCGGCCATGTCATTTTTCTGCAGCTTACTGGGATACCCCAACATCACCAAGGGGTTCATGGTTTGCCAGATTTTGAAAGGCTGGTGTAGGATGGAGTTCAGACGATGTGATAGCCGTGAGCATATCACTTTAAACAAACTTTACGTTCATCCACCATTATAGAATGGACACTAACAACTGGGGGTAGTAGGGGACGTATCGGGAAGGTAGGGGCCAATTATTTGGTTATGTGTTAACAGTTTTGTTGCGTTGTAGGTCTTGGGAAGGCACCCTTGCGGGTGTGGGTAGTGGGGCACAACTATGTCCACCGGGCTGCTTTAAGGGCACTATCCCTTCCAGACGGTCAACAACTGGAACTGCTGGCGTCAAGAGCATCTGTTAGATGGCTGGGTCATAGAGGTTTGCTGTGGAATAGCTTGCCGACCCTCCTTCAGGATGCAGGTGGGGCCAAACCCATGTAATCCTACTACACATGGGGGGAATGACCTAGGGTCAGCAGCGGCTTTAGACCTAATCAACAACATGAGGTCTGATAGCACTCCAGGGTCATATATCTTAATAATAAATAAGTGTAGGAAGTAACTTTAAACTAACTGAACGTTAGAGAGTAGAAATGGGAAAAAAAGAAACAATATTTAAAACATAGCTTTTATTGGGGTCAAATAAAATTAGGATACATTTATTAAAAACACACTTAGGTACCTAATGTAGTGAATATATAAGATTGCAAGGTAATTCTCGTGATATATGGTCTTACGTTCAAGAATATTCGATACTGATATTGTAAATCACAAATGCCACTTAATATCGTGGTTTATTACCCAATAATAGGTGAAAATCTATGTGGTATTATTGCATTCTTGATAGTGAATGTAAATTAATATCGAGCTTAGATAGTAGACTGAGAGTTACTGTATCTTTAATTGAATGTATCACTGTTACATGTTATTTAACCAGTGTTCCGCAAGTATAGGGATAGTACTTATTGCTGCATTGTGAATTACACTGATATAGAAATTTCTATCGCAAGAAATGTACATTATATCATGCTAATCGTACTTAGCACCAAACACATGTGTCAGTAAGTGTGCTAAAGGTTTTTTGTTGTGACTGATATTATAAAATAATAGATAATTGATTCACAATTTGCTGGCTAGAAGGAGAATGCCCTTAACATAATACAGGGTTCAATACTGCTTAGTAGTATGTTATAGTTACCAAAGTTAAGTCACTGTTTAACATTAATACTATGCGTTTGCAGTTTATGGTATACTTAAGATATATTGATTATACAGGCAATATCTGCTTTTAAGTGTTGTAACACTCTGAAGGTATAGAGTAATCTTCAGTATATTGCTTTTAATGTGTAAAAAAGAAAGATCAAAAGTATATTGTGTGTCAGTAATATGATTTAAGTAACGTAATAACTCTTAATCTTGCCCGATATTGGCGTATTAGGCTAAGTAACAATTGCCATATCATTGACCGCACAAAGACGGCACATGTATGTCCCACCTGTATACTCGGTTAAATATTATATTACCGATATAAAGAATCAGGAATTACACTTATTCTATGTTAAGGTGCAGGAACACGGATACAGATAAACAGTAACTGCCATAATGCGGAAATACCACAATCTCACTATACCGATGGTATCATGTTATCATTCACTCCGTATCAAGTAGTTACTGGAATTGCCCGTTATTAGTAATTACCCATTATGTCACCAATACACCACAGTAAAGTTAGGTAGCCTAAGGCTTGCTAAAAACACAGGAGCTCCTAGGACTCCTCACCAATGCCCTAGCATCCCTAACATGTTTCGCCAAAGAAATGGCTTTTTCAAAGGGTAAGCGCGCCGCACTGTAGTTGGCTATTTAAGGCGGTTTGTATCACACCCCCAATAGGCGTGTTAGTATTTACCAACCAATCCGTTACATATGTGTCTCATCTTGTCAAAGGAGGGTGGGTTAGAACGTGTTAGGATATTAACTGTTTGATGTCATGCTGAGGATTTATTAAGCATATTGATAGATCGTAATGGTGGAGAAAGCTGATGAGATTTTAAGATAAACATCTTATGCTAATGTATAATGCCAGATGCATCACAAAGTAAATAAAAGTTCACATACAGATAACTATCAATTGTCACAGCGTATTTATCAATGTAGACTATTGATTTAATACGGCATGTGTATAGTGCTCCTGAGTTGAGTATTACAATTCAATGTTAATATATGCTGGTAATATGTCACAAGATATTGGAAGCTTAGCTGGTGTATGCGTTTAGAGGGGGATGTCGGTATAAACAAGACTGATAAGTCATCCAGATAAATATAAGTATGAGTATAAATATATTTCCAACATCACTGGATGCTTATCTGGATAAAGTATGAATGAATGATATACCCTTCACATATCAGATTTTAAAGGATACGGTCGCATTTGTATATTCATCAACAGAAGAATCAAAGTCTATTTATTGTGACACTACACATTAACTCAATATATGCTTCAATATTAGTAATACTGTATATAGAATTTTGAATCTCATTTAGGTCAAAAATTGTTTCTACAGCATAGAAGAAGATATTTTATACCTGGTAAAATTAATGGCATTTTCTACAATTACCACTACCTAAGAGGTGAGGTGCTCAAAGTGTCTATTTTGGCTGATGCCAAAACGTAGGAATCAGGAGTGTTTAATAACATATTATAATATGAACAATTATAAGGGTTTTAATTCTAAATTAATATTGTGAAAATAGTGTCTACCGAATGGTAGAGTATAATGTGATGGTAATGATACCAAATAAGAGTGAAATAAAACCTCAGTTGGATAGGATGCCAAATGATCCAAAGTGTTGTTAATTTGATTTACAGTAAATGTTTAAGACTAATAATACACTAACTGTTTTAAGATTAAGTGCAAACTCAAAATAAAAGTGACAATAAAACCAAACATAAGTGTGATTGTGTGAATCCTAGTAAATATGTTACTAATAGTTAATGCTACATAAAAAAGTTTATAAAACCTGAATGATATCAATATTATACCAGAAATATATAACTGATGCATATATGATGTACACTACTGCTGTTGAAAAAACTTTCTCTCACTAACTCTCTTCTAAAAAGTTAATATATTTGACTACAATTAGAGGAATGGAATGAAATTATTTTGTTCATTCAGTCCAAAAGGTTGGACTGTGTTCAGTAGAAATATCCATTTCCTCTCTACTTGTAATAGAATCTTTTCTAGATTCCCACCTCTTATTCCCAGTTGTATTTTCTGAATTCCGAAACATTTGAGCTCTGACTGTTTAGAATTATGTCAATTGCGAAAATGATGGGCCACTGACGTAAGGGTTTTACCTGCTTGTAAATCTTTAGTAGCATTTTTAATGTTCCTCAGATGTTCTTGAAGTCTTAACCTGATTATCCTTGTCATCATGCCTACATAGGTCTTATTGCCATTACATTGGAGGGCATAGACGACTCCCTCTGTGTGACAATTGATGTATGAATTTATCTTATGAATTTTGTGAAAGCGATCAAGAATTTCATGTTTTTTCACCATGAAACGGCAGGTGCTACATGTGCCACATTTGAATGAACCCTGTTGGAAGGCTCTTGTTTTAGATCCTTGTAGATGACCTGGGCTGATGAGGTCTTTTAGGTTACGAGTTCTCCTAAAGCCTGTTTGAACTTTTCCCCCTATAATATGTGATATAATGGGGGTCAGATCTTAGGATATGCCAATTATATTGAAGGATATTCAGAATGTGCAGACTCTTCTGATTATAGGTAGAGAGTAACCTGATTTGTTCTTGTTTAGGTTTGTTCTTTTTCCCTTATTTTATTAAGGGGCTTAGAGTAGGTGTAATTAGCTTAAAATTCTTGTAATCTTTTTTTAGTTTTTGTAATTTAGTGGGGTTTTTTTTAAATTTAGTTTAGTTTATTTAATTGTAGGTAATTGTATGTAATTTATTTAATTAATTTATTGATAGTGTAGTGTTAGGTTTAATTGTAACTTAGGTTAGGATTTATTTTACAGTTAATGTTGTAATTATTTAAAACAGGTAGCTATTAAATTGTAAATAACTATTTAATAGCTATTGTACCTAGTTAAAATAAATACAAAGTTGCCTGTAAAATAAATATAAATCCTAAAATAGCTACAATATAATTATTTGTTATAATGTAGCTATATTAGGGTTTATTTTACAGGTAATTATTTAGTTTTAAATAGGAATACTTTAGTTAATAAGAGTTAATTTATTTTGTTAGATTAAAATTATATTTAATTTAGGGGGTGTTAGGGTTAGACTCAGCTTTAGGGGTTAATACATTTATTAGAGTAGCGGCGAGGTCCGGTCGGCAGATTAGGGGTTAATGTTTGAAGTTAGGTGTCGGCGATGTTAGGGAGGGCAGATTAGGGGTTAATACTATTTATTATAGGGTTGGCGAGGCGGAAGTGAGGCGGTTTAGGGGTTAATAACTTTATTAGAGTAGCGACGAGGTCCGGTTGGCAGATTAAGGGTTAATAAGTGTAGGTAAGGTAGTGGCGATGTTGGGGGGGCAGATTAGGGGTCAATAAATATAATATAGGTGTCGGCGATGTTAGGGGCAGCAGATTAGGGGTTCATAGGGATAATGTAGGTGGCGGTGATGTGCTGTCAGCAGATTAGGGGTTAAAAATATTTATTATAGTGGCGGCGATGTGGGGGGACCTCGGTTTAGGGGTACATAGGTAGTTTATGGGTGTTAGTGTACTTTAGAACACTGTAGTTAAGCACTTTATAAACCGGCGTTAGCCCGGGAAGCTCTTAACTACAGCCTTTCCATGGGCGGTAGGAGTTTTGTCGATAGAGTTGTACCGCTCACTTCAGCCAAGACTCTAAATACCAGCGTTAGGAAGATCCAATTGAAAAGATAGGCGTAAGGGGATCTGCGGTATGGAAAAGTTGCGGCTTGAAATTGAGCGGAACACCTTTTTCTACCTAATTCTAAATACCTGCGGCGGCCAAAAGCAGCGTTAGGACCCCTTAACGCTGCTTTTGACGGCTACCGCAGAACTCTAAATCTAGGTGATAGTTACTAGGATTCACACTATTGTCACTTTTATTTTGAGTTTGCACTTAATCGTAAAACAGTTAGTGTACTATTAGTCTTAAACACTTACTGTAAATCAAATTAACAACACTTTGGATCATTTGGCATCCTATCCAACTGAGGTTTTATTTCACTCTTATTTGGTATCATTACCATCACATTATACTCTACCATTCGGTAGACACTATTTTCACAATATTAATTTAGAATTAAAACCTTTATAATTGTTCATATTATAATATGTTATTAAACACTTCTGATTCCTACGTTTTGGCATCAGCCAAAATAGACACTTTGAGCACCTCACCTCTTAGGTAGTGGTAATTGTAGAAAATGCTATTGGAGCTATCCATTAATTCTACAGGTATAAAATATCTTCTTCTATGCTGTAGAAACAATTTTTGACCTAAATGACCTAAATGAGATTCAAAATTCTATATACAGTATTACTAATATTGAAGCATATATTGAGTTAATGTGTAGTGTCACAATAAATAGCCTTTGATTCTTCTGTTGAATATACAAATGCGACAGTATCCTTTAAAATCTGATATGTGAAGGGTATCTCATTCATTAAGACTTTATCCAGATAGGCATCCAGTGATGTTGGATATATATTTATACTCATACTTATATTTATCTGGATGGCTTATCACTCTTGTTTATACCGGCTAAGCTTCCAATATCTTGTGACATATTACCAGCATATGTTAACATTGAATTGTAATACTCAACTCAGGAGCACTATACACATGCCGTATTAAATCAATAGTCTACATTGAAGACGCACATTGATAAATACACTGTCACAATTGATAGTTATCTGTATGTGAACTTTTATTTACTTTGTGATGCATCTGGCATTATACATTAGCATAAGATGTTTATCTTAAAATCTCATCAACTTTCTCCACCATTACTATCTATCAATATGCTTAATAAATCCTCAGCATGACATCAAACAGTTAATATCCTAACACGTTCTAACCCACCCTCCTTTGACAAGATGAGACACATATGTAACGGATTGGTTGGTAAATACTAACACGCCTATTGGGGGTGTGATACAAACCGCCTTAAATAGCCAACTACAGTGCGGCGCGCTTACCCTTTGAAAAAGCCATTTCTTTGGCGAAACATGTTAGGGATGCTAGGGCATTGGTGAGGAGTCCTAGGAGCTCCTGTGTTTTTAGCAAGCCTTAGGCTACCTAACTTTACTGTGGTGTATTGGTGACATAATGGGTAATTACTAATAACGGGCAATTCCAGTAACTACTTGATACGGAGTGAATGATAACATGATACCATCGGTATAGTGAGATTGTGGTATTTCCGCATTATGGCAGTTACTGTTTATCTGTATCCGTGTTCCTGCACCTTAACATAGAATAAGTGTAATTCCTGATTCTTTATATCGGTAATATAATATTTAACCGAGTATACAGGTGGGACATACATGTGCCGTCTTTGTGCGGTCAATGATATGGCAATTGTTACTTAGCCTAATACGCCAATATCGGGCAAGATTAAGAGTTATTACGTTACTGAAATCATATTACTGACACACAATATACTTTTGATCTTTCTTTTTTACACATTAAGAGCAATATACTGAAGATTACTCTATACCTTCATAGTGTTACAACACTAAAAAGTAGACATGTGCATTTCGATTCGGAACAAATCGAAATTCGGACGAATTTGTTAAATTCGGAGATTCGGATCGATTTGAATTTCCGAATTACAGTAGTACCGAATTTACCGAATACATCCGAATTAGTTCTGATTTATTTGTTACATTTGGATGGCCATGGATTACACTAGTATTGTACAGTATATTAGGTTATATCACTCTGCTATGGGATACACTTAATATACAGTACATGATACTAGTGTAATACACAGCACATCCCACCTAACACATACCGAAATTCTGAAATTCCGAATCGAACCGAACCAAATCCTTCTGAATTTATTTGAATCGGAATGAATCTGAAACAAATCCGAAACGAATTCATTCAAATCGATCCAAAACTAAATTCGAAAACATCCGAATCGATCCGAACCGAATTTTCCGGCCATGCACAAGTCTACTTAAAAGCAGATATCGCCTGTACAATCAATATATCTTAAGTATACCATACACTGCAAACGCATGGTATTAATGTTAAACAGTGACTTAACTCTGAGATATTTATGCTCACTAGTTTTTGCAACTTTGGTAACTATAACATACTACTAAGCAGTATTGAATACAATACAAAGTGGTGAGGAAAGAGTGCTGTGGTGTGGAACCAGTCCAGAGGGGATAGGTATCAAAGAAGTGTTATGCAAAAATAATCCCTGATGGATAAGCATCAATCCAAACTGCTCAAGTATCCAAAGTATAAGGGCATCCAATGAACCTGATTTCTCCTTATGCAGTGATGCAAAGCTATCCAGAAAATAACACTAAAGTTCAAATCATTTGACCCCCTGTGTGTGGGCGCTTGAAGCAACAGCGGGGTTCCTCCCCCCCGTATTTAGTAATATGTGGAGAACAGACCTTAGGGTTACTAAATACAGCATACAATATGCATGTAAAAACAAGACAGTAACACAGCTCCCCGGACTCGGTTATCAATCATACCTCTTCTTTTCAACGGCGTTGTGATAGCAGACGTATTGCTACTCCATGATCGTGTTTCCGTCTGTGTGAGCTCCGGTCCCTTATCTCCAACAGCGCTCCAATAGGATAAATACCCCTGCAGCCCTTTGCCGTAAGCTCTGTGCTCACTCTGGCCCAGGATTAATCAAGACTAAACAAAAACATGAGAAGCACTCGAGCAGCAGCAGTATAGTGCATTTATTTGAAATTCCAGTGTACAAAAACAAAAATGGTGCAAAAAGCAACAAAATAGGGGTAACATAACAAAGGTAAAGAAGAGACAATGTAATTTGGAGTGTCTTAAGTGAACGGCTTACGCGTTTCGGCCTAAGCCTTACTCATAGCATGAAATTTGCGTGCTTTAAAACCTCACTCCAGCGTGGCTAGGCCACCAGGATCCCTGCCTGTCTTTTACTGGCCAATCAAGAAATCATAAACATACACACCCCCACGCCATTCATTCAAGTGAATGAACACATGCGCACACAGAAACACCCTAGGGAGATTCAGACTGCCCTATGTAACCTAGCAACCGGCAGTGCATTCCCTAACAACAGGTGCGTTAAGCCTCTCCGTCTCCCCGCTGGGTACTATCCACTAGGCAGCCCATAAATTTCAAGGATTTTCAAGATCCCGATGGGCTATTACGCAAATTACAAGTTAGTGCTTGCGACACAGCAAGGATGACTGAGAGGGTGAAAGAACGGAGATAATGAGTACATGCAAAAGACCAGTTTAGTGCCACACTCCAATAAACCGTGAAGTTGAAACTTGAAGATAATAATAATCTAAATTTCTCATGCTAAAGAATCAATTGCAAACATTCATGACAAGTGCAAGGAGGCTAAAGTGTCAATCATAATGCACACAAGGGGAAAGGGGTGCAAAAATAAGTTCTGCATACAACGGATAAAAACAAGGAAAATAGATAGCAGTGCAGGGAGGAAAATGCTGTCAATTGTGAATATGCAGGCCATTACAACTTGAGGTGTGCTAAAAATGACAAGTTAAGCATAGGGCCACCCACTTCCTTTGAGGAAACCAAAAGAGTTATAGACCGGATCCTCCCTACAAAGCAAACAAAGAAAACAAAAATAGCAATGAATAATGATAATAATACATAAAAGAAAAATAAACAAACAAAATTAGGGGTAAAAGATAAGCAATACACATTGTAATTAAAGAGAGTTATCCAAATTATGGCTATGAGTAAGGCTTAGGCCGAAACGCGTAAGCCGTTCACTTAAGACACTGTTTTACCTGGGTTATGTTACCCCTATTTTGTTGCTTTTTGCAACATTTTTGTTTTTGTCCACTGGAATTTCAAATAAATGCACTATACTGCTGCTGCTCGAGTGCTTCTCATGTTTTTGTTTAAGCAGTATTGAACCTTGTATTATGTTAAGGGCATTCTACTTCTAGCCAGCAACTTGTGAATCAATTATCCATTATTTTATAATATCAGTCACAACAAAAAACCTTTAGCACGTTTACTAACATATGTGAGTGGTGCTAAGTACAATTAGTATGACATAATGTACATTTCTTGTCTATAATTACAACTGATAGAAATTTCTTTATCAGAGTAATTCACAATGCAGCAATAAGTAGTGTCCATATACTTGCTGAACACTGGTTAAATAACATGTGATACATTCAATTAAAGATACAGTAACTCTCAGTCTACTATTTTAGCTCGATGTTAATTTATATTCACTATCAAGAACGCAATAATACCACATAGATTTTCACCTATTATTGGGTAATAAACCATGATATTTAGTGGCATTTGTGATTTACAATACCAGTATCGAATATTTTATTGGTATCTTGAACGTAACACCATATAACACGAGAATTACCTTGCAATCTTATATATTCACTACATTAGGTACCTAAATGTGTTTTTAATAAATGTATCCTAATTTTATTTGACCCCAATAAAAGCTATGTTTTAAATATTGTTTCTTTTTTTCCCATTTCTACTCTCTAACGTTCAGTTAGTGATAAGTTCCTTCCTACACTTATTTATTATTAAGATATATGACCCTGGAGTGCTATAAGTGTATCCTTTTCTTTTCCTTGTGTTAATTAAATTTATACACAGCACCCATTCCCTGTCAGACTTGGTGACTAAATCAAAGAATAAGGGTCTATCCAATTTAAGTAGTGCCATTGGTATTATCAAATATAACATGAGGTCTGATCTCCGCTGGATTTGCACCATCTTCCCTAGGGTGAGGTTAGGGTGGTCCAATATTATCTCCCGTCTTAGATGGAGAAACTGCCTATAGGGTGAGGAAGAAAGTTAACAGGTAGTTAGGTAGAGCTGTCATGGCCACAGGGGATTTTTGTGGTCCACCATGAGCAGATCTCCACTGATAAAAAGCAATTGTACTGACCCGATGGGGTAACTTATCGGATGAAGGCTTGTGGATCTTCTTGGCGGACCCCAAAAAGGGGTTAGTTACCCATATTTAAATGTTGGCGGCAAGAGGCTGCCTTTACAGGTAAAGTTGTCTCTTGTGGTGGGAGGTCATGGCCATAAGCGAAAGTGCAGGACCTGTAGGGGTGACAGCCGAGCTAATGGGTGGGGTGATGACCCCAGGTCATGCCCTGGGGGTACCCCGACCCGCGGGCCTGCTGGCTGGAGATCCTTTAGGGCATCTGGGACTATCAAGGAATGGGGCGGAGCGCAGTTTTGGCCTCCCCCTTTTCGTCATCAATTCCAGATATCATTGGCCTTGACCTCTGGCTGTATGGAGTTAATTTCCTAGGCCTCGAATGCTGCCACAAGTTTATATTGTGACTTTTGAAGTCGGAATAGTTAATTTAATCAAGTTAAATAAATGCAGCCATGATATGGTTTTATACCAAGCTCTGAGTCTCTGTTTGTGTTATTTATTTACAAGTTTGTTAGGTTAAGTGTAAGGTTAAAGGGGTGGTTAACTATCAAGTAGGACATCAACAATTATGTTTTGATTGTTTAAACATTATTTACTAAATAAAATCATATAGTTTAATGAACTTAAGGAATACATAAATCATACATCACATTAATTGATTGTTCAGCACAATTAAAAAAAAAAAAAAAAAACTATTTTACAAAAAGGAATCTAAAGAAATTTTAGTAAGAGTATGTTAGGAAAAAATATTTGTTAGATACAAATAGTTTTAAGCTACTAGCTTTTCTAGAAGAAAATCTAAGTAAATGGGAGGTGACCTATTATTTGCAGCAATTAAACAGTAACAATGCATCTGCTGAAGCAAGTCATTGCAGAGATTAAATATTATTATCAAGGAAAATGTGTGCATTTATATATAAAGTAAAGTAAAGACCTGCAGTTGAAGATGATTCCTATGTTTTGAGCTCTATAGTGAGGCTCCCTAATAAATCCAGAGATTGGACTTCCAATTATATGTCACTTGTTGATTTACAGAATAATGTGTCCCAATGAGTAGACCCAATCCAAGGGTGGTGAACCTTGGCAAATTTACCTTAGATAGCACTTTACAAAATTATGGTGGCAAGTAGAGATCAGTGCTGAATCTTAGATAACACCATAGCATGTTTTTTGAAGATTACTGCTAATTTTGGGACTTACTCTCAAAAAAGGTTAAAGTCATACTCTTAAAAGGTATATTGGCTTTCTTATAAATTAGATAATATAATAGGTTTTGTATTAGTGAGCTAGGCAGGGCATGCTCGGTAATTGGACTGGTACAATGGGACAATAGGACCTAGGGAAAAAGGGGTGAAACCGGTTGAAGGACAGTATCTTGGACTAATTGGGGTTTGTGATTATCTTAATTTGAGCATTAATTTTCCTGCATGTCCTGTGCACCAAGTGCAGGATAATAGATGAAAGACATGAACTGTAGTTTGTGAATAGATTACTTTAAGCAATGAATTTCCTGTGTGCCCTGGTGCACTAAGTGCAGGATTGAACCTTTTCTACTTGCTGCTGTGATACGAACGAGAGCATTAGCCAACATGTTCCTGAAGTGTGCAGATCACGTTACCAGGTCAGCAAGTGTCTGGAGCAGAGACACTCAAAGTAATTGAAGATGCATTAGCAGTCTGATGTGGAATAACAAGTTATGCAGGAGGTTTAAAGTAATCTGTTTTGTAGCTCTAACTACCGGGACTCATAACATACAGGTATATCATTTGTGGCCAACTTGTATATATGTTTGTGAGCAAAAGTGTCTCATGTGAGTCTGTTGTCAGAACGGCTTTTCAAGAACTTGATATTGTAATAAGCTGTACCTAAGGGCAGACGATATTGCATAAGCATTTTAAATTGGACTATATAAGCCTCTTTTTTGTGTGAGAGTGTGGATGCTAGTGGTTTGGGGAGACATCCTTATGTTTGTTGGGTATTAATTTATTTTTATGCTTTTTTCATGTGATTTTCTAATTATTAAATCTATTTTAAATTCTAACTGCTAGATTTAGAGTTTTGTCAGTAACGACCCGCGTAGCTAACGCATGCTTTTTTTCCCCGCACCTTTTAAATACCGCTGGTATTTAGAGTTCACAGAAGTGCTGCGTTAGGCTCCAAAAAGGGAGCGTAGAGCATAATTTACCGCCACTGCAACTTTCGATACCAGCGGTGCTTACGGACGCGGCCAGATTCAAAAACGTGCTCGTGCACGATTCCCCAATAGAAAACAATGGGGCATTTTGAGCTGAAAAAAAACCTAACACCTGCAAAAAAGCAGCGTTCAGCTCTTAACGCAGCCCCATTGTTTCCTATGGGGAAACAGTTTCTAAATCTGCACCTAACACCCTAACATGTACCCCGAGTCTAAACACCCCTAACCTTACACTTATTAACCCCTAATCTGCCGACCCGCTATCGCTGACCCCTGCATATTATTATTAACCCCTAATCTGCTGCACCGTACACCGCCGCAAACTACGTTATCCCTATGTACCCCTAATCTGCTGCCCATAACACCGCCGACCCCTATATTATATTTATTAACCCCTAATCTGCCCCCCACAACGTTGCCTCCACCTACCTACAATTATTAACCCCTAATCTGCCGACCGGACCTCACCGCTACTATAATAAATGTATTAACCCCTAAACCGCCTCACTCCCGCCTCAATAACCCTATAATAAACAGTATTAACCCCTAATCTTCCCTCCCTAACATCGCCGACACCTAACTTCAAGCATTAACCCCTAATCTGCCGACCGGAACTCACCGCTACTCTAATAAATTTTTTAACCCCTAAAGCTAATTCTAACCCTAACACCCCCCTAAGTTAAATATAATTTAAATCTAACGAAATAAATTAACTCTTATTAAATAACTTATTCCTATTTAAAGCTAAATACCTGTAAAATAAACCCTAATATAGCTACAATATAAATTATAATTATAGTGTAGCTATTTTAGGATTAATATTTATTTTACAGGCAACTTTGTATTTATTTTAACCAGGTACAATAGCTATTAAATAGTTAAGAACTATTTAATAGCTACCTAGTTAAAATAATTACAAAATTACCTGTAAAATAAATCCTAACCAAAGTTACAATTAAACCTAACACTACACTATCAATAAATAAATTAAATAAAATACCTACAATTATCTACAATTAAACCTAACACTACACTATCAATAAATTAATTAAATAAAATACCTACAAGTATCTACAATTAAACCTAACACTACACTATCAATAAATTAATTAAAAACAATACCTACAAATAAATACAATTAAATAAACTAACTACAAAAAATAAAAAAGAACTAAGTTACAAAAAATAAAAAAATATTTACAAACATTAGAAAAATATTACAACAATTTTAAACTAATTACACGTACTCTAAGCCCCCTAATAAAATAACAAAGACCCCCAAAATAAAAAAATGCCCTACCCTATTCTAAAATTAAAATAGAAAAGCTCTTTTACCTTACCAGCCCTGAAAAGAATTCAGCTCTTTTGCCTGTAAAAAAAAAACATACAATACCCCCCCCAACATTACAACCCACCACCCACATACCCCTAATCTAACCCAAACCCCCCTTAAATAAACCTAACACTAAGCCCATGAAGATCTCCCTTCCTTGTCTTCACCACACCGGGTTCCGATCAGTCCAGAAGAGCCTCCGATGTCTTGATCCAAGCCCAAGCGGGGGGCTGAAGATGTCCATGATCCGGCTGAAGTCTTCATCCAAGCGGGAGCTGAAGAGGTCCATGATCCAACTGAAGTTTTCTATCAAGCCGCATCTTCAATCTTCTTTCTTCCGGATCCATGTTCATCCCACCGACGCGGAACATCCATCTTCACCGACGACTTCCTGACGAATAACGGTTCCTTTAAGGGACGTCATCCAAGATGGCGTACCTCGAATTCCGATTGGCTGATAGGATTCTATCAGCCAATCGGAATTAAGGTAGGAAAATTCTGATCGGATGGAAGATTTCTTCAGCGCCCCTTGGAGGATCACTTCTGCCACTTCGAATCTCCTCTTCAGTTCCATCGGTGGCTCGGCAGAGTGAAGACGACTCAAGTTAGGATGATCTTCAGGGGGGTAGTGTTAAGTTTTTTTAAGGGGGGTTTGGGTTAGATTAGTGGTATGTGGGTGGGTGGGTTTTAATGTTGGTGGGGTTGTATTTTTCTTTTACAGGCAAAAGAGCAGTTTTCTTTGGGGCATGCCCCGCAAAAGGCCCTTTTGAGGGCTGGTAAGATAAAAGAGCTTTGAACTTTTTAAATTTAGAATAGGGTAGGGCATTTTTTTATTTTGGGGGTCTTTGTTATTTTATTAGGGGGCTTAGAGTAGGTGTAATTAGTTTAAAATTGTAATATTTTTCTAATGTTTGTAAATATTTTTTTATTTTTTGTAACTTAGTTCTTTTTTATTTTTTGTACTTTAGTTAGTTTATTTAATTGTATTTATTTGTAGGTATTGTATTTATTTAATTTATTGATAGTGTAGTGTTAGGTTTAATTGTAGATAATTGTAGGTATTTTATTTCATTAATAAATTGATAGTGTAGTGTTAGGTTTAATTGTAACTTAGGTTAGGATTTATTTTACAGGTAATTTTGTAATTATTTTAACTAGGTAGCTATTAAATAGTTATTAACTATTTAATAGCTATTGTACCTGGTTAAAATAAATACAAAGTTGCCTGTAAAATAAATATTAATCCTAAAATAGCTACAATATAATTATAATTTATATTGTAGCTATATTAGGGTTTATTTTACAGGTAAGTATTTATCTTTAAATAGGAATAAGTTATTTAATAAGAGTTAATTTATTTCTTTAGATTTAAATTATATTTAATTTAGGGGGGTGTTAGGGTTAGGGTTAGACTTAGCTTTAGGGGTTAATACATTTATTAGAGAAGCGGTGAGGTCCGGTCGGCAGATTAGGGGTTAATATTTGAAGTTAGGTGTCGGCGATGTTAGGGAGGGCAGATTAGGGGTTAATACTATTTATTATAGGGTTATTGAGGCGGGAGTGAGGCGGATTAGGGGTTAATAACTTTATTATAGTAGCGGTGAGGTCCGGTCGGCAGATTAGGGGTTAATAATTGTAGGTAGGTGGCGGCGACGTTGTGGGTGGCAGATTAGGGGTTAATAAATATAATATAGGGGTCGGTGGTGTTAGGGGCAGCAGATTAGGGGTACATAGGGATAACGTAGGTGGCGGCGGTGTGCGGTCGGCAGATTAGGGGTTAAAACATTTTAATAGAGTGGCGGCGATGTGGGGGGGACCTCAGTTTAGGGGTACATAGGTAGTTTATGGGTGTTAGTGTACTTTAGAGCACAGTAGTTAAGAGCTTTATGAACCGGCGTTAGCCCAGAAAGCTCTTAACTCCTGACTTTTTTCTGCGGCTGGAGTTTTGTCGTTAGATTTCTAACGCTCACTTCAGCCACGACTCTAAATACCAGCGTTAGAAAGATCCCATTGAAAAGATATGATACGCAAATGGCATAGGGGGATCTGCGGTATGGAAAAGTTGCGGCTGGAAAGTGAGCCTTAGACCCTTTCCTGACTGACTCTAAATATCAGCGGGCGGGTGATGGCTAACGTCAAACTCTTAATCTAGCCGGAACTTTCCTAGCTTCCTTAAAATGGCCTCCTTCATTTTTGTCTATTTTTTCTGTTCTAAAAAAAGCCAACACCAAAATAAAATAAAAAGTATACTAACACTAAAACCAACTCTAAAAATTGCCCTGAAACGGGCATTTGTCAGGCAGTGCCCCAGTTGAAGTGATTATCTCATTTGCATCCAAAATACCTTATACTACAACCAAAATAACACTCATCCCCCCAAAAAACCTATCTTTAACCCCTTAGCGACCAGAGCACTTTTCAATTTTCTGACCGTTTGGGACCAGGACTATTTTTACATTTCTGTGGTGTTTGTGTTAAGCTGTAATTTTCCTCTTACCCATTTACTGTACCCATACATATTATATACATTTTTTCTTGCCATTAAAGGGACAGTATACACTAATTTTCATATAACTGCATGTAATAGACACTACTATAAAGAATAAGATGCAAAGATACTGATATAAAAATCCAGTATAAAACTGTTTAAAAACTTACTTAGAAGCTTTCAGTTTGGCTCGGTTGAAAAGGTAGCTGAAAAGCCCACTGCAAGTGGGAAATAAGACACTCCCCCCTCCCCCTTCTTTTGCATATGAAAAGACCCTTTACACAAACAGGAGCAAGCTGGAGAAGGTAGGACGGTATTCACATAAAACTTTGGGGCTTGGTTAGGAGTCTGAAAATCAGAGCAATGTTATTTAAAAATAAGCAAAACTATACATTCAACCTTGGTTAACGGTCAAATGGAGATACTGACTTGTTTTTCAAAATATATTTACAAAAACATATTTGTCTATTATAGCTTAGTGACGAGTGCCATCTTCCGAGGGAAAAATATTCTGACTGCTAAACCTTAGCTCATTAACAAAATTTTTAATTAATCTGTAATTAGTGTTAGCTAATCATTTACGTGAACCTTACCTTATAAGTGGGGGTGGTGTTAAAAGTTTTCCATAAAATACACACTTACCCACAAGAGGGGGGATGAGGAAACACAAACAGACGGTGATAACCACACCCTATCCAGAGGAGACGGGAGGCTAAGCTGACCAGATAGACAAGTCAGGATAATGGCCAGAGAGGGTCCAGGGGTAACCTAAGAGGGTCTATTTACACTGAACCCCAGTGAAGGATCCTACCATGTTGATAAGTATTAAACAAACCCACATGAAACAGTTTTGTTAATATGGTTTATGTTCTTTACATTTATATTCAAAGTTTTAATAGTGAATCAGGTGAGTTAATCAATTCTGGTTTGCCCTTTATAGTCACAAATATTTTTGTTTGGTAATTCCTGTTAACCCGGTCTTATCTGTCGACAATAACACTGGATCAATCAGGAATCTGGTAATAATATCATTTCTTATGGTTTGCCAGGATTATTAGTTTACCTGATTCTTGCCAGCTATGCTGAGAATTTAAATAACAAACATTTCTGTTTCTCTATTATGCAAGCTACTGCAAATAAAATCATTTAGTGATTGTTTTTATTAGTTTTAACCTGATAATCATTAAATCATTGTAATGATGTATGCTTATTGATTTGCTTTATTCAAATATTGCTTATTATTTCCAATAACTCTTTAAATAAACTAGTGGCTAGATTACGAGTTTTGCGGTAAGAGGGGTGCGGTGCTAACGTGCATGTTATTGTCGCCGCTCACTTACCTACAGCGCTGGTATTACAGATTTTTATAAACCCGGCATTAAAAGATAAGAAGTGAGCGTAGAGCAAAATTGTGCTCCATACAGCACTCCAATACCAGCGCTGCTTAAGTCAGCGGTGAACTGCTTATACACGTGCACGATTTCCCCATAGACATCAATGGGGAGAGCCGGCTGAAAAAAAGTCTAACACCTGCAATAAAGCAGCGTAAGGCTCAGTAACACAGCCCCATTGATTCCTATTGGGAAACACATTTTATGTTTACATCTAACACCCTAACATGAACCCCGAGTCTAAAAACTATTAACCCCTAATCTGCCGACTCCGACATCGCCGACACCTACATTATACTTATTAACCCCTAATCTGCCGCTCCGAACATCGCCACCACTATAACAAACATATTAACCCCTAATCCAACACACTCCTGCATCACAAACATTAGTTAAATATTATTAACCCCTAATCTGCCGCGCCTAATATCGCTGCCACCTACCTACAATTATTAACCCCTAATCTGCCGCCCCTAACATCGCCGCCACCTATCTACATTTATTAACCCCTAATCTGACGCCCCCAACGTCGCCGCCACTATACTAAATTTATTCACCCCTAAACTTAAGTCTAACCCTAACCCTAACACCCACTAACTTAAATATAATTAAAATAAATCTAAATAAAACCTAATATTAATAACTAAAAATTCCTATTTAAAACTAAATACTTACCTGTAAAATAAACCCTAAGCTAGCTACAATATGACCAATAGTTACATTGTATCTAGCTTAGGGTTTATTTTTATTTCACAGGCAAGTTTGTATTTATTGTAACTAGTTAGCATAGTTACTAAATAGTTATTAACTATTTACTAACTACCTAGCTAAAATAAATACAAATTTACATGTAAAATAAAACCTAACCTGCTTACACTAACACCTAACCTTACACTACAATTAAATAAATTACCTAAATTAAATACAATTACCTAAATTAAATACAAATACCTGAATTAAAAAAAACACTAAATTACACAAAATAAAAAACAATTACAAGATATTTAAACTAATTACAACTAATCTAATAGCCCTATCAAAATAAAAAAGCCCCCCCAAAATAAAAAAAAATCCCTAGCCTAAACTAAACGACCAAAAGCCCTTAAAATGGCCTTTTATGGGGCATTGCCCCCAAAGAAATCAGCTCTTTTACCTGTACAAAAATACAAACAACCCCCTCAACAGTAAAACCCACCACCCACACAACCAACCCCCAAAATAAAACCCTAACTAAAAAAACCTAAGCTCCCCATTGCCCTGAAAAGGGCATTTGGATTTGCCCTTTAAAGGGCATTTAGCTCTATTGCTGCCCTAATCTAAAACTAAAACCCACCCAATAAATCCTTAAAAAAACCCTAACCCCCGAAGATCCACTTACAGTTTTGAAGACCGGACATCCATCGTCAACGAAGCTGGGAGAAGTCCTCAACGAAGCCGGGAGAAGTCTTCATCCAAGCCGGGAGAAGTGGTCCTCCAGACGGGCAGAAGTCTTCATCCAGACGGCATCTTCTATCTTCATCCATTCAGCACGGAGCGGGTCCATCTTCAAGACATCTGGCGCGGAGCATCCTCTTCTTTCCGATGACTCCCTTCGAATGAAGGTTCTATACATGCAATTGGTTGGTGATGCTGGCGATATTGGGCATATTGGCGATGTACAGTAAACGATCCCTTGGAATATCACTGCTGTGCCTAACCACTAACCATAAGTACCCCTAAATCGAAGTACCCCACAATCGCAAACTAACACTATACTAATAAATATCTAAACCACCACATACCTACTGCAAGTACCTGTCTATTCTATTAACCGCTCAATTCCAGTCCAGCGCTCAGTTCCAGGAGCCCTGCTAGGCCTCCAGCAATTAGCACATCTCAGTGACACATCATTTATACATTGTTTATAATTTTAGTGACATAGCTCCTATAGTTATAATGGGGAGGTTTAGTATTTAGTATACTTTATTATAGTAATGTAGTTTACAGACAAAATGAGTATTTGGGAGTTAGCTGTGATATTCCAGTAGAGTGTAGGTTAGACATTATGTAAGTATAGGCAGTATTAGGGACTTAACTGGGTGTTCCAGGAGTGTGTAAGTTAGGCATGACGTAGCTGCTGTAGGTTGTCAGGGGGACTTAGCTGGGCGGTGCAGGGGGGTGTAAGTTAGCTCTGATGTAGGTGTAGGCAGTCAGTGGGGAGGTAGAGAGGTGGAGCAGGAGGAATGTAGCTTAGATGTGATGTAGGTATAGGCATTCAGCGGGAGTTTGTGGGGCATGCTAAAGGGAGTAGGCTGCAATTTTATTTATATATATCTCCACCAGTGAAAAATGTTTGAATAATAAGTATAGGTTTCAAGGAGAGTAGCGTTTTATCTTTTGTTTGTTACATCACCTAAGGTAGTTAGCTTAGGTGTAGTGCAACTTAGGTCTCGCCGGCAATATTTTGAGCAGTTCTATATGAAAACTATTTTGGTTTGTGAGTGTCACTATTTTGTCAGTGAGTGCACTGTCTGTGACATGCAGGCCCACTTAAAATAGAGCCCCCTCCCCCGGCTGCAGCAAAATACTGGAAATGCTCCCATTGACTTCTATGGGTGAGACATCCCTGCTTGCCAGCACTGCTTGGCCACGCCCTTTTCTTTGAAAATATTGATGCTTAGTCAGAACTTTAAATGAGTATTAGATTTCAACAAATTTCAAAGTTACGTCTATTTCCACTCCTGCTGTTTCATGTACAGCCATCAGCCAATCACAAATGCATATTCATATATTCTATGTATTCTTGCACATGCTCAGTAGGAGTGTAAAAAGTGTAAATATAAAAAGACTGTGTACATTTTGTTAATGGAAGTTTAACAGTGCATGCTGTTTCTTAAACATGAATTTTAATTGTGACTCGACTGTTCCATTTAACATATTCTCACCTTCATAACATGGCCCCTTTGGCAAACTCACAAGCATCTATTAATCTAGACAATTGTTTTGTAATTAAGGCAAATTTTACAAGGTTACTGCACAGACAACAAAACTGAGTGAAAGCTGAAAGCTGGAAAAAAGACTCTAGGGAAAGCAGGTGTAAGTGAAGAAAAAATGGAAATGTCAGCTGAGAAGTAATCACACAGGTACAAAAATAAATACTTTTCAGCTGAGGAGAAATCCAGGTAATTGTGTAAACAGGAACAATTATTTAAAATGAAAATATGTAGGACTTTAGATAACAAGGGTTGATTGTTTAACTAGACCAACAGGGGTGCAGAGTCAAGGTCCAATCAGTAGTAAGAATAGTACAGTACATGCTGTTTCTAATTTTTTTATTTTGTATTTTATTGAGGTTTTTAGCGATATCAAAACAAACATTCAAGAAACATAAACAGTGTCTTTTAGGTAATACAGGTTACACAATAAGCTGTACTATGTTGGAGGTACAAGGAAAAAGATAAAAATTATTATCCTATTAACAATAGTGACCTATATGGCTGAAATCTCTTTACCTTATGAGGTCCTCCCACTGGTCAGGAGGCCTAAACTCATTTGTCAATGTTATGTTTGGGAGTCTAGCATCTGAAAGGATTCTCTGGGGCCTAGTGAGAAGATAATGATAAAAGAGCTATATAATGTGAAAATTGTAATAGTAAGGTCTAACATTAACTATGTAATGGTACAATATTATATAGGTCTCTTGAGTTGAGCTCCCTATTTCCCCCCTTCTTCCAAAATCTCCACCCCCAATCTCTCTATAACTGTCAAGAACTCCATCATTACCCCTACCCCGCATGCCCGATGTCTTGGGGTCACATTTAACTAAGATCTTTCTTTCACTTCTCACATTCAGCTCTGACTAAAGCCTGCTGCTTCCACCTTAAAAACATCTCTTAAATTAGACATTTCCTTACACAAGACACAACTAAGATTTTAATCCACTCTCTCATCCTTTCCGGCCTTCATTACTGCAACTCTGTCTTCTCTGGTCTCCCCACCTGCTGCCTAGCTCCTTTAAAATCCATAATGAATGCCTCTGCCAGGCTCATGTTCTTTACACGTTGCTCTTCATCTGCTGCACCCCTCTGCCAATCCCTTCACTGGCTTCCTCTTGCCTCTAGGATTAAACACAAAATTATCACTCTGACATCCAAAGCCCTCAACTGCACAGCTCCCCCCTATATCTCAGACCTTGTCTCCAGATACTCTCTCTCCCGCCCCCTTCGCTCTGCTCATGACCTCCTACTCTCCTCCTCTCTTGTTACCTCCTCACACTCCCATTTACAGGACTTTTCCAGACTGGCTCCCATCTTGTGGAACTCTCTGCCTCACTCCACAAGGCTCTCCCCTAGTTTTGAAAGCATCAAGCACTCGCTAAAGACTCTACTGTTCAGGGATGCATACAACCTACACTAACCTTTCTTTATACCAGTTCCTCTCCTCCATTACTATCCCCTGAACCCCCTTAGCATGTAAGCCTAAGAGTCCAGCTGTTTGTAGATCACCTTTTTAAGAGCTGACTACAACAGTGCGACTCTTGGCAGGGCCCTCTACCCATTTGTCCCTATAAATGTTTTGT
The DNA here is from genome assembly GCF_027579735.1 of Bombina bombina. NCBI lineage: Eukaryota > Metazoa > Chordata > Amphibia > Anura > Bombinatoridae > Bombina > Bombina bombina. The sequence goes on along the minus strand of NC_069501.1, from coordinate 907,121,045 downwards.
TGTACTCTGCCTTTGTTTATAGTGCTGCGGAATCTGTTGGCTCTCTACAAATAACCAATAATAATAATAAGTTTGATGAGAAAATTATAGGAGCTGTATACTGTTTTAATTATAGTAAGTATGAGCTAAAATGAATAATATGGTGCTCAAACCTCCAATTTAAGGTATAACATTATACATGTGCACCCATCAACACCAAGGTTAGATATTACATAAGAACTTGTAGAGCAAGATAGGTATAGCTGAAACCTCTATATTTTTTTTCTTCTTCATAGAATTCCCCTACTAAATAGGAGTCACTCTTGGACCTCAAGATTATCACTTTACTTGTATATAAGGGGTCTAGTGAACTGATATAATTAATTGTTAGAAAATAAAATGTTAAGGAAAGTTGCATGAATGTTTAGGAGGAGAGCCCTTGTAATTAAAGGCTTAAGAGACATTTGATGGGGTATTCAAATATAAGCAAGTTCTGGACCTGAGTGTATGCATAAGCTAGAGCTGATCAATAAATGCTAACCTCTAGGTATGAACATTGCAGTGCTTAAAATAGATAAGAAATGACATTGAGATCAAATTTTTATAATGGATTGCTTAGCTAGTATAAAATATTATCTAACACTTTCAACCAAGACAGAATGAAACTGAGGGGAGGTAAGCCTCAGTATGTAATAAACTATTTTTATAAAATGATCCAACTGACCAACTGTTACTACTTGAAGCTAGATGAGGATTTACACTAAATGTGCTGTACTGCCTCTGCCGAAGACAGCCCAGCCCTTGAAAAAGTAGGAAAAAGAGTGAATATATATTATGTAAAATAAAAAGGTATTGTATTGGAGAGTAAATAACAGTTATTTGAACAGGCTATAACAATATTCACGTCATTTTTTTTTTTTACCCCTTATATACTATATTGTAGCTGACAGAAAAACATTAACTATTTGTCTCACTTCCAAATTATTCTTCAAAGTATGTTTGGGTCTTAACCTTTATGCATAAGAAATATTGTCTTGCTTTGTTCATATATAATAAAGGAATCCAGATCCGCAGAATTTAAAGCAAAAAACACTCTGGCTGGAGACTTCCGGTGGGCGGGCGTAACGGCAAGTCGCACTTCAGCAGAGCTCCGTGCGGCTTGCGGTTTAAGAGGGATATTTTAACCCCTAATTCAGCCCAGCTTACCTATCCTTGGCAGTACACCACCTTCCAACTGCCGGAGCATTACAAAGCGGGAGCCAACATCGAGCTCCACTGCCGGAAGGGCACATCAAGCGTAACGCCGCAAGAAGGCGGAAAGCCACTGCTGCCGATGCAGCGAGACACGGAGACCAACAGCACATAGAGCGGTCCGTGAGTACGGGGGATAAACCTCCTCTCAGGCAGAAAAGGTGGAGAGAGAGGGGGATAAAGGTGCAGGAACCAGGTGGTAACTTTCTGGGAAAGGCGCGGGAATAAGCGCCATCTTAGGGCCTTCACTGCCCACCATAGACTCACTCACGGCAGTCACTCAGAGGGGGCCACATTATAGGAAAAGGGAGGGAAGTGCTCACAAGACCCATTACTGCACCGGAGGCCCCCTAAGGTGTTCAAGGGACAGAGCTAACTTGCTAGGCCTGGAGAACAGCAAGAAACAGGCTCCATCTAGGCCCCACTCAAGATTAAAACACAACAAATAGAAGCCTCCAAGAAATAAAGCTTGGTGAATCAACCCCCGACATGGCATACTAGGCATACTAAAGGTTGGTGAATCAACCCCCGACATGGCACACTAGAACGGAGCCAGAGGCCTCCCCCCCCACCCTCCAAGTCCCTCCATCTATAAAGAATTAACTGCATTGGTCAAGCCGGTGAGGATTAACACACTACCTTTAGCGCATCAGAATCCTGAGAACTGCTTGTATGCAAAAATATTTTTTTCCTTATAATAAACAGACTGACAAAATGGCGGGAAGACAAAAACAATCCGATAGGCACCAAAAGCATCAGATTGAAACCCAAGGCGGTCTACAGTCGCAAGGGGATATCCCAGAACTCTCCCAACAAGACACACACCCTATAGTTGCCCAGCTTTCAACTCTGTTCCTGCCTAAAATTGAGCAACTTCAAACGGGGGTAGACACCCTTTCTACAGACTTCAAGGCCTTCTCATCTCGACTACAGAATGTGGAGCAGAGAGTGGCGGAGGGTGAGGAAAGACACAGAGAGGCATCATCTGCTCTTTCTACGCTACAGAAACAAAATAAGATGTTGCTAACTAAGCTGGATGACTTAGAAAACTGGTCACGTCGAAACAACATTCGCATTGTAGGGGTTCCAGAGTCTGTCCCACCTAGAGCACTAATTGACTTTGCAGAGAACATTCTCCCCAACCTGCTTAAACTTCCTACCTCCTGTACGCCATGAATAGCAGAGAGGGCTCACAGAATAGGAGCTCCGCTCCGGGAAGGCACCGCTGCTCAAGGCCCGAGACAAATCATGGTGCGCTACTTAAATTTTAAAGACAAAATGATGCTGATCAGAGCTTACAGACAGATGCCATCCCTCATGTATGAAGGAAAGAAAATTCACATTTTTCAGGACTACTCGGCAGAGGTTGCCAAGAAGAGGAGAGACTTTTCACCATACTGCAGAGACCTGATTGCGCAGGGGGAGTCTGTGGCTCTTCTATATCCAGCTCGCCTACGATTGCAAACAGCGCAGGGTCCCCTGTTTTTTGACACACCTAAACACCTACAGGCATTCCTGGCGATATCTGAGAACTATGCAGGGACATCATGGAGAATACATCAGGAGGAGGAAGAGGAGACCTGATGAAGGCAGAAGCACCACAGCTTGCAGAGACTATAACCTAAGTTACTATATTGGCCAAATGGAGGGCCGCTAGAGACTCAGAGTGGTGTAATCCATCCACTACCTAGAAGTTCTTTTCAAGTTATGGGGGGGGGCTGTTGGGTCGTTGCAGAGTTTACGTGTTTTACTGTTTTATTTTATTTTGCCAGTTAGGAGAACAGCTATAAGATAATTACCTAGCTTGTAACTTACTGTAATAGGGAACGGGAGGAACGTTTCCATTGCAAAAGTATTGCATTGAATTGTTGATTTTCTTTACAGCTCTCCCAATACACCTCTGAGAGTCAAATCCAGCACCGGGTAGGTTAGCGCCTTCTCCCTTGGCCGGCTAACAGTGAGTACCCAGGACAGATCACCCACATCATATAAATACCGCACACCACATATAAACAAGTAGCACACTAGCATAGCAAGTCATGGAAATCATCTCATGATATGTGGGAGGTATCACCTCACCCATAAAACGGAAAGCCATACTCAAATATCTCAAAAACCAACACACAGACTTAGCGATACTGGAGGAAACACATTTGTCCTGCATAGAGCATCAGAAACTGAGACAGGGCTGGGTGGGTGAGGTCATACACACCGCTTACGAGGAGAAAAGGGCCAGGGGGGTTGCAATTCTCCTTAGGAAAAATCTTGATTATCGCATTGACAAACAACTAGTAGCTCCACAGGGTAGATACGTCCTCCTGAAGCTTAGGATTGAAAATAAAGTTATTGCAGTTGGGGGGGGGGGGGTATATGGTCCTCACACTAACAAACGAGACTTTTGGAGGGACTTTCATAGTGTGGTGCTAAAATTTACAGATGCACCCCTGATACTGGGAGGGGATTTCAATATAGCACCCCAGACGCCAGCAGATAGATACAGAGACCCCAGTACACGATCCCTACAACGAACACAACACCTTAACACTAGGAGAGACTCACAAATCCTGTCCAAATTCAAATTCTCACTGAAATTAACAGACATCTGGAGAGACAGACACCCAGAAGAACGTAACTTCACATGTAACACACTAGCCAAACACACCCTTTCCAGGATTGACTTATTCCTGACAACAGACTCTTTAGGACCATTCATTACAGCTGCAGACATAGATGTAGTGACAATATTGGACCACGCTCCGATTAGCCTAAAAATAAAGCTGACACCACCAAGAGAGGGGCCATGAAGGTGGAGGTTCCTGTCGTATCTCTATGGGGACATCAACTTTAAGAGACTGCTTACGGGGGAGTGGAAGACATATACATCACTAAATGCCGCACATATTCAAGACACGCTTCTGTTCTGGGAGGCGGGCAAAGCGGTAATGAGGGGTGTCATTACCTCATACGTAACTGGCAAATTGAGGCAGATGAGGAATAGGACTGAAGCACTGCTGCAAAGGGTTATCAGTTCTAGGAACAAATATCTAAGACAGCCTAACCAACTCACAAAGCAGAAATACATAGAAGCAAAAAGACATAGAGACATGATACTGCACCAGAATGCGATAAGGGAAATGACAGTGACGCAGGCAAAATTTTATAGACATGGCAGTAAGACGGGCACATTCCTGGCAGACTTACACAATTAGCTGCACTTAGTAAATGTATAGGTGCAATTAAAGTGAAAGACTCCATATGCACCACAACAGTGGGGATTCAAGCAGCTTTCAAAGACTATTATCAGACATTATACTCCGGACAAACAGTGAATAAACCCGAACAGACAACATTCTGGGAATCCATACAAGCCCCCCTTATATCGGACGAGCATCTAACACTCTTAAATTCACCCATCACAGAGACGGACACATTGCGAGCTATAAACTCCTTGTCTCTAGACAAGACTCCAGGCCCAGACGGTCTGCCCGGGGAATACTACAAGCTGTTAGGGCGGGAGGTGGTGGGGGTGCTCACTAAACTGCCTGTTTAACAAAATTATGACAGGGCAGATAAAACCGAATGAACGCTTTACGGAAGCTAATGTCACAGTAATCCCCAAGGTGGATAGAGACCCACTCTTGCCCAATCTCCTTGATGAATCAAGATTATAAACTACTCACAAAAATTATGGCAGACAGGCTGGCAGTTGCGCTCCCTTCTGTGATCAGTCAAGATCAAACTGGCTTTGTCAAAGGCAGATCTTCCGTACTGAACCTAAGGAAGCTACAATTCATACTGATCCATTTCTGGAACAAGACAAGAGAGGGGGAGGATACCCCGGAGGCCTGTGCCCTCCTGGTGGACGCGGAGAAGGCTTTTGATATGGTCCTTTGGGACCATCTCTTCTTCACCCTTGAGAAGTTTGGCATCTCTGGTCACTTTGTGCACACGGTGAGGGCATTGTATGCTAATCCTAAAGCTTCCATCATAGTTAATGGCGTGCCCTCCCCTCCTTTCCAATTGGGTAGGGGGACTAGGCAGGGGTGCCCGCTGTCACCTCTCCTCTTCGACTTGGCCATTGAGCCCCTTGCCATTAAGATAAGAGCAGAAACTGAAGGGCTGTGGGTGGGAGGAGAACAGTACCACCTATCCCTTTTTGCGGATGACATGATACTTTATGTACAGAATCCATCTAAAAACATCCCAATAATATTGGGAATTATTCAGCAATTTGGCCTAATATCGGGGTACAAAATAAACATGCACAAGTCTGAATTAGTCTGGCTACACAAAAAATCAACACACCCGCATTTGCAGCACTCTTTCAAACAAGTCAACCATTCTTTTAAATACCTGGGGATCGTGTTATTCACGAACCCAGGGGAATGGTACAATCTCAACTATGACCATCAAATAAAAGACATTCAGGACATGCTAGTCAGGTGGGGGGGGCTGCCCCTCACAATGTCAGGTAGGATAGCCCTCATAAAAATGATCGCGTTCCCGAAACTCCTGTATCTGTTCCAGATGATTCCCGAAAACATCCATAAGTCTGATCTGAACAAACTTAACAAATCATTTATCTCCTTTGTGTGGGCAGGGAAAAAACACAATATCAAGGTGAGCAGGCTGATGGCAGGGGTCTCCGCAGGGGGACTAGCGCTCCCCAATATAGGAGCATACTGTAGCGCAGCACAGATTAAATATGTGATAGACTGGCTGACAGGGAAACAAAACTTTACACTACCTTAACTGGAGGAACAGGGGATTCACTCTTGGTCCTTGCAGGCGGTTCCCCACATGTCCCCAGCGCAAGCGGAAATGTTTGTTAAAGACTACCCACTGATACTGCAGCCCTTAAGGGCGTGGTGGAAGCTGTGCAAGATGCTAAAATTCGACCACCAGTACACAAGATTTCTCCCACTAAAGGGAAACCCAGAGTTCCCTGCGGGTATTGATTCCAGGGTGTTCGGGGGGTGGAAGGCTAGAGGTCTGACAACGGTTTCTCACATGATAAACAAACTAGACGCGACTGTTAAGACATTCCAGGACATGCAAAACCAGTTTCAGCTACCTAACTCTCACCACTTTGCCTATCTGCAGGCTAGACACTATGCTAGAGAGCTGACCAAGAGGGAGAGCGTTGTAAATAAAAATCTAGGAATAAACAAGTTGCTCTGTGCGGCTGAGCAGGGGGCGACTTCCATAACCCGCATATGGCTCCACATGAAAGACACTAGTGATTCAACTTTAACCCACATCAGTAATACTTGGACAAATATACTTAACACTGATATAACCACAGAAATGACCCAGTTGAGTATCCAACTGTCAGGTACCTGTTGGAGTGTATGTACCTTTAAACAAAACCTTCATAAGGCTACTCCTCCCCCTTCCACCTGCCAATTAATTTGGTTGTGTTACTGAACAAGCTACCTTGATGCAGGCTCTGCTATCACTCTGCAAAAGATAAATTCTACCAAGCTTCAAGTTTATTATCCGTGCACTTGCTAAGTGCTTTATCCTCCATTTCACCCGTCTGACTGGAAGTAGTTAGCAAAACGGACTGCATTCTACCTGGGCATTGTCACCTAATTTAACCCAGTTCAGGACACCACAGTTGTTTCAACTGCCAACACCTTACCTTAACAACCGCTTAAACCGCTGTCATAGTAGCTGTGATTCCTACGAACTCAGAACCTGTTACAGGCTACTTTGCTTCCAGCCTCTTCCTGTCTCTCGCGGCTCCCAGCCGTCCGCTCTCAGTGCGCTAAGCGTGCACACAGCCTGTCAGCAGTTCCAGCATTCTGATTGGTCTGACCGCTCACACCCTCCACAGACACTGCCGCTGCAGCACCAAGCACCTCTCCTCTCTCCACACACGCTGCCGCTGCAGCTCCAAGCACCTGTCCTCTAACAGTTACAACGGATTCTCTTGTGAAATCACTGTTACTATTTCCTTGATTCAAGATTAATACCAGCTCCCTCAGTGAGTCTTCAGCCTCCTCCTAGCTGTTATATAAGGCGACTAGCCTCTGAACTATACTTAAGCCTCTGTTAGCCAACTACTCTGGAAAAGGCACGCTTCCCTTCACATTGCAGTTAACCTCTTAACCGCTGCTCTCTTGCTAACTGCAGCCTGACTATCTCCTGTAACAAGATAACAGGAGTCTCCCTATAATACCTTATCCTGTATACTCATACCTGGTCTGCAGTTGAGATTCACTGTATAGAGATCTCGTACCTCACAGCACCTGACATATTAATTGGCCATAATAATGGATCCAGCAGACCTCCCCAATGTCGTGTATAACCTCACACAATGTGTGGATCAACTCTCACAGGCTTTCAGAGAGCTCCAACTGCAAAATGACAACCTGAGGGCAGCTTTAAGGGATAACACACCAGAACCTCAAGTCTGCTTACCCGAAAGATTCTCAGGTGACAGGAAGAATTTCAGGCAATTCAGGAATGCCTGTTATCTTCTGTTTCAGATGCGCCCAAGGACATATCAAACAGAGAGACTAAAGGTTATGACAGTGATATCCTTTCTGTCTGGTGAAGCCAGGATTTGGGCTGATAATTTATTCGAAAATAATGATCCGACCCTCACTTCCCTGACTGATTTCTTTACACAAATGAGCTTGCTCTACGAAGATGCTCAAAAACAGCTCACGGCGGAAGCCAAGATGCGTTCCCTCAGACAGGGCAGACGTCCAGTGGAGGAATATCTCTCATAATTCAAACTGTACATCAAAGACTCTGAATGGAGTGAGGTTGCGCTACGGAATCAGTATCGTTTGGGACTATCTGATATCCTGAAGGATGAGCTAGCCCGACAAGCTTGTTGGAGTTTGTTCTTTACAAGGTTTAATTTTCAGATCACCTACCGACCTGGAAGCAAAAACGGGAAGGCAGATTCTCTATCCAGATACTCACAACGTCCAAGCTTCTCTACCCAGCACTCAAGTATCCTAAACCCCCATCATTTTCTGGGATTCCCTAGTCTTGCTTCCTCTACCCTATGGGCTCACCAACAAGCTGACAGCACTCTATCTAAACACCTACAGCATCCCGATTCCAGAGGTATCAATCATGTGTATGGCAAAATATATGTTCCACCTACATTAAGACAGGAAATTCTCCAAGAACACCATGACTCTCCGCTCGCTGGCCACTCAGGTATTCGCAAAACCAGCGAACTCATTACAAGAAACTTCTGGTGGCCGAACCTCCAGCGAACTGTGGATTCATACATCAAGTCTTGTCAGGTTTGTGCAGTATCCAAGTCTGACAGATCCAAACCTTTTGGCGAACTCCAACCACTTCCGATATCCGAAAGGCCTTGGCACACAGTGGGTTTTGATTTCATTGTGGAGCTACCAGAGTCTAATCATTCCAACATTATCATGGTAGTGGTGGACTTCCTCACTAAGATGGCCCACTTTATTCCACACCACAAACTATCCACAGCTTCGGAAACCGCAGCCCTCTTCCTAAAACATGTTGTACGTCTCCATGGCTTGCCTTCAATCATAGTTTCTGACAGGGGCTCACAATTCACTTCCAGATGTTGGAGACACTTTTGCTCCGTATTGAAAATAGACCACCGATATAGCACGGCTTTCCATCCACAAACTAACGGACAAACGGAGAGAGTCAACCAATGGATAGAGCAGTATGTACGTTGTTACTGCTCCCACCAACAAGATAATTGGGAGAGTAACATACCTATGGCAGAGTTCGCGTACAATAACACCTTAAACTCCTCCATAAAATGCTCACCATTTTATGCAAACTACGGATTTCATCCGACCTTCCATCTCTACCCGCATCTCAATACCACATCTCCACATGTGGACGATACTTCCAGAACCTTATCGGACATCATCGTATTCCTCAAGGATAATATCAAGCTGGCTCAGCAAACCCATAAAAAGTATTATGACTCTAAGAGACGTAAGCCCCCTTCTTACCTTATAGGAGATAAGGTATGGCTCTCAACAAAATACTTAAAACTGAAGACTCCATCAAAGAAATTCTCCCAACTATACATAGGACACTACGAGATTACTAAACTAATAAATGAAAATGCCGTCAGGTTGGCTCTTCCTCCTGAGAAACCTGTGCATCCCACATTCCATGTTTCTCTTTTGAAGCCCTATCTCTCCACCAGACAACAGACATCTGACCAGCCAACCCCTCCGGTGGTCGTCGATGAAAGTGTATATGAGATCTCAGCTATACTCAACTCCCAGATACACCATGGTCAGTTGCAGTATTTAATCCGATGGACAGGTTACACCGCCGATGAGGATTCCTGGGAGCCTGCTGCTAATGTTAACGCCACTCGCCTCATTGCCCGATTCCACAGGGATCATCCGGAAAACCCAAAAGCTGGTACTGCAGTGCAGCACCTTTGACGGAGGGATCTGTCAGGTACCTGTTGGAGTGTATGTACCTTTAAACAAAACCTTCATAAGGCTACTCCTCCCCCTTCCACCTGCCAATTAATTTGGTTGTGTTACTGAACAAGCTACCTTGATGCAGGCTCTGCTATCACTCTGCAAAAGATAAATTCTACCAAGCTTCAAGTTTATTATCCGTGCACTTGCTAAGTGCTTTATCCTCCATTTCACCCGTCTGACTGGAAGTAGTTAGCAAAACGGACTGCATTCTACCTGGGCATTGTCACCTAATTTAACCCAGTTCAGGACACCACAGTTGTTTCAACTGCCAACACCTTACCTTAACAACTGCTTAAACCGCTGTCATAGTAGCTGTGATTCCTACGAACTCAGAACCTGTTACCGGCTACTTTGCTTCCAGCCTCTTCCTGTCTCTTGCGGCTCCCAGCCGTCCGCTCTCAGTGCGCTAAGCGTGCACACAGCCTGTCAGCAGTTCCAGCATTCTGATTGGTCTGACCGCTCACACCCTCCACAGACACTGCCGCTGCAGCACCAAGCACCTCTCCTCTCTCCACACACGCTGCCGCTGCAGCTCCAAGCACCTGTCCTCTAACAGTTACAATGGATTCTCTTGTGAAATCACTGTTACTATTGCCTTGAATCAAGATTAATACCAGCTCCCTCAGTGAGTCTTCAGCCTCCTCCTAGCTGTTATATAAGGCGACTAGCCTCTGAACTATACTTAAGCCTGTGTTATGCTGTGGGACGATCAAACCAAGCGCTTGGGGTATACCTAAAGTCGCTCTACACAGAGGTGTTCTAGCTCACCTATAAGTTGTAATGTGGATCAAATAAACAACGTGTAAAGCGCCAATAGGAAAATACAAAGGATTTAATATAAAATCAAATATAAAAACATGTGGTCTATCTGACCAACTGGGAATATATCCAAACACAGTCACAGTAAATAACGCATTAAACAGTATATGCAAAAATAAAACAAACCAGATAAGATAAAACAATAAAATTAGGTGCACCTAAAGATGTATAGAGTACCGTCTATAGGTAAAGGCGGAGACGTGTCCTACTCCGTATAATCCATAAACAAAGTCAAAGAGTTACAATGTCAATTGTGTCCAAGAAGTGAATAAAGTGATGAGTGGCTCTGATGTGTGTTCGTGAGTAATCCAGTGGGTGTGCAAAAAGTAAAAAATAAAAATCAAAAATGAGAAAATACAACAATATAAAAATATATAAAACAATGTTGAACCTTCAAAATGTGTACAGAAAAAATGTAAAAAACCAAATGGAGAACAAAAAAGTGTGGTTAGTTGTTCCTTTGGTGTATAGGATCTTCTAATCTTCTTCAAATACCTGTGGAAAATAATATAACATAGTGCAATATTGCTAGTGATCCAATAAAACAAATTGAAATAAGGCTTACCAATACTATCAACGCGTTTCGGCCTTCTGTCATAGGCCTTTATCAAGACTAGTGTATGGTAATGCCTCTAAGCCTTATATAGTGTTTGTCCTAGTATGTTAATTGGTCCGTCCTGTGTTATTTTGGCGCCAAAAGTATCTGTTAACTTCCTGCGTCCCATATAACTCTTCCCCTTCCTATTGTGTGAAGTATGGGCAGAAGTGATGTCATAAGTTGATAGTATGGGCAGAAGTGATGTCATGAGTTCAAAGTGTCCCTCTGGTTATGCAGCCTCTCACATGAGCGTTTCCCCCTTCCTATTGTGTGAGGTATGGGCGGATGTGATGTCATAAATAGATATTGTCCCTATCGTTATCCAACCTATAAGAATGAGCATTTACCCACCTCTAATGTCATTACAGTTCTTTATTGGGTATCATTTTTGCCTTTCTAGTTGTTTCTAACACTATTATGATTGCTTTTCCTTTCAAAATTAATACCGCGACTTACTGGGATTTGCATTCGTCACTTCCGGTTTCATGCGGTTGGATTATTCTAATTGTTAGTGACATTGATGGTTACTTTCTCTATCACTTGCGCGTGGCGAATCGGAAGTGATACACACACTTACATCACTTCCGGTTCCCCGAGTTTATGTGGCACAAAGTATGTCCCTTATTTACTCTATACTATGAGATTCCGTCTCATCGTTCCAGAGCTATTGGGATCTATTAAGCCTAAGTACTTCTTTGTTAAAAATAAATAACAATCAGTGGCTATAGATATTTGTGACCGATCGGCTCCTATTTTGAGTGTGCATGTTATTACTCCGTTGTTAAGGAGATTGCGTCTTGTTGTCTTGGTAACTAGTGTTAAGACAATATTGCGTCTCGGCACTGGTTACGGATATTCCGCTATAATTGTCAAGCCCTTTCTTTTAATGGTGAAATATATATAAGTACATTAGTTGGATATATTGTGTAAAAGGGGATATTAGGATGATACTATGTGATGTTATATAACGGATACCTGATATTGACATGTAGTGCACAAAATCGCCAGGCGTGCACAGATATATATTCATTCTATCGTGACTATATTTAAACTCTTATATATGGTGTTATATATGTTGTGTCAAGGGGAGATCTGATAGAAGTAAAGCAGCCTTACTATATGTTGATTGGCGCTGCGTGATTAAATATAAAATTGAGTGAGTAGTACAATAGAATGATTCGAATGTATACCATCGAGCCTAAGAGTAAGACAGATACATCAATACATTTGTTTAGATAACGCACATAGGTGCGGTCGGATATGGATGGCTTAAATGTCAGTATTCACATATATATTATTATATACATGAGTGGTCAAATTTTATGTTATGTGAAACATCTGTTATGCACACGCAATTGGTGGTATTGAAATATCATGCTCATCTAATTGATGAAGTCTAGTGGTATCTAGCTATCTATTTAGCAGACTTCCCGCTACTACGGGTGGACGTGCATCATTATATAGCTTGTAAACATTTTTCTATGGGTCATTCCTCTTATATCTCATTACTATTTGGAGTTGGTGGCTATCTATAAACATACGTTTAAGACACATATAGTCTAGCGGAGTTAGTGTGAAGACACATACATAACTAGATGTAATCTATATATAGCCATATGTGTATAGTGCCTTGCCTATGGATAGATCTTGGCGTGGGTTCTTATCGTGTTGATATTTGAAAAACCTATACCTCCTCAAATAGATCGTTATACAGATAGAGATGGTCGTGGTGGTAATAATACTACTTGTGTACCTGAATCCAGCTATGTCATCTACCTAAATGGTAACTTGCCTATGGATAAATCTCGGCATGGATTCTTATCATGTTGATAATCAAAAAACCTATGCCTCCTGTTTTCATCGTGTTGATAATCAAAAAACCTATACCTCCTCAAATGGATAGTTATACAGATAGAGATGGTCATAGTAATAAAAATACTACTTATGTACCTGGATCCAGCTATATCCTCTGCCTCAATGGTAATCAAGACTAGTGAACCTTGGCAGGGATTTGTATCTTATTAATAGCAGTAAGCCTGTGTTGAATCCATTGGATAATAATACATGTGTTATTACAACCCTTCTGATTTAGATACAGTTTGGTCAAATTCCTAGAGTATATTGGTCGCAGGCGACTTGGCTGTTCGAGGATGTTATATACTAATCCGGTCACTTGATTGTGGCCTCCTTGGATGTATGACCTCATAGAGATTTCGATATTATAGCTTGTATTTGTCTGTCATGGACTTCCACATGTTTATAAGTGTGGGACAGACTTGTTTACTTATGGGAGAAGAGAATGTGGTTACAATAGTGTGTTCCATGTGGTATCTATAGAGGTATATGTATAGATATATATGTGGACAGTCAGGTATTTCCACTTCTAGGGCACTTTCATTGTCCCCATGTCCCATAATATGTTCCATGTGGTTTCTATAGAGGTGTATATATAGAGATATATGTGGACAGTCTAGTATTTCCACTTTTAGGACACTTTTATCGTCCCCATGATCCATATGTCTTATGATGCACATTTTATCTACATATATGTGCTAAGATTGTTCAAGATGTTTCCTCATCTACACTGGAGGTCCATATGGTTATGCTTATAGTTCATATGATATTAATCTGTGTGTGGTTTTATATCTATATTATGATATAGCCACATCAGTCTTACTCAGACCTTCATATTTATAAGATGTACTAGGTCTTCCTTATGGTTAAGGCCTTTAGGGAACAAGCAGTCTAGATAAAAAAATCCATCTGGATTCAGCAATAAGGAGTCTTTTTTCATAATCTCCTCCTCTCCAGTTTTCATTTATTTTCTGGATCCCTAGGTACTTAAGGCTTTTTGTGTCTCCATTATGTTTCATCGTAAAATGTTTGTAGAGTGGTGTTTCTACATTGTTTCTCTCTATCAGTAGTAAGTGCTCTCTGATTCTATCTCTGAGAGGTCTTGATGTCTGTCCGGCATATTCCAGTCCGCAGGGGCATTGTAAACGATATATTACCCCTTTGTCCTGGCACCTGATGAGATTTTTAATTTCATATTTTACTTTGGTATTATTGGAGATCAAATGACTTGCCTTAGTCCCACATTTGCAGGCTTTACAGCTTAGGCATGGGAAAAAGCCTTTAAGTTTTTTACATCACTTCTGCCCATACTTCACACAATAGGAAGGGGAAGAGTTATATGGGACGCAGGAAGTTAACAGATACTTTTGGCGCCAAAATAACACAGGAAGGACCAATTAACATACTAGGACAAACACTATATAAGGCTTAGAGGCATTACCATACACTAGTCTTGATAAAGGCCTATGACAGAAGGCCGAAACGCGTTGATAGTATTGGTAAGCCTTATTTCAATTTGTTTTATTGGATCACTAGCAATATTGCACTATGTTATATTATTTTCCACAGGTATTTGAAGAAGATTAGAAGATCCTATACACCAAAGGAACAACTAACCACACTTTTTTGTTCTCCATTTGGTTTTTTACATTTTTTCTGTACACTTTTTTCATTTTTTTACACATTTTGAAGGTTCAACATTGTTTTATATATTTTTATATTGTTGTATTTTCACATTTTTGATTTTTATTTTTTACTTTTTGCACACCCACTGGATTACTCACGAACACACATCGGAGCCACTTTATTCACTTCTTGGACACAATTGACATTGTAACTCTTTGACTTTGTTTATGGATTATACGGAGTAGGACACGTCTCCGCCTTTACCTATAGACGGTACTCTATACATCTTTAGGTGCACCTAATTTTATTGTTTTATCTTATCTGGTTTGTTTTATTTTTGCATATACTGTTTAATGCGTTATTTACTGTGACTGTGTTTGGATATATCCCCAGTTGGTCAGATAGACCACATGTTTTTATATTTGATTTTATATTAAATCCTTTGTATTTTCCTATTGGCGCTTTACATGTTGTTTATTTGATCCACATTACGACTTATAGGTGAGCTAGAACACCTCTGTGTAGAGCGACTTTAGGTATACCCCAAGCGCTTGGTTTGATCGTCCCACAGCATAACTTTCCTCTCTAGCAACTACCGTAGCAGCTAGGGTTTCGAGCCTCTTTAAGTTATCTGTTATATTACATACAGACCTTACTCCACACCATCCACAGCTCTAGTTTACTGGAAGTGATTTTTCACACCTAGAGCTATAGCATATATCTATAGTAAATTCAATTTTATAGTGCCTTACACCTATATTTATTTTGCATACATTTAGAAAGTTCCATTACGGCCTAGGGCTTAGATATATACTCCCTGGAAGTCATACTAGTATATCCATTCGCTCATACTACATAAGAATATGGAATCACTAAGAACCTTAAGGCAAGATATAACATTTAATATACTAGATACAAATGGAAATGACAATTCTAGGGAAACAGATACTCTTGACATTATATCTATCTTCAAAGACTTAGAGAAACTGTTAACATCAGAAGTCAAATATAAAGCAGAAATCTCATTTTTGAAGAAATGTCTGGAGTTAGATATAATTCCTAAAGGTTTGATTATGAAAAAAGATTGTGATTTCCAATTATCTAAACCAGAGTTTCTTGACAAATGGGCAAAAATTCTAATTGCTACATCCAGGCAACTAATGGGACTTATCATAGAGTACAGGGAATCTCTAATAAAAGACCTAGACTATGAAATAAAAGAGGATGAAGAAATACTACTAAATATAGAGAGTTCATCCACCGACTCGACAGATATACCAGAGAGAAAAAACAACCTTATTAAAAAAGTAACGAAAATAAAAGAATATATTATAAGTAGAAAAACAAAGAAACTAAACAAAGAGATAGAAAGTCAAAACAGTATGTTAGAGCAAAGACAGACAATATACACGTAGACAAACCAACTACTAATAATAAGACTAACGAACCCCAAAGAGCAGAAATAAATAATGATAATCAAGATTCTTGGACTGAAGTAAAACATAACAGAAAAGGTAGAAATTCAGCCAAAACATCACAAAATTTGGCATCTAGAAACAATTACAATGAATACTACACACAACCATTTAATCAACAATACAGACCGAATAGACACAATGGGAGAAATTATCAACATGATTGGCCAAATCCTTCCAAGGGTCCACAGAGGTACAATAGACATGAAAGTTATAATATAGAATATTGGAATAAGGGCCCACAGAGATACAATAGACATGACGACTACAATGCAGAATATTGGAATAGTAGAGACAGAGGCCAGCACTTCCCACATGGAAAAAGCAGATGGCACCCAAATAACCAACACCACTATAATGAATTTGACAATCATTACTATCCCTCTAACAATAGAGATAGAAATAGAAACGGTGAGATATACCCAAGGGGAAACAAGGGATACTATCCCCACAATAGGGATACACACAGGTATGATGAGACCTCATCATGGGACAATAGGGGGTATGAACCTAACAGACAAGAAAGGAACACATACACCCAAAGAAAAGGGGAGAGGCAGAATGGTCAACACTTATATGAGGATAACCATGCCGAGCAACAACCAAATAACAGACAGCACTGGAGAGACAGATACATCAATACAAGTAATAGATTTTCCCACATACAAAATGAAGACAATGAATGCACACCAAACGAAAGCAATCAGAGAACTCACACACAGGGAAATGATGAGAGATCTATAGAATCCTCAACATCAGATGCAGTTTTTTTAGGGATAGGCCAGAAGGCACCCAGAGAGAAAGAGAAAACTTTGGAAGGAAGAAGGGATACCAGATTAGAACAACAAAGAACTTTAACCATCTAAGAAAGGCCCGCAGGGGTAAAAGAGGGGGCACTAGACTTAGTAAGAAACAGAAGACACCAATGTCCAACAAGAAAGAGAGTGCAGCAGATAGCGACTCACTGGGAAAAGGCATATATAACCTTAGCTCAAAAACACTTACTGAGAAAGAAACAAAGATACTAGATCTTGGGCTCAGTTTTGCACCATCAAGAGGTCTAGATAAATTTCAGACATTTGTACACATTAAGGAATTTGTTAGGAAACTAACATTAAAAAGATTCTTCACAAAAACACCTTTTGAAAACAACTCCTCATTTGGTAGGAATTATGTCACCCAAGACCAATTTATTCACACAGATTTAAAACCCAAATCTAGTTTTTATCCCACCCAGCACAAAGGTAATGCGATTGAGACTTTTGATACAGTGGTATGTAACGAGATTAGAAACATTCACAATAAAAATCATAAGCACAATCTTTCCAAGGTCCAAATAGAAACTATTCGGAGACTAGAAAGAGATAGTGGGATTGTTATCAAACCTGCAGACAAAGGGGGAGGTATTGTCATCCTAAATAAAGCAGATTATGAGAATGAAAGCAAGAGAATACTGAGCGATACCTCAACATATCAACGCCTACTCAGTAATCCTGTTAAAACCTATACTAAAGAACTAGATGATATACTAGAGAAAGCTAAAACACTGGGGATCCTAAATGATAAAGAACATAGATACATCGGGGTTAAACACCCCATTACCCGGTGTTTTACTACCTACCCAAAATACACAAATCCCTAACAAACCCGCCCGGAAGACCAATAATCTCTGGCATAGGATCATTGACATGTAATCTATCCGAATATATAGATAAAAACCTGCAAAAATACGTTACTAACCTCCCTTCATATACAAGAGACTCCACACACATACTTAGAATTTTGAAAGATATTACCTGGGACAGCGAATATATAATAGCCACATGCGATGTGGCATCACTTTATACAAGTATACCGCATAAAGAGGGATTAAAAGCCGTAAGCCATTTTTTAAAGAAAGATACGAGTGTACCCAAGACACAATGTGATTTCATTTTGGATGGTATAAACTATATACTGACCCACAATTATTTCAACAACGATGGGAAGTATTATAGACAGATTTGTGGGACAGCGATGGGGACCAGGTTCGCGCCGAGCTATGCCAACTTGTATATGGGCAAGTGGGAACAAGCATTCTGGGAATCCTGCCCAGCCGACGCGGACCTGGTCCTCTACCAAAGGTACATAGATGATATCATTATGATATGGAAAGGGACACTAGAAGATCTGCAGTATACCATCAAAATAATGAATCAAAATGTAGCCAATTTAAAATTTACATATGAATACAGCCAGAAAGAGATCAACTTCCTAGACATTAAAATAGAGATTATCGATGGAAAGCTTGAGACTTCGACATTCTTTAAAGAAGTCGATAGCAATAACTATATACATAGACTAAGCTGCCACCACGAGAAGTGGAAATCTAATATCCCAAAAGGACAACTGCTTAGAATTAGACGTAACTGCTCAAAATTGGAAAAGTGGGAAGAACAGGCTACCATCTTGAAAAAGAGGTTTATAGATAGAGGATATGATGAAAACACTCTAGACATCAGAATAAATGAGGTAAGAGATATAGACAGAAACACACTGCTCCAATATAGAAACAAAAACACTAAGGAACCTGAGAATAATATTATACAAGTCCCCATGATCACTGAATACAGTGAAAATAGACACCTTATTGAAAAGATTTTCAAAAAACATTGGTCCATTCTGAAAGATGACGACATAATAGGTGAACAACTAGCTGAAGCGCCAAAATTCATATATCGGAAAACAAACAATCTAAGGAACCACATAGCTCCAAGCATCCCTAGAAAGAACAGCAACACTGAAAGAAACTATACGGGTAAAAAACTTAAAGGCTTTTTCCCATGCCTAAGCTGTAAAGCCTGCAAATGTGGGACTAAGGCAAGTCATTTGATCTCCAATAATACCAAAGTAAAATATGAAATTAAAAATCTCATCAGGTGCCAGGACAAAGGGGTAATATATCGTTTACAATGCCCCTGCGGACTGGAATATGTCGGACAGACATCAAGACCTCTCAGAGATAGAATCAGAGAGCACTTACTACTGATAGAGAGAAACAATGTAGAAACACCACTCTACAAACATTTTACGATGAAACATAATGGAGACACAAAAAGCCTTAAGTACCTAGGGATCCAGAAAATAAATGAAAACTGGAGAGGAGGAGATTATGAAAAAAGACTCCTTATTGCTGAATACAGATGGATTTTTTATCTAGACTGCTTGTTCCCTAAAGGCCTTAACCATAAGGAAGACCTAGTACATCTTATAAATATGAAGGTCTGAGTAAGACTGATGTGGCTATATCATAATATAGATATAAAACCACACACAGATTAATATCATATGAACTATAAGCATAACCATATGGACCTCCAGTGTAGATGAGGAAACATCTTGAACAATCTTAGCACATATATGTAGATAAAATGTGCATCATAAGACATATGGATCATGGGGACGACAAAAGTGTCCTAAAAGTGGAAATACTAGACTGTCCACATATATCTCTATATATACACCTCTATAGAAACCACATGGAACATATTATGGGACATGGGGACAATGAAAGTGCCCTAGAATTGGAAATACCTGACTGTCCACATATATATCTATACATATACCTCTATAGATACCACATGGAACACACTATTGTAACCACATTCTCTTCTCCCATAAGTAAACAAGTCTGTCCCACACTTATAAACATGTGGAAGTCCATGACAGACAAATACAAGCTATAATATCGAAATCTCTATGAGGTCATACATCCAAGGAGGCCACAATCAAGTGACCGGATTAGTATATAACATCCTCGAACAGCCAAGTCGCCTGCGACCAATATACTCTAGGAATTTGACCAAACTGTATCTAAATCAGAAGGGTTGTAATAACACATGTATTATTATCCAATGGATTCAACACAGGCTTACTGCTATTAATAAGATACAAATCCCTGCCAAGGTTCACTAGTCTTGATTACCATTGAGGCAGAGGATATAGCTGGATCCAGGTACATAAGTAGTATTTTTATTACTATGACCATCTCTATCTGTATAACTATCCATTTGAGGAGGTATAGGTTTTTTGATTATCAACACGATGAAAACAGGAGGCATAGGTTTTTTGATTATCAACATGATAAGAATCCATGCCGGGATTTATCCATAGGCAAGTTACCATTTAGGTAGATGACATAGCTGGATTCAGGTACACAAGTAGTATTATTACCACCACGACCATCTCTATCTGTATAACGATCTATTTGAGGAGGTATAGGTTTTTTGAATATCAACACGATAAGAACCCACGCCAAGATCTATCCATAGGCAAGGCACTATACACATATGGCCATATATAGATTACATCTAGTTATGTATGTGTCTTCACACTAACTCCGCTAGACTATATGTGTCTTAAACGTATGTTTATAGATAGCCACCAACTCCAAATAGTAATGAGATATAAGAGGAATGACCCATAGAAAAATGTTTACAAGCTATATAATGATGCACGTCCACCCATAGTAGCGGGAAGTCTGCTAAATAGATAGCTAGATACCACTAGACTTCATCAATTAGATGAGCATGATATTTCAATACCACCAATCGCGTGTGCATAACAGATGTTTCACATAACATAAAATTTGACCACTCATGTATATAATAATATATATGTGAATACTGACATTTAAGCCATCCATATCAGACCGCACCTATGTGCGTTATCTGAACAAATGTATTGATGTATCTGTCTTACTCTTAGGCTCGATGGTATACATTCGAATCATTCTATTGTACTACTCACTCAATTTTATATTTAATCACGCAGCGCCAATCGACATATAGTAAGGCTGCTTTACTTCTATCAGATCTCCCCTTGACACAACATATATAACACCATATATAAGAGTTTAAATATGGTTGCGATAGAATGAATATATATCTGTGCACGCCTGGCGATTTTGTGCACTACATGTCAATATCAGGTATCCGTTATATAACATCACATAGTATCATCCTAATATCCCCTTTTACACAATATATCCAACTAATGTACTTATATATATTTCACCATTAAAAGAAAGGGCTTGACAATTATAGCGGAATATCCGTAACCAGTGCCGAGACGCAATATTGTCTTAACACTAGTTACCAAGACAACAAGACGCAATCTCCTTAACAACGGAGTAATAACATGCACACTCAAAATAGGAGCCGATCGGTCACAAATATCTATAGCCACTGATTGTTATTTATTTTTAACAAAGAAGTACTTAGGCTTAATAGATCCCAATAGCTCTGGAACGATGAGACGGAATCTCATAGTATAGAGTAAATAAGGGACATACTTTGTGCCACATAAACTCGGGGAACCGGAAGTGATGTAAGTGTGTGTATCACTTCCGATTCGCCACGCGCAAGTGATAGAGAAAGTAACCATCAATGTCACTAACAATTAGAATAATCCAACCGCATGAAACCGGAAGTGACGAATGCAAATCCCAGTAAGTCGCGGTATTAATTTTGAAAGGAAAAGCAATCATAATAGTGTTAGAAACAACTAGAAAGGCAAAAACGATACCCAATAAAGAACTGTAATGACATTAGAGGTGGATAAATGCTCATTCTTATAGGTTGGATAACGATAGGGACAATATCTATTTATGACATCACATCCGCCCATACCTCACACAATAGGAAGGGGGAAACGCTCATGTGAGAGGCTGCATAACCAGAGGGACACTTTGAACTCATGACATCACTTCTGCCCATACTATCAACTCATGACATCACTTCTGCCCATACTTCACACAATAGGAAGGGGAAGAGTTATATGGGACGCAGGAAGTTAACAGATACTTTTGGCGCCAAAATAACACAGGAAGGACCAATTAACATACTAGGACAAACACTATATAAGGCTTAGAGGCATTACCATACACTAGTCTTGATAAAGGCCTATGACAGAAGGCCGAAACACGTCGATAGTATTGGTAAGCCTTATTTCAATTTGTTTTATTGGATCACTAGCAATATTGCACTATGTTATATTATTTTCCACAGGTATTTGAAGAAGATTAGAAGATCCTATACACCAAAGGAACAACTAACCACACTTTTTTGTTCTCCATTTGGTTTTTTACATTTTTTCTGTACACTTTTTTCATTTTTTTACACATTTTGAAGGTTCAACATTGTTTTATATATTTTTATATTGTTGTATTTTCACATTTTTGATTTTTATTTTTTACTTTTTGCACACCCACTGGATTACTCACGAACACACATCGGAGCCACTCATCACTTTATTCACTTCTTGGACACAATTGACATTGTAACTCTTTGACTTTGTTTATGGATTATACGGAGTAGGACACGTCTCCGCCTTTACCTATAGACGGTACTCTTTACATCTTTAGGTGCACCTAATTTTATTGTTTTATCTTATCTGGTTTGTTTTATTTTTGCATATACTGTTTAATGCGTTATTTACTGTGACTGTGTTTGGATATATCCCCAGTTGGTCAGATAGACCACATGTTTTCATATTTGATTTTATATTAAATCCTTTGTATTTTCCTATTGGCGCTTTACACGTTGTTTATTTGATCCACTTAAGCCTGTGTTAGCCAACTACTCTGGAAAAGGCACGCTTCCCTTCACATTGCAGTTAACCTCTTAACCGCTGCTCTCTTGCTAACTGCAGCCTGACTATCTCCTGTAACAAGATAACAGGAGTCTCCCTATAATACCTTATCCTGTATACTCATACCTGGTCTGCAGTTGAGATTCACTGTATACAGATCTCGTACCTCACAGCACCTGATACCAACTGTCAAGAAGGGCGACTCTGTCAGCGGTCTGTCGTGAGTCACACACTAGATTACTGCAGGTGGCATATGTCTCTCCAAAACTCTATAAAAAATGGAGACCGGAAGCTGAGGGAACATGTCAGAAATGTAAACATCCAAATGCAGATTTATTACACTTGATATGGAACTGCCCAAAGATTCGCAGATTCTGGGGTATGACAGCTCACTGGTTGAACACCGCACTACACATAAACATTGATATGTCCCCCAAACTGATAGTTTTCCTAGACTCATCTGACTCGGTGTCGAAACCTTTTAGAAGGTTGGTTAATGCCATCATACTGCAAACTAGGAAGCTCATCTTCCACAGGTGGATTATCCCAGAGGCCCCCACATTAACACAACTCAAATCTGAGATACTCAAACAGGTAACCTACGAAATAGCAGACGCCATGCAGGACACACAAGGGAGAACAAACTCACTCATGAGAAAATGGGGAACATACATCGAGACGCTAGAACCAAAAGTACAAAGACATCTCCTGTACCCCTTAAGGGACACAGAATTTCTGATGGAAGAACACCTCAGGGGAAAGCGGAGCACCCTTTACTCAGTAGGCAGAGACTCGCGGGTAGACACAAATTAGAATACACACAGACACGATCTGTCCTGTGGTGGAGGTGGCTGGGGGAATGAGGGGATGAATGGTTCACCATGCGAGAACCTTTAGTGTTCTAATCGGGAGAGTAAAGCTAAAGCATTGTTGTTTGTTATCTTTATGTATTCTGTAAGACTAGGGAGATGCACTGAGCAATTCATTGAAAGTCAGTGAGGCCATCATCCAAGCTCCCGTTGGTAATGAATCCTGTTGGAAGGGAGGAGGTTAATAAAGTGGAGGGGAGGGAGGGAAAAGAGAAAATAGGAAAATGAAGTTGCCATGATAGACTCGTGAGAGGACACTTGCCTTACAACACAACTACAAAGACTCATTTAAATAAACGGTGATTCACCGCTCCTTGAAACTCAAGAGACATTGTACAGTTTAACTGATCAGGTGATCACATGTATGAATATCCTTTGTAAATATTGTTATGTACTCATGGTAACTTGAATTGAAAATAAAAGTCTTAAAAAAAAAAAAAACTCTGGCTGCACTCATGACATCTAGTTTAGCCCACTCCTTTTCTGTGGAACACACCATCTCCGCTTGAAGGCCTCCAGCTCGAGTGTCCACTCCGCCCGTCACCATTGCTGTAATGCTCAAAATTGGTGGAGACAAGGAAGCTGAAGAAGGCGGCATGAACTTCTGAGCTCCAAACAACTGTAAGAAGAGATTGTCTTCTAGCTTCTCCACCTAGACGCGGATGAAGTGTACAGTAAGTTGAGCTTGTCACAGCACGCATTATCTACTGGATCGTGGTGATTGCCATTCACCAGTATAATACTGCTTCCTGACGATGGGGGTTGCGGCCAGTACAGCTCCGTTTCCTCCCTGTCTTCCAGCAGGGTAATCTTAGGTAAGTCACCAAGGTCCTGGTCATTATCTATACCTTCCGATGTAGTGTGGGAAACATCCTTCACTGCACCGGAAAGGCCTGGGAGGCATGCATCTGCAATGGTCCTCTTGAGACTCTCAAAACGGTCTGCAAGAGCCTTAAATGAGCTAAGTATGCCATCTGTCATAGTAAAGGGCTCTCCTTCTCTGTGGTTCATAAGGGTAATACAGTAGTATAGTTTAACTTGCTTAACCAGGGAACCTGGAGTGTGCTGTTTTGGTAGTCATCAGGGTAGGCCGCCACCTCAACCTCCATCAACCTCCAACAGTCCAATTCAGAGTTTCTGTATAGGCAAATCGGGAAAATGATCAATGTTAACAGATCAGTGATACGTCTTATATGGGTCTCCAGCTTATGATAGTGTAGATGTCTGAAAGATCAGTGGATAACTGACAGATTATTTCTGCGACCAGTCATGGCTGTTGCTCGGACATGCCCCCCCAGCACATGCTGTTTTTTAAGCAACATTACAAGTGGCTGGTTATTGCTACCGCAAGCTCGTGTGTGTTGTTATTACAAAGTGGAGCACAAAAAATGCTTTCTAGAAAGCGATATTTAGCGCTCCACAAAATAAATGACTACAGCTAGACATTTGGTGAAAAAAAGAAGACAGAATAACAACAGCTTCAAATAAAGAACTACCTTTTTGGTTAACTCAGGCATCCTAGATATAACCATGAAGAATATATATGTCTAATAGAGGATGTCATCAAACAAGGCAGCAAGGGAGGAAATGGTGCATGGGCTTAAAATCGTAATTGAAAGGCTGCTGTTAGATATCAAATTAGTTTTAAAAGAAAATTTAAAAAACGTGACAGTTTTACCGGTTGATGTAAAATTGATTTAGTGGGAGGAAAAGATCAATAAGTCTGTATAAAAGGTGTCTGTGGAATTACCAGAGGTAAGGATAAAGAAGATGCATCATGTGTCAGATGGATTAGTGTGCAAAACATCAACAAAACACTTTCCCAGGTCTAAGCTGAAATTACTGACGTTAAACATTTTATGCATTGATGATGAAGTATACTGGATCTGATCCAAACAATCTGCAACACATAGCTGTAGGTTAATCCAAGTAAGCATCAATATTATAAAAAGGCACAAGTCCAAAACTTTCAGGCACAAAACCTAGGCCTCGCTTCCAATGAGTCGTAATTCAGTTTGCGTGCACTCGCAAACCGTTAAATATGCTGTCGAAAGCAATAGCGTTTAACGACTGTTTCCAATGGCGCGTTATACCTCAATATCGGCTGCCGGACTTCGGCTGCCGAAAAGATTTTCGCGTCCCATAGAAAGTAATAGAAGCCGTTAATCGATAAATTATACCAGGTTTCCATTGAAAGCGCTAACCGTTAATACACTGTCGGAGGCTGTCGATACATTGAGACATATTACCCCCAGCTCAACTAGGTGTAAAGGAGGAAAAAGAGCTTTTTTGAGGCCCGTTTCTCATTGAAATTGCAAATCCCAAAGAAATTATGAGTGTTTCAATGTACAAATAACATTATATTTGCTACATTTATTGGTCCTATGTATAGGAATATTTGCACCCATGTTGTCATAGAAATATCAATATGTATGTACATATAAAAATATATGCAAGCACCACAATTATGGAGCGACCTCCCGCACACTTTCAAACCTTCCCCATGCCTAATATTCTTTAAGAGATCCCTCTCTACATATCTCAAAACAGAATGCACCTGTCATTGTTGATTATATATTTCCTACCTGTTCTATGTTAAATTTTTGGGCATATGTATTATTATTTTTTTTTTATTTTATTGTACCCATTGTATCAATGCAATGTTTTGTGTACCCAGGACATACTTGAAAACTATAGAAATCTCAATGTATCTTTCCTGGTAAAATATTATAAAAATAAATAAAATATCTACCTATTCAAAATGAAACCTTTGCCCAGGGATGCTATATATAATCTCAATACATATAGAAAAATAATTCAAAGGAAATAAGTTGTTTATAATGAAGATGAGTTTTATTATTACAGATTTACCCTCATTCAAATGTAATTTTCAATGTGAAAATCATATTTATTCAATACAAAACGATAACACATTAAAGTTATAATGTGTCATAGTACCAATATTTATAAAATATATGTAATGTCATGTCTGCTAAAGCAGATAATACATTTGCAATATTTAGACTATTAACCAAAATACATACGTGCTTAATATTACATACTTCAAGAGATATGAAGTATTGTCTTTAACATGGAATTATTGAAACAATTTAAAAGTGCATTGTGCATTGGTCCCAGGGAGAGTCTGTGTCTGTTCATATGATGTCAATTAAAATGTATTAATCACCTCTATATCATGGCAATCACATATATGTTGTGTATACATCATTGCTTAAATATCATAAAGATACATTTATCTAATTATTCTAAATATTGAATAATAATCTTGACAAAAAGGAGTGCATTAGTCATGATAGGTATTAGTCATGATAGGTATATATTTCAGATATTACATTCCACATAGGACTAGAATGAATGCAAGGTGTTTGGCCATATCAACAGGAAGGAATATTTACTTTTCAACTCTTCTATAACTGTATAAGCCTTATTAGCTTAATCTGAAGGAGCAAACAACATATGCTTGTGGAATATAAATCATAACATTTACACATGTCACGTTGACCAATGTTAGATAGCATAAACTGTATAAATTTCAGACACGTATCCCCAAGTATTCTTAAACGGCATAATATCCTCAATAAAAGGACACATACATTTATCAACAATGTACACCTGCATATTAATTGACATCATGTGAAATAAAAATGAAAAAAGCTGTTAATGTTTTGAAAATAAACAGCTATTAAAACAATTTTGAAATATATTTTCTAATTTTGATTAGAAAAATATATGCATATTTATGAGATGGAAATCACACTTAAGAAAGTGCTTCATACAAAAAAATTAGATATTATATATCTGGAAATAATTTAAAAAGAAAAATACTTATTAATGCTTGCGGCGGGATTTGGCCTTTGGAGGAGAGGTACTTGGGATGGAAGTGTGGCGTCTTGGGCGACGCACACCAGCTGACTGGGAGGCTAAAACATGCGATTCAGGGTCCTGCAGGGAGATAACGGAGGATGCAAGTGAGGAGGGAGTTTGCGGCCTATCTGCAAGCCTCTCCACTGCCTCTGCCAGGCGGACGAGTGCGGCATTATGTATGTCCATCTGGCTCTGTAGCCTCCTGAAATCATGCTGCTGCTGGAGCCTAGTAAGTCTAAGCTCCCTGTGAATGAGCCTCAGTAGAGCATCCTGCTGGGACTGTGCGGGGATATTGGATTCCATGGGGGGCACTTGTGGCTGTATAGGTGTCTCTGGCACATATTCCTGGCTCTGTGTGAGGTTGTCGTCACTCAGTCTTGGGGACTGTGTGGGTGGCTCAATATCCAATTGAGGACAGACATTGGTGGGGGGGTGGTGATTGTTGTTGTGGTGGTAGTGGTGGCGGCATTTGTTGTGCCATGGGAGGGTGCTGAATCTGTTGTTGAGGTGGCATATAGTACATATGCTGCGGTGGAGGATGCATCTGCTGATGCTGTGGTGATGAAGGAGGCATCTGCTGATGCTGTGGTGATGAAGGAGGCATCTGCTGATGCTGTGGTGATGAAGGATGCATCTGCTGATGCTGTGGTGGTGGAGGATGCACTTGATAATGCTGTGGTGGTGGAGGATGCATCTGATAATGCTGTGGTGGAGGATGCATCTGATAATGCTGTGGTGGTGGAGGATGCATCTGATAATGCTGTGGTGGTGGAGGATGCATCTGATAATGCTGTGGTGGTGGAGGATGCATCTGATAATGCTGTGGTGGTGGAGGCTGCATCTGATGATATGTCCTCCCAGATGAATATGGGGATGGGCCAGGAACATTTTCAACCTCATAGGCCAGTGGCTGTTGCTCATCTCCTTCAAGTATGCTGAGGTAGGAGTATCCAGCTTCAATAACATCCCCCTCCTCCTCCTCACTGAATTCCGGAACATCACTGGCCTCCGGTCTTGTTGAGGACTCATACTCGTGTTCCAATTCTGAAAAATAAATTGTAATTATAAATTAATCTGATGAAACATCTAACATTTGAAAATCAAATTTATAGATATAGATATAGTTTTATATATATATATATATATATATATATATATTATTTCTGTATGAACTTAAACATATTTAACCAGAGGTGTATATTTAAAGATTGTGCCTCCAAGCGACTCTTTGTATTACACATAGTCCATATATATGATATAGATAGAAAGAATTTAAATCTATACCCTTGCTTGTTTGAGCAGATAGCCACTCCAGAAATCAGGATGAATATATCCACTACAACTATGTTAAGATGCCATTAAAGGGGCAATGAAGTACAAATTAAACTTTCATGATTCAGACAGAGCATGCAAATTTAGTCAACTTTTTATATTTTACTCCTATTATCATATTTTCTTCCTTCTCTTGGTATCTTTATTTGAGAAGCAAGAATGTAAAGCTTAAGAGCCAGACAATTTTTGTTTCAGAACCTGGGTTGCTGTTTCTTATTGGGTGGCTAAATGTAGCCACCAATCACGAGCGCTAGCCAGGGTTCTGAACCAAAAATGCAAAGTCTCCATAGCTTACATTCCTACTTTTTCAAATAAAGATACCAAGAGAACAAATAAATATTGATAATAGTAGTACATTAGAGAGTTGCTTAAAATTGCTGCTCTATCTGAATCATGAAATAAAAACATTGGGTTTACTATCACTTTACGTTACTGTGCAAATTAGACTTTGAACCATGTAAAACATTACTTGTACTAATCCTACCTAGGTATGTTTTCCACTGATGCTTGAACACAATTGATTACTAAACATATATAATATATGAAAATTCTATATTCTGTATTACACATGTGTATGATTACATTTATATTTTAAAAAACAAAGCCGATATATATTTCTGATGTTAACATATATTTGTTAGAAATAAAACATTTATTACATATGATATTTAATATTCACCTTCATGGACCTCTTCATCTGGCACTGATGTGTCCATTGTCCCCTTACATCCTAGGACAGATTCATCTGAGATGACATTGGCCATCATCTCCTCCCATGACCTTAGGTGTATTCTCTTGCTAGGACCACCACCTGTCCCACGTGCATATTTGGCCTGCTGTGCCAGCTTAGCTTTGGTTTCCCTCCTGCAGTCATGATAGCGGTGTTTAATGCTGGCAGTAGAACGATTACGTCCTAAGCAGCTGACTGCCACTCGAATCTCCTCCCACAGCTTATTCCGGACAGCCGGCCTCAGGTTAGGGTTCTCCAGCTGAGCTGCCCTCTCCAAGTATGCCTCAACAAGAGCCTCCTTCTCCTCCTCAGAGTACCTCTCCTCTCTTAGCCTGCCCTTCACACCTGAAGGGCCAGCAGACACAGACTCTCCCTCCTGTGACTGGGGACCAGCCCTCTCTACCTCCTCTGTCCCTGCAGGCTGTGACAGGCTACCACCAGCCCCACCCCCAGTTGCCACAATCTGCCCCACTTTCCCTTTTCTTTTTGTGCCTAGCTGAGGCTGACTCCTCCTCACTCCTCCCACCTCCATTCCTCTTCCACCCTCTCTCCTTCCCTCCTCTGCCAGGGTTTGAGGAAGGACAAATCCTCCACCCAAACCTCGGCCTCTATTCCTGCCCATACTACTCCCTACTTCCCCCCTCCCCCTCCCTCTATCCACCCTCACCACTGCCCTCCCCCTAGCCACCCCCTTCCCAACTCCACTAGGCCTATCCATCCCTTTCTCCTTCCTCCCTAACTCTAACCTAACACTAAAGTCCCTAGCTTACCTAACTACACCAATTCACCTAACTAAACCCTAAATTAAATAGCCCCAAAACTAACTACCTAACCTATATAGACACTAACTATCTCTATTCTATATCCCTCAAAATAAAAATAAAATGTGGGGGTGAAAATAAACAAAGGGATGTAAATGAAAAAGGAAAAACTAAGGAGGATTAGAACAAAATTATAGAAAAATAATAAGGGATGCAAATTAAGAAAGGGGTGAGCTATATAGTCATATGAAACAAAAAATATGGGATGTTAAAAAAAAAAAAATAGGATGGGCAAAATGTATATATAAAAAAACAAGTTATATAGTGAGGAAGGGAAGGGTAGTCAAAGGGGGGATGGGAAGTGGAATAAGGGGATTAATGAAAGGAGTAATAAAGGAAGATGGGGATATGGGGGTTAATGAAATAAAAAAAAATGTGAATGTGTTTGTATCAAATAAAAGTGTGTATGTGTGTGTGTGTGTGTATTTGTGTGTATAAACTAATGTGTGTTAATTAACTAATGTATGGATGTGTGTGTGTGTTCCTAATATTATATGAGGCCTACAATAAGAATATATGAAAATAAAATATCAAACTCTCCACTAACTCTCAAACAACTCTCAAAAACCCAAAACTCCTACCAACGCAACTAGCTCCCGTGTCTTTCTCTCTAGAGGCGATCACAGGTAAAGAGCGCAGGCGCAAACCGTTATTCTTATAGACAGAGGTCGGGTTACCATGGCAATGCACTTGTTATGGCGCGCTTTTCGACAAATCCGACATCGGTTGGCAACGCAAACTTACGTACGGCCGAAAAGAGCGACTGCGCGCAACACGCTAATCTTTTCAATGGAAACCTGGTACTAAAATGGAGCCGTAAATTACTTTTAGCTGTCGTCCGCTTCGGTAGCTTACGGCTCCATTTTTAACGACTCAATGGAAGCGAGGCCCTAGTTGGCAATCAAAAGAGTTTACTAATATTTAAAAAATAATTATTATTTGCAAGAGGTCTTACTCTTATGTACTTCGGGTTATAACCATCCCGTGGGTTCACCCCAAATAAGCACTATACATAGGGAAGTCACCATCCATTAGGATATTGCTAAAAAAATATATAACTTCAACTACATGAAGAATTTATATGATGCAGGTAAAGAATTCTAAAATGAATTATAAGCACAGATACTTTCAAAGATATTTCCAATACCCTTTTTACACTCTTAAATGCATAGTCCCTTTTACATATGTATCAGGAGACCAACATAGATGATCAAGTATAATTTTATAATCTAAATCCCCAGGTGGCATTTTAATACAGGTTATATCTGATTTTACCTGGAATTTGTCAAATGAACCAATCCACAATAGCAGAGCAGTTACATATTCTGGTGAAAACATGCTTGCTGCCATGAACTGAAGTTAATGGTGCTTGAAAAAACACAATGCAACAGTAGAATAAATCTTGTAGGCAGACACACAGCAATCTCTGAAGACAAGAATACTAGCAAGGAAATCCAAAACTGTGGAAACACAGGAACACATGTGACACAAAGGATACAAAGGAAAAGTGAAAAGTAGCATTACAAGGAGTTTCCTTAAATAGAACTAGCTAGAGGTCACTTTTTTGAAGTCCAGCAATGTAAAGATCTAGTTGTTTCAAAGAAATAGTAACACTCAGAAAAGCTTGATAGACACTTTAGGAACACTTGTGAAATTTTAAAAAGCTGCATTGCTAGTAGGACTAAAACTAAAGAGAATAGAGGATGTACAAGCAGGTATTGAAAGTCTGAAAAATTGATAAAAGAGCAAAGCTGGGGATATACAGGGAGTGCAGAATTATTAGGCAAGTTGTATTTTTGAGGATTAATTTTATTATTGAACAACAACCATGTTCTCAATGAACCCAAAAAACCCATTAATATCAAAGCTGAATAGTTTTGGAAGTAGTTTTTAGTTTGTTTTTAGTTATAGCTATTTTAGGGGGATATCTGTGTGTGCAGGTAACTATTACTGTGCATAATTATTAGGCAACTTAACAAAAAACAAATATATACCCATTTCAATTATTTATTTTTACCAGTGAAACCAATATAACATCTCAACATTCACAAATATACATTTCTGACATTCAAAAACACAACAAAAACAAGTCAGTGACCAATATAGCCACCTTTCTTTGCAAGGACACTCAAAAGCCTGCCATCCATGGATTCTGTCGGTGTTTTTATCTGTTCACAATCAACATTGCGTGCAGCAGCAACCACAGCCTCCCAGACACTGTTCAGAGAGGTGTACTGTTTTCCCTCCATGTAAATCTCACATTTGATGATGGACCACAGGTTCTCAATGGGGTTCAGATCAGGTGAACAAGGAGGCCATGTCATTAGATTTTCTTCTTTTATACCCTTTCTTGCCAGCCACGCTGTGGAGTACTTGGACGCGTGTGATGGAGCATTGTCCTGCATGAAAATCATGTTTTTCTTGAACGATGCAGACTTCTTCCTGTACCACTGCTTGAAGAAGGTGTCTTCCAGAAACTGGCAGTAGGACTGGGAGTTGAGCTTGACTCCATCCTCAACCCAAAAAGGCCCCACAAGCTCATCTTTGATGATACCAGCCCAAACCAGTACTCCACCTACACCTTGCTGGCGTCTGAGTCAGACTGGAGCTCTCTGCCTTTAGCAATCCAGCCACGGGCCCATCCATCTGGCCCATCAAGACTCACTCTCATTTCATCAGTCCATAAAACCTTAGAAAAATCAGTCTTGAGATATTTCTTGGCCCAGTCTTGACGTTTCAGCTTGTGTGTCTTGTTCAGTGGTGGTCGTCTTTCAGCCTTTCTTACCTTGGCCAAGTCTCTGAGTATTGCACACCTTGTGCTTTTGGGCACTCCAGTGATGTTGCAGCTCTGAAATATGGCCAAACTGGTGGCAAGTGGCATCTTGGCAGCTGCACGCTTGACTTTTCTCAGTTCATGGGCAGTTATTTTCCGCCTTGGTTTTTCCACACGCTTCTTGCGACCCTGTTTACTATTTTGAATGAAACGCTTGATTGTTCGATGATCACGCTTCAGAAGCTTTGCAATTTTAAGAGTGCTGCATCCCTCTGCAAGATATCTAACTATTTTTGACTTTTCTGAGCCTGTCAAGTCCTTCTTTTGACCCATTTTGCCAAAGGAAAGGAAGTTGCCTAATAATTATGCACACCTGATATAGGGTGTTGATGTCATTAGACCACACCCCTTCTCATTACAGAGATGCACATCACCTAATATGCATAATTGGTAGTAGGCTTTCGAGCCTATACAGCTTGGAGTAAGACAACATGCATAAAGAGGATGATGTGGTCAAAATACTCATTTGCCTAATAATTCTGCACTCCCTGTATATGAAACAGTATATTTCATGAGAGTGCTGCAAAAGCATTATGCATGTGCACAGAATGTTTCAAGAGTAATTCCACATTCATGTACCTGCCTTCATATACATAAATAGCCTTTCTGGTACTGAACCATCTTTGACATATTAACCCCTTCAGGATGTTAGGATGTTCCATGCTATCCTGAAAGTGCTAGGCTTTAATGCCATTAGGACGGCATTGAACATCCTAGATTGTGCGGTCCCCTGCTCCACCTTTGTGTGAAAATCAGTGCTGGTTCTGACTGGGGAACTTGCCTAACCCCCAGGATACAATCAGCACATAGATTCAGTAATGATGAGTCACTGATACAATGTGACAGTTAATGAGTTGAATCATTGGCTGTCAGAACTTTCTCTGCTCCCTCTTTTGCCTCAGTGCGATCTGAGGAAAGAAACGAAGACAGATCAATGCTACATAGTGTCCCAAAGTATCCCACAGTTCTATGCAGTAGTAATAAAAAAAAATATATTAAAAAAATTAACCATTTCAATGCTGATCACAGCGTTACTAAAGTGAATGTAAAATTTCATGAATGAGTTCTCGTTTTTTAAAAATAGTATTAAAAACAGGGGCACTTTCATTAATTAAAATTTACATTGCAGTGTTTTTTAAAAAAAATAAAACTTACCTTTTTCATTATAAAACCCTGACCGGCAATCCTCCACCCGCTGCTCCTTTGTTCTTAGCATATCGATGACGAAACCGGCTTCCTCCAAACGTTGCGTGGCCTCACAAGATGGATGTTCCGGGCTGCACACCATGATTGGAGGAAGCCCGTTTTGTCATTGCTGAGGTAAGTACAGAGGAGCTGCGTGTGGAGTATCGCCGGTCTGGGTTTCATAAAGAAAAAGGTAAGTATTAAAAAACAACGCTGCAATGTAAAGTTTAATGAATGAAAGGGCCCCTGTTTTTAATCGTATTTTTAAAAAACGGGCACTCATTCATTACATTTTACATTCACTTTAAGCAATATATTCCACCCAAGCATTCAAGCTATGGAATCATATTTTATAAATTGTGAAAATGCACTACAGGCTATACCTGGTCATTTTACATTTATAAAGGGAAATATAGCCATCTTGATGCATCTGGTTGCCCAAATTCTATTAGCACAAATGATAAGTTTGTGTGAGATCTCAACCCTTGCTGAACAAAGGCTACCATCTATGGCTGGAAAACTACTATACCAGCTTAGATTTGTTTAAAGGGATACTAAAGCCAATTTTTTTCTTTAAAGGGACAGTCAAGTGCAAAAAAAACTTTCATGTTTCAGATAGGTCATATAATTTTAAACAACTTTCCAATTTACTTTTATCACCAATTTTGCTTTGTTATCTTGGTATTCTTAGTTAAAAACTAAACCTAGGAGGTTTATATGCTAATTTCTTAGACCTTGAAGGCCGCCTCTAATCTAAATGCATTTTGCTAGTTTTTCACCACTAGAGGGCATTAGTTCACGTGTTTCATATAGATAACATTGAGATCATGCATGTGAATTTACCTTGGAGACAGCTCTGATTGGCTAAAATGCAAGTCTGTCCAAAGAACTGAAATAAGGAGGCAGTCTGCTGACGCTTAGATACAAGGTAATTACAGAGGTAAAATGTGTATTATTAGAACTGTGTTGGTTATGCAAAACTGGGGAATGGGTAATAAAGGGATTATCTATCTTTTAAAACTAGCTTAGGATTTATTTTTATTTTACAGGCAACTTTGTATTTATTTTAACTAGGTACAATAGTTATTAAATAGTTATTAACTATTTAATAAATTCCTAGTTAAAATGAATACAAAAATACCTGTAAAATAAATCCTAACCTAATTTACAATTACACCTAACACTACACTATAATTAAATAAATTACCTAATCTACAATTAATTACAATTAAATTAAATAAACTAAAGTGCGGAAAAAAACCAACACTAAATTACAGAAAATAATAAAATAATTACAAGAATTTTAAACTAATTACACCTAATCTAAACCCCCTAATAAAATAAAACAGCCCCCCAAAATAATAAAAATCCCTACCCTATACTAAATTACAAATAGCCCTTAAAGGGGCCTTTTGCGGGGAATTGCCCCAAAGTAATCAGCTCTTTTACCTGTAAAAAAAAATACAATAACCCCCAACATTAAAACCCACCACCCACACACCCAACCCTACTCTAAAACCCGCTCAATCCCCCCTTAATAAAACCTAACACTAACCTCTTGAAGATCACCCTACCTTGAGACGTCTTCACCCAGCCGGGCGCAAGTGGTCCTCCAGAGGGGCAGATAGAAGATGCCGTCTGGATGAAGACTTCTGCCCGTCTGGAGGTCCTCTTCAGCCCGGATCGGATGAAGACTTCTGCCCCTCTGGAGGACCACTTATGCCTGGCTTGGTAAAGAAGTCTCAAGGTAGGGTGATCTTCAAGGGGTTAGTGTTAGGTTTTATTAAGGAGGGATTGGGTGGGTCTTAGAGTAGGGTTGGGTGTGTGGGTGGTGGGTTTTAATGTTGGGGGGGGGTATTTTTTTTTACAGGTAAAAGAGCTGATAACTTTGGGGCAATGCCCCCCAAAAGGCCCTTTAAAGGGCTATTTGTAATTTAGTATAGGGTAGGGATTTTTATTATTTTGGGGGGCTTTTTTATTTTATTAGCGGGATTAGATTAGGTGTAATTAGTTTAAAATTCTTGTAATTATTTTATTATTTTCTGTAATTTAGTGTTTTTTTTCCGTACTTTAGTTTATTTAATTTAATTGTAATTAATTGCAGTTAATTTAGGTAATTTATTTAATTATAGTGTAGTGTTAGGTGTAATTGTAACTTAGGTTAGGATTTATTTTACAGGTATATTTGTATTTATATTAACTAGGAATTTATTAAATAGTTAATAGCTATTTAATAACTATTGGACCTAGTTAAAATAAATAGAAAGTTGCCTGTAAAATAAAAATAAATCCTAAGATGGCTACAATGTAACTATTAGTTATATTGTAGCTAGCTTAGGGTTTATTTTATAGGTAAGTATTTAGTTTTAAATAGGAATCATTTTTTTAATTGTAGTCATTTTATTTTGTTTTATTTAAATTATATTTAAGTTAGGGGGGTGTTAGGGTTAGGTTTAGACTTAAGTTTAGGGGTTAATACATTAAATATAGTGGCAGCGATGTTGGGGGCGGCAGATTCGGGGTTAATAAATGCAGATAGGTGTCGGCGATGTTAGGGACGGCAGATTAGGGGTTAATAAAATTTAACTAGTGTTTGCGAGGTGGGAGTGCGGCGGTTTAGGGATTAATATATTTATTAAAGTGGCGGTGATGTCCGGTCGGCAGATTAGGGGTTAAAAACTTTAGTTAACTGTTTGCGATGTGGGGGGGGGGCTCAGTTTAGGGGTTAGTAGGTAGTTTATGGGTGTTAGTGTACTTTTTAGCACTTTAGTTAAGAGCTTTATGTTACGGCGTTAGCCCATAAAACTCTTAACTACTAACTTTTAAATGTGGTATCAGTCTTGACAAGAGAGGCTGTACCGCTCACTTTCTCCAAGACTCGTAATACCGGCGTTAGGCAAATCCCATTAAAAATATAGGATACGCAATTGACGCAAGTGGATTTGCAGTATGCTCGAGTCGCGAAGAAAAAGTGAGCGGTACACCTGTACCTGCCAGACTCGTAATACCAGCGGGCGTTTAAAAGCAGCGTTGGGACCTCTCAACACTGCTTTTTAACCCTAACGCAAGACTCATAATCTAGCCTATTGTGCATTGTTCAGTACAGCAAATATATGAAGGAGTAGATTTAACAGATCAGTGCATACATCCATATCTGGTTCAGTACAAGACCAAAGCCTGGTACAAAAAGATTAGTCATATACTTAACACTAATAGCAGTCTATAATTCATATGTAGGGACAGACTGGGAATGAAAAGCAACCCTGGAAAAATTTGAAGACCAGCCATAATTTCCATTGAGTCTGCAGAATGCAAACGCCCCGTTTTTTTTTTAAAAGATTACAGGGATACACCTTCTTACAATATTTTATTTTTTTCAGAATTAAAAGGACACTCAAGTCAAATTAAACTTTCATGAATCAGATAGAGCATGCACTTTTAAACAACTTACTAATTTACTTCCATTAACAAAATGCACATATTATTTTTATATTTACACTTTTTGAGTCACCAGCTTCTACTGAGCATGTTCAAGAATTACAGAATATACGCATATGCATTTGTGATTGGCTGATGGCTCTCACATGATACAGGGGGAGTGGAAATGGACATAACTTTCCAATTTGTCAGAAAAAAAAATCTACTACTTATTTGAATTTCTAGTGCATTTTTTTATCATGTATGTGTTGATTATGCAGATCTATTGTATTTACTGGTCCTTTAAATTATATTAGTTTTTTATATATAAAAAAAAAAGCCAGAATGTTGTTATATAGGCACCCTACACGACTCCCTTTCAAAGTGTGAAAATGATTATCCATAGGGCTCCATTTATTAAGCAGCGGATGCTGCTTCGGGGCCCCATCATTTCAGGTCCGCCTGAAACGGAAGTTAAGAAGCAGCGTTTTGTCCTTTTAGGTGGCAAACTGAAATAATCCTGATCCGATACAATCTGGATGATTGACGGCCCCTGCTAGCAGCCGCCAGTGAGCAGGAGGTGCCATTGCACAATAATTTCACCAGAAATGCTTGTGCAATGTTAAATGCCGACAGTGTATGCTGTCGGCATTTAGCAAGGCTGAGCAGACATGATTTGCTACAGTGAATCATGTCCGCTTGACTGTTGTTAAATCTACCCCATAGTGTGATCGTTACAGTGTTACTTGACTAGACACTAGAAACCAGTTAAAGGAGGGCTAGGTACATGGAGAGGTGATACAACTACATTGCCTCAAAAGCAGCACCACCCCTTTAAATGGTAGCAAGGCCAGCCCTAGCTACTGTGGCCCACTGAGAAATCTCTGTGTTTTCCTGGTAGGCCAATCCAGTATTCTTTGTATGTGCTGTACAAAAATACAGGCACAGGGAAGCCATTCACTTTCCTAGAATTTACACTAAAGCTTTTATCAGGTATTGGGCTAAATTACAAGTGGAGCAATATTGCTTTTGCTGGAGCGCTAACTGTGCTAGCGGTAAACCTTTTGTGCTAGTCATTTTTGTGACTAAGTTCCTACAAAAAAGACTAGACGTACTCCTTCTGCAATACCCTGGGTTGTCTTCTTTTGCAAATGCTATACCATCATGGGGCAATTTTGTTTACTGGGCTGCCATGTTGCCATATTGCCTTAAAGGCCATAAAGGCCCAGAAAATAAATTTGTTGAATTTCAATGTAAATGGACAAGCCCCATATTTGGGCTTGTAACAACCTGAAATTTAAGAAAAACTGTACATGGGGAGCATTGTTGTACTTGAGGGACATTGCAGAATATTAGATATTCACAATAAAATATAAAATAAATAAAATATGTGTGCATGCTTAGAAAACATAAAGGGCCAAATTACAAGTGGAGCACTATTTTACTCCACTAGAAAGAAAACTAACACCCTACTCGCGCGCAAACCCCGATTGCATATTCTCAAGTTCTCTAATCTGACATGAAAATAGTAATATTTCACAATCCTATGTTCTTCATCTAGAAGAATATGTTCTATTAATTCATAAATACATATTTCTACATACAGTATATCTGATGGTATTTTGGTACAATATATATATATATATATATATATATATTTATATATATATATATATATATATATTTATATATACAGTATATATATATATATATATATATATATTTATATATTTATTTATATCTATATATACTATGTATATATACACATGATTATATATAAGTGTAGATATATATAAATACTTATAGGAACGCCAATTCATAAATACATATTTTATGTGCAGAACTTTGGAATGTTCAATATTTAGAGTAAATACACAGTATAACTGAGTAATTGATATAATTTATTAAATATGAATATTGCATAAATATACTTTTTCATGTTTTCATCTACTTAACTGCAAAGGGCTCCAATGCACACACACACACATATATATATATATATATATATATATATATATATATATATATACATAAGGCAATCTCACTCTCTGGATTTAAAGCAGGAAAAAAAAAACAGTTTATTTTGAACGTTTTCGGCGAATTCTCCCCTTCCTATATGTCTATATGTGAACATATTTGTTTATTGTTCATATGTGTATATAATTTTAATTGTTGTTGTATTTTACCTAGAAATCAACTTTACCCAGAAGTGATTCAACCTACTCCCAGCTGATGAGTGGCAAAAACACAGCTGTTCTGGGATTGGTCTAAATAACTGTACTAACCCTAGCTAATCTTAAAAGCTGTGTAATACGGCGATGCTATGGTGTAAAGGGAAGTCTGCCTTAAAAAACAGGCTAAAAGTAAAAATGTGAGTCATTGTAAACCTCATTTGCATATCTTACCCAGAATCCTTTGCTGCATTGGAAACAATGTATTCAGAGAGTTTCTATAGGAAAAGCAAGTCTTCTGACTTGTCTAGATTTGTAAAGGGGTTACACATTGAGTTATTTTCTCTACATTATATATGTCTGTAAATACATATATACACATATAAATAAATAAATAAATATATATCTGTACATACATGTATACATTTTTATATGTATATGTGTGTGTGTATATATATATATATATATATATATACACATGTATATGTACAGTATGTATTTGTTTGTTAAAGCCCTTTGCAACATTTTTTTTCTAACACCTAAGACCTCATATCTTTTTTTATACCATTTTTCTTAGATAGGGTTATTATAAGTGTAACTTACTTTGCAATGTATTTTTGATGTGTTTTGTTAAACTTTTTTGTTTTTTGCGAAACAGTAAACCAGAGCCCCAAGGACATTATCCCAATGCACGTTAAGTTTAATTGCCCTGAAGCGATCATGTTTACTTTCAACTTGTAATACAAGTGATAAAACCAATGCCCAAACACCCATGACAGACCCCTTTTATCTTGCACGTATGTTAGCTCATAAAATTTCTTAATTTCTCACTTACGGCTAGATTATGAGTTGTGCGTTAGGCTGCAAAAGCAGCGTTAACAGGTCCTAACGCTGCTTTTTCCCTACCTCTGCTATTACGAGTCTTGCAGGTTTAGGGGCACCGCACACTTCTTTGGCCTTACCGCAAAACGACTTACGTAAACTTTGTAAAGTCTTTTTTCTATGGGACTTCCATAGCGCTGATATTACGAGTCTCTCCAGGGATGCCAAAAAGAGAGCGGTACACCCTCTACCTCCAAGATCCCTAACGCATTTAAAAGTCAGTAGTTAAGAGTTTCATGGTACAACACCGTAACATAAAACTCATAACTAAAGTGCTAAAAATACACTAACACCCATAAACTACCTACTAACCCCTAAACTGAGCCCCCCCCCCCACATCGCAAACAGTTAACTAAAGTTTTTAACCCCTAATCTACCTATTTACCCCTAAACCGAGGCCCAACCACATTGCAAACACTAAAATACAATTTTTAACCCCTAATCTGCTGCTCCGGACATCGCCGCAACTATAATAAACATATTAACCCCTAAACTGCCGCACTCCTGCCTCGCAAACACTAGTTAAATAATATTAACCCCTAATCTGCTGTCCCTAACATCGCCGCCACCTACCTACATTTATTAACCCCTAATCTGCCGCCCCCAACGTCGCTGCCACTATACTAAATGTATTAACCCCAAAACCTAAGTCTAACCCTAACCCTAACACCTCCTAACTTAAATATAATTACAATAAATCTAAATAAAAATTAATATTATTACCTAAATAAATCCTATTTAAAACTAAATACCTATAAAATAAACCCTAAGCTAGCTACAATATAACTAATAGTTACATTGTAGCTAGCCAAGGTTTTATTTTTATTTTACAGGCAAGTTTGTATTTATTTTAACTTGGTAGAATAGTTACTAAATAGTTATTAACTATTTAATAACTACCTAGCTAAAATAAATACAAAAGTACCTGTAAAATAAAACCTAACCTAAGTTACAATAACACCTAAACCTACAATTAAATAAATTAACTAAATTAAAAACAATTAAATAAATTAAATTAGCTAAAGTACAAAAAAACCCACTAAATTACAAAAAATAATAAACAAATTACAAGATATTTAAACTAATTACACCTAATCAAATAGCCCTATAAAATTAAAAAAGCCCCCCCGAAATAAAAAAAAAACCCTAGCCTAAACTATCAATAGCTCTTAAGTCGATTTTCAGGGGGTTAGTGTTAGGTTTTTTAAGGGTGTATTGGGTGGGTTTTATCTTTTAGATTAGGGTTTGGGCTGCAAAAGAGCTAACTGCCCTTATAATAACTATTTTGTAACTATTCTACCTAGTTAAAATAAATACAAACTTGCCTATAAAATAAAAATAAACCCTACGCTAGCTAAAATGTAACTATTAGTTATATTGTAGCTAGCTTAGGATCTATTTTATAGGTAAGTATTTAGTTTTAAATAGGAATTATTTAGGTAATGATAGTAATTTTTATTTAGATTTATTTAGGGGTTAATAGTATTTAACTAATGTTTGCGAGGCGGGAGTTTAGGGGTTAATATGTTTATTATAGTGGTGGCGTTAGAGGCAGCAGATTAGGGGTTAATAAGTGTAGGTAGGTTGCGGCGACATTGGGGGCGGCAGATTAGGGTTTAATAAATATAATGTAGGTGTCGACAATGTTGGGGGCAGCAGTTTTAGGGGTTCATAAGTATAATGTAGGTGGCGGAGGTGTCCGGAGCGGCAGATTAGAGGTTAATAAATATAATGCAGGTGTCGGCGGGCGGCAGATTAGGGGTTAATAAGTGTAAGATTAGGGGTGTTTAGACTCGGGGTTCATGTTAGGGTGTTAGCTGTAAACATGAATTTTATTTCCCCATAGGAATCAATGGGGCTGCGTTACTGAGTTTTACGCTGCTTTTTTGCAGGTGTTAGACTTTTTCTCAGCCGGCTCTCCCCGTTGATTCCTATGGGGAAATCGTACACGAACACGGTCGACCAGCTCACCACTGACTTAAGCAGCGCTGGTATTGGAGTGTGGTAAGGAGCACAATTTTGCTCAACGCTCACTTTTTGTCTTTTTATGCTGGGTTTGTAAAAACCCATAATACCAGCGCTGCAGGTAAGTGAGCGGTGAGAGAAAACTGCTTGTTAGCGCCGCATAGCCTCTAAAGCAAAATTTACAATCTAGTCATTTGATTTTATTCATATTAAATTATAGTTTATATATAAATATTTGATGTCAAAAGAAAGCCCTATTTGTCCTCTAAAAACAATATATATGGGGGGGCGGAGCTGGAGAATGGCTGCATAGGTGAAGAGCTTTGTGCAGTATATTAGGCATAGAGACACATAAAGAGATGTAGGTGGCAAGAACACTTGTCAAAAGGGAGACATAGACAGACGGAAACATCTGGAGTGAACTCAGGAGAGCTGCAGCTCCTCGGATACGAACAGCCCCACAGCGGAGAATACAGAGGCGGCCGGGACGCCATTACTACAGCCCACGTGGCATCGCTCAATAGACGGCTCTCAGAGGGAGAGCGCTCAGATTGCCTGAGGGAATCGGAAGAGGAATCGGAGGAGCAGCAAAGTGCTCCATATCTATGTGACAGGCAGAGAGCTGCAGGGGAGAACGGAGGACACGGAGGGAACAGCTTCTACAGCTCCTAGGCACCGGAGCCACAGGTACCTTGGAAGGGATTGTTAGTGAGAGCTAGATTGCCTGGGGGCTGCTACGGAAAAGTTTACAGAGAGGTTCAGGAGCAATTACTAAAGGGACAGACCTGCTTATAGTATAAGGGGCTCTGCAATACGGAAGACATTATTCCCACTAGCCCATAAACTGTTAGTAAAGCCCACATGCGGTATAGAATCCCAGGGCATGGAGGGAGTGACATGGATTTCTATTCTATATAAAAGCAGCAAGCTCTGCAAAGTAATTAAGAAGAGGCTTCTTAGCTTATATGGATCCAGTTTCTTAATAGAGACTCACTGGGAGCCCATACTTCATAATACATATACGACAGCACTGGCCTTCAGGGACCTCATTGGGTTCCAAGCATATCAAGCAATATTTGGTCATATACACGATGGATCTTTAGTGACACATTGGCCTTTTAAGATACACTATATATTGGAAGGTGTGTGAGGAGGTTTCATTTGCATCCTTGATAAGAATACAGGTCTGGGAACTTCTTCTATATACGGCTAGACTGCTCTCTTGAACATTATAATATTACCAGTCACATGTGATAGGGGGTCAAAGGCAATCTAAGATGGCTGCCAGAAAAAATTCTAAAGCAACTCCATTAAACAAACAATCTACAGCTAAACTCTTTTTCAAACCTGTGAAGGGGGATAAATTATCTGATACTCAAATGCAAGATTCGGATGAAGAAAGAGAGGTAGAGGAGGGCCCTAAAGATAGACCAGAGGACTTGAGGCCTATAACTAAAGCAGACTTGGATCACCTTGTTTCAAAACAGGGCATTAATGTTAATTTTGAGAGACTGCTAGCAAAAATGGAAACCTTCCAAAACTCTGTTACTAATAGTATATCAGAATTAAAACAAGAGATAGTTGATTTGGGGTCCCGAGTTAACTCCCTAGAAGAAAGTGGGGACACAATGGTGGAGGATCTGAATACTGTAACAGATGTCACTTCCCAACAATCAGAAATAGAAGATATATACGATAAACTAGAGGACCTAGAGAATCACAGCAGAAGATCCAATCTGCGACTAAAAGGGGTTCCAGAATCGATAGGCCCAAAAGAACTGAATGCATATTTGCTCAACCTATTCCGGAGCATTACTGGTTCAGGAGGAGA
Source organism: Bombina bombina (assembly GCF_027579735.1). Taxonomy (NCBI): domain Eukaryota; kingdom Metazoa; phylum Chordata; class Amphibia; order Anura; family Bombinatoridae; genus Bombina; species Bombina bombina. Next base: position 907,076,424 of record NC_069501.1, on the reverse strand, counting down.
TGATAGTTTTCAAATGGAAAGGACACACAGGGCACTTCGGCCTAAACCGAAGGGGGAAGAACCCCCTAGAGATGTTATTATCAAGATGCTCCGCTTTCAATAGCAGGAAGAAATACTAACAGCTGCAAGAAAGAACCCCACCTTTAAATACCAGGGGAACATCATCCAGTTCTTTCAAGATCTTTGCTTGAGGACCCTACAGAGAAGAAGCTCCCTCAGACCGCTTACCTCCTTGCTGAGGAAAAATCAAGTCCCATACCGTTGGGGCTTTCCTTTTGCTCTCCACATAACATGGGAGAACAGGGTATTTTCTATCAAGGACCCCCAAGAGATCCCAGAAACGTGTCATAGGATGAAAATGGACCCGCCAGCTTTACTATAGCAGGAAGCTACCTCTGATCAATCTATTCAGGGAGGAAGGCCTCGTCAGAAGCAGTGGACTAGGAGACCTGAGCACAACAGAGTCCATAAAAGGTTTACTGAGCTGAGGGAATTTTCTTCCTTCTGTATGGACACAATTCGGTGGAAGTGGAGGTACTGGTTCTGATCTACAGTGGAGTGTAAGGACACATACCAGGGGTCAGATAAGTATAAAGACTTTTGTGCAAATGTTATGTTTTATGCAATATGTTTGTTTCTAGTTATTACAGTTTGGATGGGGGAGGGGGGACCTGTCTCTTTATGGATCCTACCCAGGAGATTAATTCTGCAAGCAAGAAAAATATATTGGAGGATATAGACATTTCTCCTTGTTATGTTCTCTTTTCCCCAAAGCAGGTAGCAGCGATGGACAGACTGCTGCAGATGTTATTTTTGTTCCTGATTCTATTCAGAATAATTGTTTCATTCTAAACTGTTAAAGTTATTGCCATGTCATGTTTTCTCTTTCTTTTTATTCTTACCTATACTTTAGAGATATGTGATGCCATAATGAGTAAAAGATGTTGTTATCTGCACTTAGGTATACAATGTATTGGAATCCTGACAGAATTGACAAAGGTTATGTTGTCATTAGTGATGTCGCGAACTTAAAAATTTCGGTTTGCGAACGGCGGACTCGAACTTCCGGTATTGTTCGCGAACTGGCAAAAGGCGCGAACCGCCATTGACTTCAATAGGCAGGCGAACTTTAAAACCTACAAGGACTCTTTCTGGCCACAATAGTGATGGAAAAGTTCTTTCAAGGGGACTAACACCTGGACTGTGGCATGCTGGAGGGGGATCCATGTCAAAACTCCCATGGAAAATTACATAGTTGATGCAGAGTCTGCTTTTAACCAATAAAGGGCCTAAATCACCTAACATTCCTAAATTGTTTGCAATAACATGATTTAAAACATCAGTTATGATGTTGTATCTGTTGTATCTATCAGGTAGTGTAAGGGTTACGCCCGCTTCACAGTGACAGACCAAACTCCAAGTGTAAGGCACCACAAACAACCGCAAACAGTCCATTTGCACAACCATGAGATAGATAGATTTGATAGATACATAGATTACATAGCTCAATCGATGCAATATACATCTGATCGATACAAATTACATAGATCAATAGATGCAATATACATTTGATAGATACAAATTACATCGATCAATAGATGCAATATCCATTTGATAGATACGGATGTTATCGATCCAAAGATGCAATATACATTTGATAGATACGAATTACATCAACCATAGATGTAATATACATTCTATAGATATGAATTACATCGATCAATAGATGCAATATACATTTGATAGATACGTTTGATAGTTAGATCAATTTTTTAGATAAATAGATAGATTTGAAATATATATAATTTCCCTGACAGAGTATAACAATAAGACATGCGGTCTGTGACCCGTGGTGTGTTAAATAGTACTATTCTTAGCAGTTTACTACAACCTGTTACCCCCCCTATCGGGGGAGGTCTATATGGCCTGCATTTCTGGAACCGGGAGATGGAAGAAGATGATTGGTCTGTCCTCCTACTTCAAATTTGTCAAAAACACAAGTGGCTGTCTCAAAACAGTCCGGACACGAGATAGATAGATTTGATAGATAGATATACATAGATTGATAGTTAGATAGAAATGATAGAAGATAAATAGATAGATTTGTTAGATATATAATTACCCTGACAAAGTATAATAATTATAAAAAGTGTATATAGGAGCGCCTACAGGCTAAGGTATATCACAGGGCTAAAAATAGGTCAAAGAATGATAAAGGGAACAGCTAGAATAGTAAAACAATCCTGACCAAATACTCCGTATAAAATCATTTTAATCAATCGGGTAATACACAATTATCTAATGTATACCGATGATATTTCAAAATATGGACAAATACAATAATACAATAAAATTACAATTGCAATGAAAATATAATAGAGCACACTAGTTAAAATACTCGATACAATATAGATATGAAATCTAAAAATATCTGAGTTTGTGGGCTACAGATTAGGATACACTATTTCCACAGAAGAATAGTAATGATACTTAGAGGACCATAATGGTTAAAAATATAAAGAATCTTATTGGCAAATCTTGGGCATTATTAAATGCAACTAAATCCACAGATGGTCTAGTTAAGGTTGGTACAATATTAAAAGTGATATCTATTATTAAACCATAAAAAGGGATAATATCTATTGGTGAACCAGTGAATAAAACACTCAAAATTGTGTCCAATGTATCAAAAAAACAAAATCAAACAAAAATCAAACAGAAAATCACAATATGCAAAAAGTCAGTGCTTAATCAAATCATGTGAATCCTAACAAAAGATAAATCCTAACAAAATATACTCTACGTGTCCTATCCTAAATTCGAACAATACCGGTATGTTCTAGTGTAACTTATCCGCTTCCCTAGCGGTAATTCAAAACACCAAAAATAAAAAACAAATCACTGACATAAAATCTCTAGTGCCTAGTGCGATAAAATTGCCCCTTAAGGGATCCTAAATTATCATAAATGTTATTGTGGTGGTAAACATTACAAAAAAAGTGAAATACAAAGGGGTAAAAAACAAAACTTAACAAACAAATATACGTATTAGATAGATACTAAAATGGAATGAATAAAAGTCAAATTAAAGTCCAAAAGTCTTTTGATGTCCCTCGATAGGGTCCGAAATGGCCAATAATCCTGGGAATGTAGTAATCCAAGCAAATACTGTGTAAAATAATCCTGAAAAAGAAAACAAAGTGCACTAAACAAAAAAGCCTATGAAGTTTCAGATTATCGGTAAATAAACTTACCCCATTAGGTTATATCCTGGAGATTTAGTTGCATTTAATAATGCCCAGGATTTGCCAATAAGATTCTTTATATTTTTAACCATTATGGTCCTCTAAGGATCATTACTATTCTTCTGTGGAAATAGTGTATCCTAATCTGTAGCCCACAAGCTCAGATATTTTTAGATTTCATATCTATATTGTATCGAGTATTTTAACTAGTATGCTCTATTATATTTTCATTGCAATTGTAATTTTATTGTATTATTGTATTTGTCCATATTTTGAAATATCATCGGTATACATTAGATAATTGTGTATTACCCTATTGATTAAAACGATTTTATACGGAGTATTTGGTCAGGATTGTTTTACTATTCTAGCTGTTCCCTTTATCATTCTTTGACCTATTTTTAGCCCTGTGATATACCTTAGCCTGTAGGCGCTCCTATATACACTTTTTATAGTAACCATCCACCAGATCTGATAGGGGATCTTCCTTATAGTGAAGCAGGTATATTAGTCATTTTAGGCACTTGAAACTTAATCTCTGTTGTTTATAAAGTATAATAATTAAACATGCGGTCTGGGACCCATGGTAACTAGGTTGTGTTAAGTAGTACTATTCTTAGCACTTTCAGCCCTGTAACTCCTCCTATCGGTGGAGGTCTATATGGCATGCATGATTACCATGACAAAGTATAACAACAAGACACGCAGTCTGGGACCCATGGTAACTAGGTTGTGTTAAGTAAAACTTTTCTTAGCAGTTTAATCCCTCTTACTCCCCCTTTCGGTTGAGTTCTATATGGCCTGCATGATTACCCTGACAAAGTATAATAACAAAAAATGCGGTGTGGGACCCATGCTAACTAGGTTGTGTTAAGTAGTACTATTCTTAGAACTTTAATCCCTGTTACTCCCCCTATGAAAGGAGGTCTATATGGCCTGCATGATTACCCTGACAAAGTATAATAACAAAACATGCGGCCTGGGACCCATGGTAACTAGGTTGTGTGAAGTAGTACTATTCTTAGCACTTTCATCCCTGTAACTCCTCCTATCGTGGGAGGTCTATATAGCCTGCATTATTACCCCGACAAAATATAACAACAAGACATGCTGTCAGGGACCCATGGTAACTAGGTTGTGTTAAGTAAAACTTTTCTTAGCAGTTTAATCCCTCTGACTCCCCCTTTCGGTGGAGGTCTATATGGCCTTCATAATTACCCTGACAAAGTATAACATCAAAACATGCGGTGTGGGACCCATGGTAACTAGGTTGTGTTAAGTAGTACTATTCTTAGAACTGTAATCCCTGTTACTCCCCCTATCAAGGGAGGTCTATATGGCCTGCATGATTACCCTGACAAAGTATAATAACAAAACATGTGGTCATGGACCCATGGTAACTAGGTTGTGTTAAGTACTACTATTTTTAGCACTATAATCCCTGTTACTCCCACTATCGGGGGGGGGGGGGGTCTATATGGCATGCCTGATTATCCTGGCAAAATATAACAACAAGACATGCGGTCTGGGAACCACTGTTAACTAGGTTGTGTTAATTTTTACTATTCTTAGCACTTTAATCCCTGTTACTCCCCCTATCGGGGGCGGTCTATATGGGCTGGCTGATTATCCTGACAAAATCTAACAACAAGACATGCGGTCTGGGAACCACAGTTAATGTTAACTAGGTTGTGTTAAGTTGTAATATTCCTAGTTAACATTACCCTGACAAAGTATAACAACCAAACATGCGGTCTGGGAACCATGGTGGTTCTGGTACAACTAGGTTTTCTTAAGTATTACTATTCTTCGCAGTTTAATCCCTGTGATTGGTCTGTCCTCCTACTTCAAATTTGTCAAAAACACAAGTGGCTGTCTCAAAACAGTCCAGACAGATGATAGATAGATAGGATAGATATACATAGATTGATAGTTAGATAGAATCGATAGAAGATAAATAGATAGATTTGATAGATATATAATACCCTGACAAGGTATAATAATTAAACATGCGGTCTGGGACCCATGGTAACTAGGTTGTGTTAAGTAGTACTATTCTTAGCATTTTCAGCCCTGTAACTCCCCCTATCGGGGGAGGTCTATATGGCCTGCATGATTACCCTGACAAAGTATAACAACAAGACACGCGGTGTGGGTCCCATGGTAATTAGCTTGTGTTATTTAGAACTTTTCTTAGCACTTTAATTCCTGTTACCCCCCCTATCGGGGGAGGTCTATATGGCCTGCCTGATTACCCTGACAAAATATAATAATAAGACATGTGGTCTGGGACCTATGGTAACTAGGTTGTGTTAAGTAGTACTGTTCTCAGCATTTTAATACCTGTTACTCACCCTATCGGAGGAGGTCTATACGGCCTGCATGATTACCCTTACAAAATATAATAATAAGACATATGCTCTGGGTCTGGGACTCATGGTAAGGTTGTGTTAAGTAGTAATGTTCTTAGCATTTTAATACCTGTTACTCACCCTATCGGGGGAGGTCTATATGGCCTGCATGATTACCCTTACAAAATATAATAACAAGACATGCGGTCTGGGACCTTTGGTAACTAGGTTGTGTTAAGTAGTACCGTTCTTAGCATTTTAATACCTGTTACTCACCCTATCGGGGGAGGTCTATATGGCCTGCATGATTACCCTTACAAAATATAATAATAAGACATATGCTCTGGGACCCATGGTAAGGTTGTGTTAAGTAGTACTGTTCTTAGCATTTTAATACCTGTTACTCACCCTATTGGGGGAGGTCTATATGGCCTGCATGATTACCCTTACAAAATATAATAATAAGACATATGCTCTGGGACCCATGGTAAGGTTGTGTTAAGTAGTACTGTTCTTAGCATTTTAATACCTGTTACTCACCCTATCGGAGGAGGTCTATATGGCCTGCATGATTACCCTTACAAAATATAATAACAACACATGCGGCCTGGGACCCATTGTAAGGTTGTGTTAAGTAGTACTGTTCTTAGCATTTTAATACCTGTTACTCACCCTATCGGGGGAGGTCTATATGGCCTGTATGATTACCCTTACAAAATATAATAACAAGACATGCGGTCTGGGACCTATGGTAACTAGGTTGTGTTAAGTAGTACTGTTCTATTAGTTTAAAACCTGTTACAATACCTAATGGTGGGATGTCTATATGGCCTGCATGATTAGCCGCACCAAACAAAAAAACAAGACATGCGGCCTTGGACTAAGACCCATGACTAACTCAGTTGTGTAAAGTAGTACTATTCTTAGCACTTTCATACCTGTTACTTCCAGGCCTCTCGGGGGTGGTCTACATAGCCATCATGATTAGCCTAACAAAGTACAACAATAAAACCTTGGCTCTTGAAAGCCTGTTAATTGGCTTTATTTTGGTAGTACTGTTCTTATTAGTTTAATATCTGTTACAACACCTAATGGTGGGAGGTTTATATGGCCTGCATGATTAGCCGCACCAAACAAAAAAACAAGCCATGCGGTCTTGGACTAAGACCCATGGCTAACTCGGTTGTGTAAAGTAGTACTATTCTTAGCACTTTCATCCCTGTTACTTCCAGGCCTCTCGGGGTTGGTCTACATGGCCATCATGATTAGCCTAACAAAGTACAACAATAAAACCTTGGCTCTTGAAAGCCTGTTAATTGGCTTTATTTTGGTAGTACTGTTCTTATTAGTTTAATATCTGTTACAACACCTAATGGTGGGAGGTCTATATGGCCTGCATGATTAGCCGCACCAAACAAAACAACAAGACATGCGGTCTTGGACTGGGACGCATGGCTAACTCGGCTGTGTAAAGTAGCACTATTCTTAGCACTTTCATCCCTGTTACTTCCAGGCCTCTCGGGGGTGGTCTACATAGCCATCATGATTACCCTCACAATCGAGTATACCAGTTGCAGGCAGAGGTTCTGACCCTGCATGATGGCTGCACCTCTCCCTTAAAGAGGCATCCGTTACAGAGTCTGTGGGCATGTATGCAAAGAGCTGGCCTGCCTAAAAGGAGCAGCAAGGCAGTACAGGTCGTTCTCCTTCAGCTGTTTTATACGATGGCCCATGACCCTCAACAGCCACAACAGCATGAAACACCACATATGCCATCCTTTTGAACAATAGAGTACAGGTATGGCATTGATTTTAGGAACACAGAGATAATTTTTAGGAACCATGAAATTGAACAAAAAACCATGCTTGGACACCCAGTACGGTACAGGTCTTTCTCCTTCGGCCTTTTTATAAGAGGGTCCAGGACCCTCAACAGAAAAAAATGCAGGAAAGAGGACATATTGCATCCTTTTGAACAATAGAGTACAGGTACAGCATTGATTTTAGAAACCCGGAGATAATTTTTAGGAACCGGGAAACTGAACAAGAAAAATGATTGGACACCCAGTACACGTCGTTCTCCTTCTGCCTTTTTATAAGAGGGTCCAGGATCCTCAACAGAAACAACAGCAGGAAAGAGGACATATGGCATCCTTTTGAACAATAGAGTAAAGGTACGGCATTGATTTTAGAAACCCGGAGATAATTGTTAGGAACCGGGAAATTGAACAAAAAAAATGATTGGACACCCAGTACACTTCTTTCTCCTTCAGCCTTTTTATAAGAGGGTCCAAGACCCTCATATGAAACAACAGCAGGAAAGAGGACATATGGCATCCTTTTGAACAATAGAGTACAGGTAAGGGAATGATTTTAGAAACCCGGAGATAATTTTTAGGAACCGGGAAATTGAACAAAAAAAATGATTGGACACCCAGTACACTTCTTTCTCCTTCAACCTTTTTATAAGAGGGTACAGGACCCTAAACAGAAACAACAGCAGGAAAGAGGACATATGGCAACCTTTTGAACAATAGAGTACAGGTATGGCATTGATTTTAGAAACCCAGAGATAATTTTTAGGAACCGTGAAATTGAACCAAAAAAATGATTGGACACCCAGTACACTTCTTTCTACTTCAGCCTTTTTATAAGAGGCTCTAGGATCCTCATATGAAACAACAGCAGGAAAGAGGACATATGGCATCCTTTTGAACAATAGAGGACAGGTACGGCATTGATTTTAGAAAATCAGAGATAATTTTTAGGAACCGGGAAATTGAACCAAAAAAATGATTGGACACCCAGTACACTTCTTTCTCCCTCAGCCTTTTTATAAGAGGGTCCCGGACCCTAAACAGAAACAACAGCAGGAAAGAGGACATATGGCATCCTTTTGAACAATAGAGTACAGGTACTTCATTGATTTTAGAAACCCAGATATAATTTTTAGGAACCGGGAAATTGAACCAAAAAAATGATTGGACAACCAGTACACTTCTTTCTACTTCAGCCTTTTTATAAGAGGCTCTAGGATCCTCATATGAAACAACAGCAGGAAAGAGGACATATGGCATCCTTTTGAACAATAGAATACAGGTACGGCATTGATTTTAGAAACCCAGAGATAATTTTTAGGAACCGGGAAATTGAACCAAAAAAATGATTGGACACCCAGTACACTTCTTTCTCCCTCAGCCTTTTTATAAGAGGGTCCCGGACCCTAAACAGAAACAACAGCAGGAAAGAGGACATATGGCATCCTTTTGAACAATAGAGTACAGGTACGGCATTGATTTTAGAAACCCAGATATAATTTTTAGGAACCGGGAAATTGAACCAAAAAATGATTGGACACCCAGTACACTTCTTTCTCCTTCAGCATTTTTATAAGAGGGTCCAGGACCCTCAACAGAAACAACAGCAGGAATGAGGACATATGGCATCCTTTTGAACAATAAAGTACAGGTACGGCATTGATTTTAGAAACCCAGACATAATTTTTAGGAACCATGAAATTGAACCAAAAAAATGATTGGACACCCAGTACACTTCTTTCTACTTCAGCCTTTTTAAAGAGGCTCCAGGACCCTCATATGAAACAACAGCTGGAAAGAGGACATATGGCATCCTTTTGAACAATAGAGTACAGGTAATTCATTGATTTTAGAAACCCGTAGATAATTGTTAGGAACCATGAAATTGAACCAAAAAAACGATTGGACACCCAGTACACTTCTTTCTACTTCAGCCTTTTTATAAGAGGCTCCAGGACCCTCATATGAAACAACAGCAGGAAAGAGGACATATGGCATCCTTTTGAACAATAGACTACAGGTAAAGCATTGATTTTAGAAACCCGGAGATAATTGTTAGGAACCGTGAAATTGAACCAAAAAATGATTGGACACCCAGTATACTTCTTTCTACTTCAGCCTTTTTATAAGAAACTCCAGGACCCTCATATGAAACAACAGCAGGAAAGAGGACATATGGCATCCTTTTGAACAATAGAGGACAGGTACGGCATTGATTTTAGAAACTCAGAGATAATTTTTAGGAACCGGGAAATTGAACCAAAAAAATGATTGGACACCCAGTACACTTCTTTCTACTTTAGCCTTTTTATAAGAGGCTCTAGGATCCTCATATTAAACAACAGCAGGAAAGAGGACATATGGCATCCTTTTGAACAATAGAGGACAGGTACGGCATTGATTTTAGAAAATCAGAGATAATTTTTAGGAACCGGGAAATTGAACCAAAAAAATGATTGGACACCCAGTACACTTCTTTCTCCCTCAGCCTTTTTATAAGAGGGTCCCGGACCCTAAACAGAAACAACAGCAGGAAAGAGGACATATGGCATCCTTTTGAACAATAGAGTACAGGTACGGCATTGATTTTAGAAACCCAGATATAATTTTTAGGAACTGGGAAATTGAACCAAAAAAATGGTTGGACACCCAGTACACTTCTTTCTCCTTCAGCATTTTTATAAGAGGGTCCAGGACCCTCAACAGAAACAACAGCAGGAAAGAGGACATATGGCATCCTTTTGAACAATAAAGTACAGGTACGGCATTGATTTTAGAAACCCAGACATAATTTTTAGGAACCATGAAATTGAACCAAAAAAATGATTGGACACCCAGTACACTTCTTTCTTCTTCAGCCTTTTTAAAGAGGCTCCAGGACCCTCATATGAAACAACAGCTGGAAAGAGGACATATGGCATCCTTTTGAACAATAGAGTACAGGTAATTCATTGATTTTAGAAACCCGTAGATAATTGTTAGGAACCATGAAATTGAACAAAAAAAACGATTGGACACCCAGTACACTTCTTTCTACTTCAGCCTTTTTATAAGAGGCTCCAGGACCCTCATATGAAACAACAGCAGGAAAGAGGACATATGGCATCCTTTTGAACAATAGACTACAGGTAAAGCATTGATTTTAGAAACCCGGAGATAATTGTTAGGAACTGTGAAATTGAACCAAAAAATGATTGGACACCCAATATACTTCTTTCTACTTCAGCCTTTTTATAAGAAACTCCAGGACCCTCATATGAAAAAACAGCAGGAAAGAGGACATATGGCATCCTTTTGAACAATAGAGGACAGGTAAGGCATTGATTTTAGAAACTCAGAGATAATTTTTAGGAACCGTAAAATTGAACCAAAAAAATTATTGGACACCCAGTACACTTCTTTCTACTTCAGCCTTTTTATAAGAGGCTCCAGGACCCTCAAATGAGACAACAGCAGGAAAGAGGACACATGGCATCCTTTTGAACAATAGAGTAAAGGTAAGGCATTGATTTTAGAAACCCGGAGATAATTTTTAGGAACCCGGAAATTGAACAAAAAAAATGATTGGACACCCAGTACATTTCTTTCTCCTTCAGCCTTTTTATAAGAGGGTCCAGGACCCTCAAAAGAAACAACAGCAGGAAAGAGGACATATGGCATCCTTTTGAACAATAGAGTACAGGTATGGCATTGATTTTAGAAACCCAGAGATAATTTTTAGGAACCGTGAAATTGAACCAAAAAAAGGATTGGACACCCAGTACACTTCTTTCTACTTCAGCCTTTTTATAAGAGGCTCTAGGATCCTCATATGAAACAACAGCAGGAAAGAGGACATATGGCATCCTTTTGAACAATAGAATACAGGTACGGCATTGATTTTAGAAACCCAGAGATAATTTTTAGGAACCGGGAAATTGAACCAAAAAAATGATTGGACACCCAGTACACTTCTTTCTACTTCAGCCTTTTTATAAGAGGCTCTAGGATCCTCATATGAAACAACAGCAGGAAAGAGGACATATGGCATCCTTTTGAACAATAGAATACAGGTACGGCATTGATTTTAGAAACCCAGAGATAATTTTTAGGAACCGTAAAATTGAACCAAAAAAATTATTGGACACCCAGTACACTTCTTTCTCCTTCAACCTTTTTATAAGAGGGTACAGGACCCTAAACAGAAACAACAGCAGGAAAGAGGACATATCCTTTTGAACAATAGAGTACAGGTATGGCATTGATTTTAGAAACCCAAAGATAATTTTTAGGAACCGTGAAATTAAACCAAAAAAATGATTGGACACCCAGTACACTTCTTTCTACTTCAGCCTTTTTATAAGAGGCTCTAGGATCCTCATATGAAACAACAGCAGGAAAGAGGACATATGGCATCCTTTTGAACAATAGAATACAGGTACGGCATTGATTTTAGAAACCCAGAGATAATTTTTAGGAACCGGGAAATTGAACCAAAAAAATTATTGGACACCCAGTACACTTCTTTCTACTTCAGCCTTTTTATAAGAGGCTCTAGGATCCTCATATGAAACAACAGCAGGAAAGAGGACATATGGCATCCTTTTGAACAATAGAATACAGGTACGGCATTGATTTTAGAAACCCAGAGATAATTTTTAGGAACCGTAAAATTGAACCAAAAAAATTATTGGACACCCAGTACACTTCTTTCTACTTCAGCCTTTTTATAAGAGGCTCCAGGACCCTCAAATGAGACAACAGCAGGAAAGAGGACACATGGCATCCTTTTGAACAATAGAGTAAAGGTAAGGCATTGATTTTAGAAACCCGGAGATAATTTTTAGGAACCTGGAAATTGAACAAAAAAAAATGATTGGACACCCAGTACACTTCTTTCTCCTTCATCATTTTTATAAAAGGGTCCAGGACCCTCAAAAGAAACAACAGCAGGAAATAGGACATATTGCATCCTTTTGAACAATAGAGTACAGGTACGGCATTGATTTTAGAAACCCAGAGATAATTTTTAGGAACCGTGAAATTGAACCAAAAAATGATTGGACACCCAGTACACTTCTTTCTACTTCAGCCTTTTTATAAGAGGATCCAGGACCCTCATATGAAACAACAACAGGAAAGAGGACATATGGCATCCTTTTGAACAATAGAGTACAGGTAAGGCATTGATTTTGGAAACGCGGAGATAATTGTTAGGAACCATGAAATTGAACCAAAAAAATGATTGGACACCCAGTACACTTCTTTCTACTTCAGCCTTTTTATAAGAGGCTCCAGGACCCTCATATGAAACAACAGCAGGAAAGAGGACATATGGCATCCTTTTGAACAATAGACTACAGGTAAAGCACTTCTTTCTACTTCAGCCTTTTTATAAGATGCTCCAGGACCCTCATATGAAACAACAGCAGGAAAGAGGACATATGACATCCTTTGAACAATAGAGTACAGGTAAGGCATTGATTTTAGAAACCCAGAGATAATTTTTAGGAACCGGGAAATTGAACAAAAAAAAATGATTGGACACCCAGTACACTTCTTTCTCCTTCAGCCTTTTTAAAGAGGCTCCAGGACCCTCATATGAAACAACAGCAGGAAAGAGGACATATGGCATACTTTTGAACAATAGAGTACAGGTACGGCATTGATTTTAGAAACCCAGAGATAATTTTTAGGAACCGTGAAATTGAACCAAAAAAATGATTGGACACCCAGTACACTTCTTTCTACTTCAGCCTTATTATAAGAGGCTCCAGGACCCTCATATGAAACAACAGCAGGAAAGAGGACATATGGCATCCTTTTGAACAATAGAGTACAGGTAAGGCATTGATTTTAGAAACCCGGAGATAATTTTTAGGAACCAGGAAATTGGCCAAAAAACCATGCTTGGACACCCAGTACAGTACAGGTTGTTCTCCTTCAGCCTTTTTATAAGAGGGTCCAGGACCCTCAACAGAAACAACTGCAGGAAACACCACATATGCCATCCTTTTGCACAATAGAGTACAGGTATGGCATCTATTTTAGAAACCCGGAGATAATTTTTAGGAACTGGGAGATGGACAAAGATGCTTGGACAACCAGTACACTTTGTTCTCCTTCAGCCTTTTTAGACAAGGGTTCCGGACCCTCAACAGAAACAACAGCATGAAACACCACATATGCCACCCTTTTGCACAATCGAGTACCGGTATGGCATTGATTTGAGGAACACAGAGATAATTTAGAGTAACCGGGAATATTGAACAAAAAGTGTGCTTGGACACACAGTACACTTTGTTCTCCTTCAGCCTTTTTATATGATGGCACATGACCCGAAACAGGCACAACAGCATGAAACACCACATATGCCACCCTTTTACACAATTGAGTACAGGTATGGCATTGATTTGAGCAACCCGGAGATCATTTAGAGGAACTGGGAATATTGACCAAAAAAAGTGCTTTGACACCCAGTACAGGTTGTTCTTCTTCAGCCTTTTTATAAGATGGCCCACGAACCTCAACATGCACAACAGCATGAAACACCACATATACCATCCTTTTGCACAATCGAGTACAGGTATGGCATTGATTTGAGGAACCCGGAGATAATTTAGAGGAACCAGGAATATTGAACAAAAAATGTGCTTGGACACCCAGTACAGGTCGTTCTCCTTCAGCCTTTTTATACGATGGGCCACGACCCTCAACAGGCACAACAGCATGAAACACCACATATGCCACCCTTTTGCACAATACACTACTGGGATAGATGGAACCCGGAGATAATTTAGAGGAACCAAGAGACAGATAAAGATGCTTGGTCAGTCCTCCTCCTACAAATTTGGGGCACTGCGCGTGCAATCTAATGTTGCCACAGAGCAGCAGCAGAGGCCAGAAAAATTAGGAATGTACAAATGACTGAAAAATTTGGGATTGTTGCAGCCACTGCTGTAGCAGCGGCCAGAAAAATTGATGTTTGTAAAACATTTAGAAAGTGCCCTAAAAGCTTGCAGCTTGAACACTAGTTGTTGGCGGATAAGTCACGCAAGTCATCCTGCATTATAAGAAAAAAAAGCCAGCATGTGTACCAGTTGTAGCCCAAGGCAGCTCATCTCATCATCAGGCCTTTTTTACTCAAATGTATCGCCCAATGTCAGTCCCTTCGGGATCCATCCCTCATTCATTTTAATAAAGGTGAGATAGTCAAGACTTTTCTGACCAAGGCGACTTCTCTTCTCAGTGACAAAACCTCCTGCTGCACTGAAGGTCCTTTCAGACAGGACACTTGAAGCGGGGCAGGCCAGAAGTTCAATTGCAAATTGGGATAGCTCAGGCCACAGGTCAAGCCTGCACACCCAGTAGTCAAGGGGTCCATCGCTCCTCAGAGTGTTGAGATCCACGGTTAATGCTAGGTAGTCTGCTGCCTTTCGGTTGAGTCTTTCTCTGAGGCTGGATCCCGAAAGGCTCTGGCGATGCATAGGAGTTAAAAAGGTCCACATGTCCTCCATCAACAAGACGTCAGGAAAACGTCCTGTCCTTGCCGCCGTGGTCGTGGGAGGAGGAGGAGGATTACTTTCATCTCTTCCCCTGTTACATTCCCGTTGTTCTGTGACATCACCCTTATATGCTGTGTAAAGCATAGTTTTTAATTTATTTTTAAAATGCTCCATCCTTTCCGACTTGCAGGAATTTGGTAACATTTCAGGCACTTTATGCTTATACCGGGGGTCTAGTAGCGTGGACACCCAGTACAGGTTGTTCTCCTTCAGCTTTTTTATACGAGGGTCCCTCAACAGGCACGACAGCATGAAAGAACCCATTTGCACAAAGTTGGATGCCGAGCTAATCATGTCCCGTTCCTCATCCTCACTGATCTCACTGAGGGTATCTTCTTCCCCCCAGCCACGTACAACACCACGGGTACCAGAGAGGTGACAACAATGAGCACCCTGGGATGCCTGTTGTGCTTGGTCTTCCTCCTCCTCAAAGCCACATTCCTACTCTGACTCCTCTTCCTCACAATCCTCTTCCTGCATTGCTGCAAGTCCAGCAAGTGATGCTGATAAGGCTGTTTCTGGTGGTGATGGACACCACAACTCTTCCTCTTCCTCTTCATGCTCATCTACGGCCTGATCCAGCACTCTTGGCAGGGCATGCTCCAGGAAGAAAACAAATGGTATGATGTCGCTGATGGAGCCTTCGGTGTGACTGGCAAGGTTTGTCACCTCCTCAAAAGGACGCATGAGCCTACAGGCATTGCGCATGAGCGTCCAGTAATTTGGCAAAAAAATCCCCAGCTCCCCAGAGACTGTCCTAGCACCCCGGTCATACAAATACTCATTAACAGCTTTTTCTTGTTGGAGCAGGCGGTCAAACATTAGGAGTGTTGAATTCCACCGCGTCGGGCTGTCGCAAATCAAGCGCCTCATTGGCAGGTTGTTTCGACGCTGGATATCGGACAAGTGCGCCATGGCCGTGTAGGAACGCCTGAAATGGCCACACACCTTCCTGGCCTGCTTCAGGACGTCCTGTAAGCCTGGGTACTTATGCACAAATCGTTGTACAATCAGATTACACACATGTGCCATGCACGGCATATGTGTCAACTTGCCCAATTTCAATGCCACCACCAAATTACTTCCATTGTCAGAAACAACCTTGCCAATCTCCAGTTGGTGCGGAGTCAGCCACTGATCCACAAGGCGTTTAGGGCGGTCAGGAGTGCTGGTGCGGTGTGACTCTCCGCTTTCAGGCAAGTCAACCCCAAGACGGCGTGACACTGCCGTATCCGGGATGTGGGATAGTACCTGGGGAGCTGGGGGGTGCCATTGATGTGGAGCAAGACGCAGAAGCAGAAGAGGACTCAGCCGAGGAAGAGGTTATGGAAGAGGTTATGGAAGAGGATGGAGTAGGAGGAGTAGAGGAGGTAGCAGCAGGCCTGCCTGCAAGTCGTGGCGGTGTCACCAACTCTTCGGCAGAGCCATGCATTCCTTGCTTGTCAGACGTCAGCAGGTTGACCCAATGCGCAGTGTAGGTGATATACCTGCCCTGACCATGCTTTGCAGACCAGCTATCCATGGTCATATGGACCCTTGCCCCAACGCTGTGTGCCAGACATGCCATTACTTCCTTTCACACCACAGAGTACAGGTTTGGGATTGCCTTTTGTGAAAAGAAATTTCGGCCAGGTACTTTCCACTGTGGTGTCTCAATAGATACAATTTTTTTGAAAGCATCAGACTCCACCAGCTTGTATGGTAAAAGCTTCACTTGTATCTGACACATCAAGAAAGGAAGCAGCAGTGGGTACAACATCATCATCATCACACCGTACCTCCATGTCTGTAATGCTGCCTGACTGAGACATATCACTGTTATCTACATCCTCTGTCAATGATGGTTGCGCATCACTCATTTCTTCCAACTGATGTGTCAATAACTCCTGTGACAGATCAAGTGAAGCGGCTGTGGTGCTAGTGTTGGTGGTGGCGACAGGCGGGCGAGTGGCACTGGTCACTTGAGATGTGCCCAAAGCACAGCTGGACGTAGATGGTGCGTCAAGGTTAGGAGGACTAGGAGCGGAAGCTGTAGAAGATTGGGTGTCCTGTGTTAGCCACTCAACTAGGTCCTCCTCAGAACTTTTCGCTTCCTCCCTGGCACCCGGCGTCTGAACAATGTGCATATTTGTAGGGTCTAAAGGAATCACAGCACCACGACGGAACCTGCGGGGTGGCCTGCCTCTGCCTGTCATTTTTTTTTAAATATACGCTTACAATACTATTAAACAAATTATGAGTGGTGGCACTGGGCAAGTGGGCACAGTATACGCTGTGAGCCTGACAACAAAAAAAAGACTGATGTTTCAAAGTCAAAAATGTTTATTTTTTAAATATTAGAAGTACTGTAGCAACAAATATGATTGTTGGCACTAGTTGGTAAATGGGCCTGTCTGGCACACACGCTGGGAGGAAGGCAACTGCAATTAGATTATACTAGCTGAGTCATGCTTCTTAGTCCAAAAATTTTTTTTAAAAAAAAATTGACAATACTGTTAGAACAATTATGATTGGTGGCACTAGTTGGAAACGGAAAGTGGGCCTGGCACACACGCTGGCAGGCAGGCAACTGCAATTCAATGGCACGAGGAGACTGAAGATTCACAGTCAAAAAAGTTATGATTTAAAATATTTTCAATACTGTTACAACAAATATGATTGGTGGCAGTAGTTGGCTAGTGGGTCTGGCACACACGCTGGCAGGCAGGAGGAAACTGCAATTCAATGGCACTAGCAGACTGATGATTCACAATCTAAGAATTTTTTATTTTAAATATTTACAATACTGTTACAACAAATATGATTGGTGTAACTATTTGGCAAGTGGGCCTGGCACACACGCTGGCAGGCAGGCAACTGCGATTCAATGGCACTAGGAGACTGAAGATTCACAGTCAAAAAAGTTATGATTTCAAAATTTTTCAATACGGTTACAACAAATATGATTGGTGGCACTAGTTGGCTAGTGGGCCTGGCACACACGCTGGCAGGCAGGAGGAAACTGCAATTCAATAGCACTACCAAACTGATGATTCACAGTCTAAGAATTTTTTATTTTAAATATTTACAATACTGTCACAACAAACATGATTGGTGTAACTAGTTGGCAAGTGGGCCTGGCACACACGCTGGCAGGCAGGCAACTGCAATTCAATGGCACTAGGAGACTGATGATTCACAGTCAAAAAAATTATGATTTAAAATATTTTCAATACTGTTACAACAAATATGATTGGTGGCAGCAGTTGGCTAGTGGGCCTGGCACACACTGGCAGGCAGGAGGAAACTGCAATTCAATGGCACTAGCAGACTGATGATTCACAATCATACAGCTAGATTTAGAGTTTTGTCGGTAACGACCCGCGTATCTAACACTGGCTGCGTTAGGCTCCAAAAAATGTGCGTATAGCATATTTAACGCAACTTCAACTCTCGATACCAGAGTTGCTTACGGACGCGGCCAGCCTCAAAAACGTGCTTGTGCACGATTCCCCCATAGAAAACAATGGGGCTGTTTGAGCTGAAAAAAAACCTAACACCTGCAAAAAAGCCGCGTTCAGCTCCTAACGCAGCCCCATTGTTGTCTATGTGGAAACACTTCCTACGTCTGCACTTAACACCCTAACATGTACCCCGAGTCTAAACACCCCTAGCCTTAAACTTATTAACCCCTATTCTGCCGCCCCCGCTATCGCTGACCCCTGCATATTATTTTTAACCCCTAATCTACCGCTCCGTAAACCGCCGCTACTTACATTATCCCTATGTACCCCTAATCTGCTGCCCCTAACAACGCCGACCCCTATATTATATTTATTAACCCCTAATCTGCCCCCCACAACGTCGCCTCCACCTAACTACACTTATTAACCCCTAATCTGCTGAGCGGACCGCACCGCTATTATAATAAAGTTATTAACCCCTAATCCGCCTCACTAACCCTATAATAAATAGTATTAACCCCTAATCTGCCCTCCTTAACATTGCCGACACCTAACTTCAAACATTAACCCCTAATCTGCCGACTGGAGCTCACCGCTATTCTAATAAATGTATTAACCCCTAAAGCTAAGTCTAACCCTAACACTAACACCCCCCTAAATTAAATATAATTTTAATCTAACGAAATTAATTAACTCTTATTAAATAAATTATTCCTATTTAAAGCTAAATACTTACCTGTAAAATAAATCCTAATATAGCTACAATATAAATTATAATTATATTATAGCTATTTTAGGATTTATATTTATTTTACAGGTAACTTTGTATTTAGATTAAACAGGGAAAAATAGCTATTAAATAGTTAAGAACTATTTAATAGCTAAAATAGTTAAAATAATTACAAAATTACCTGTAAAATAAATCCTAACCTAAGTTACAATTAAACCTAACACTACACTATCAATAAATAAATTAAATAAAATACCTACAATTATCTACAATTAAACCTAACACTACACTATCAATAAATGAATTAAATACAATATCTACAAATAAATACAATTAAATAAACTAACTAAAGTACAAAAAATAAAAAAGAACTAAGTTACAAAAAATAAAAAAATATCTACAAACATTAGAAAAATATTAAAACAATTTTAAACTAATTACACCTACTCTAAGCCCCCTAATAAAATAATAAAGCCCCCCAAAATAAAAAAAATGCCCTACCCTATTCTAAATTACAAAAGTTCAAAGCTCTTTTACCTTACCAGCCCTGAACAGGGCTCTTTGCGGGGCATGCCCCAAGAAAATCAGCTCTTTTGCCTGTAAAAAAACACATACAATACCCCCCCCCCAACATTACAACCCACCACCCACATACCCCTAATCTAACCCAAACCCCCCTCAAATAAACCTAACACTAAGCCCCTGAAGATCTTCCTACCTTATCTTCACCTAACCAGGTATCACCGATCCGTCCTGGCTCCAAAATCTTCATCCAAGCCAAAGCGGGGGCTAGACATCCATCATCCGACGGCTGAAGAAGTCCAGAAGAGGGTCCAAAGTCTTCATCCTATCCGGGAAGAAGAGTAGATCCGGACCGGCAACCATCTTCTTCAGCCAATCGGAATTCGAGGGACGCCATCTTGGATGACGTCATTTAAAGGAACCGTCATTCGTCGTCTAGTCGTCGGAGAAGAAGGATGGATCCGCGATGGAGGTCTTCAAGATGGAGCCGGTCCTCATCGGATGAAGATAGAAGATGCCGCTTTGAAGAAGATGGTTGCCGGTCCGGATCTACTCTTCTTCCCGGATAGGATGAAGACTTTGGACCCTCTTCTGGACTTCTTCAGCCATCGGATGATGGATGTCTAGCCCCCGCTTGGGCTTGGATGAAGATTTTGGAGCCAGGACGGATCAGTGATACCTGGTTAGGTGAAGATAAGGTAGGAAGATCTTCAGGGTCTTAGTGTTAGGTTTATTTAAGGGGGGTTTGGGTTAGATTAGGGGTATGTGGGTGGTGGGTTATAATGTTGGGGGGGTATTGTATGTGTTTTTTTACAGGCAAAAGAGCTGAATTTCTTGGAGCATGCCCCGCAAAGGGCCCTGTTCAGGGCTGGTAAGGTAAAAGAGCTTTGAACTTTTGTAATTTAGAATAGGGTAGGGCATTTTTTTATTTTGGGGGGCTTTGTTATTTTATTAGGGGGCTTAGAGTAGGTGTAATTAGTTTAAAATTGTTTTAATATTTTTCTAATGTTTGTAGATATTTTTTTTTTTTTTGTAACTTAGGCCTAGATTTGGAGTTTGGCGGTAGATGGGCTGTTAACGCTATGCAGGCTTTTTTCTGGCCGCACCATAAAATTAACTCTGGTATCGAGAGTCCCAAAAAATGCTGCGTTAGGCTCCAAAAAAGGAGCGTAGAGCATTTTTACCGCAAATGCAACTCTCGATACCAGAGTTGCTTACGGACGCGGCCAGCCTCAAAAACGTGCTCGTGCACGATTCCCCCATAGGAAACAATGGGGCTGTTTGAGCTGAAAAAAAACCTAACACCTGCAAAAAAGCAGTGTTCAGCTCCTAACGCAGCCCCATTGTTTCCTATGGGGAAACACTTCCTACGTCTGCACCTAACACTCTAACATGTACCCCGAGTCTAAACACCCCTACCCTTACACTTATTAACCCCTAATCTGCCGCCCCCCGCTATCGCTGACCCCTGCATTATATTATTAACCCCTAATCTTCCGCTCCGTAAACCGCCGCAACTTACATTATCCCTATGTACCCCTAATCTGCTGCCCCTAACACCGCCGACCCATGTATTATATTTATTAACCCCTAACCTGCCCCCCACAACGTCGCCGCCAGCTACCTACAATAATTAACCCCTAATCTGCCGACCGCAAAGCGCCGCCACCTATGTTATCCTTATGTACCCCTAATCTGCTGCCCCTAACACCGCCGACCCCTATATTATATTTACTAACCCCTAATCTGCCCCCCTCAACGTCGCCTCCACCTGCCTACACTTATTAACCCCTAATCTGCCGAGCGGACCTGAGCGCTACTATAATAAAGTTATTAACCCCTAATCCGCCTCACTAACCCTATCATAAATAGTATTAACCCCTAATCTGCCCTCCCTAACATCGCCGACACCTAACTTCAATTATTAACCCCTAATCTGACGACCGGAGCTCACCACTATTCTAATAAATGTATTAACCCCTAAAGCTAAGTCTAACCCTAACACTAACACCCCCCTAAATTAAATATAATTTAAATCTAACTAAATTAATTAACTATTATTAAATAAATTATTCCTATTTAAAGCTAAATACTTACCTGTAAAAAAAATCCTAATATAGCTACAATATAAATTATAATTACATTGTAGCTATTTTAGGATTAATATTTATTTTACAGGCAACTTGGTAATTATTTTAACTAGGTACAATAGCTATTAAATAGTTAAGAACTATTTAATAGTTACCTAGTTAAAATAATAACAAAATTACCTGTAAAATAAGTCCTAACCTAAGTTATAATTAGCTGGTTAGGCTCCAAAAAAGGAGCGTAGAGCATTTTTACCGCAAATGCAACTCTCGATACCAGAGTTGCTTACGGACGCGGCCAGCCTCAAAAACGTGCTCGTGCACGATTCCCCCATAGGAAACAATGGGGCTGTTTGAGCTGAAAAAAAACCTAACACCTGCAAAAAAGCAGTGTTCAGCTCCTAACGCAGCCCCATTGTTTCCTATGGGGAAACACTTCCTACGTCTGCACCTAACACTCTAACATGTACCCCGAGTCTAAACACCCCTACCCTTACACTTATTAACCCCTAATCTGCCGCCCCCGCTATCGCTGACCCCTGCATTATATTATTAACCCCTAATCTTCCGCTCCGTAAACCGCCGCAACTTACATTATCCCTATGTACCCCTAATCTGCTGCCTCTAACACCGCCGACCCATGTATTATATTTATTAACCCCTAACCTGCCCCCCACAACGTCGCCGCCAGCTACCTACAATAATTAACCCCTAATCTGCCGACCGCAAAGCGCCGCCACCTACGTTATCCTTATGTACCCCTAATCTGCTGCCCCTAACACCGCCGACCCCTATATTATATTTACTAACCCCTAATCTGCCCCCCTCAACGTCGCCGACACCTGCCTACACTTATTAACCCCTAATCTGCCGAGCGGACCTGAGCGCTACTATAATAAAGTTATTAACCCCTAATCCGCCTCACTAACCCTATCATAAATAGTATTAACCCCTAATCTGCCCTCCCTAACATCGCCGACACCTAACTTCAATTATTAACCCCTAATCTGACGACCGGAGCTCACCGCTATTCTAATAAATGTATTAACCCCTAAAGCTAAGTCTAACCCTAACACTAACACCCCCCTAAATTAAATATAATTTAAATCTAACGAAATTAATTAACTATTATTAAATAAATTATTCCTATTTAAAGCTAAATACTTACCTGTAAAAAAAATCCTAATATAGCTACAATATAAATTATAATTACATTGTAGCTATTTTAGGATTAATATTTATTTTACAGGCAACTTGGTAATTATTTTAACTAGGTACAATAGCTATTAAATAGTTAAGAACTATTTAATAGTTAACTAGTTAAAATAATAACAAAATTACCTGTAAAATAAGTCCTAACCTAAGTTATAATTAAACCTAACACTACCCTATCAATAAATTAATTAAATAAAATACCTACAATTACCTACAATAAAACCTAACACTACACTATCAATAAATAAATTAAATACAATTTCTACAAATAACTACAATGAAATAAACTAACTAAAGTACAAAAAATAAAAAAGAACTAAGTTACAAAAAATAAAAAAATATTTACAAACATAAGAAAAATATTACAACAATTTTAAACTAATTACACCTACTCTAAGCCCCCTAATAAAATAACAAAGACCCCCAAAATAAAAAAATGCCCTACCCTATTCTAAATTAATACATTTAAAAGCTCTTTTACCTTACCAGCCCTGAACAGGGCCCTTTGCGGGGCATGCCCCAAGAAAATCAGCTCTTTTGCCTGTAAAAAAAAACATACAATACCCCCCCCCCAACATTACAACCCACCACCCACATACCCCTAATCTAACCCAAACCCCCCTTAAATAAACCTAACACTAAGCCCCTGAAGATCTTCCTACCTTGTCTTCACCTCACCGGGTATCACCGATCGGTCCTGGCTCCGATATCTTCATCCAACCCAAGCGGGGGCTAGACATCCACTGAAGAAGTCCAGAAGAGGGTCCAAAGTCTTCCTCCTATCCGGCAAGAAGAGGACATCCGGACCGGCAAACATCTTCATCCAAGCGGCATCTTCGATCTTCTTCCATCCGGTGCGGAGCGGGTCCATGTTGAAGCAGCCGACGCGGATCCATCCTCTTCTTCCGGCGTCTCCCGACGAATGACGGTTCCTTTAAGGGACGTCATCCAAGATGGTGTCCCTCGAATTCCGATTGGCTGATAGGATTCTATCAGCCAATCGGAATTAAGGTAGGAATATTCTGATTGGCTGATGGAATCAGCCAATCAGAATCAAGTTCAATCCGATTGACTGATCCAATCAGCCAATCAGATTGAGCTTGCATTCTATTGGCTGTTCCGATCAGCCAATAGAATGCGAGCTCAATCTGATTGGCTGATTGGATCAGCCAATCGGATTGAACTTGATTCTGATTGGCTGATTCCATCAGCCAATCAGAATATTCCTACCTTAATTCCGATTGGCTGATAGAATCCTATCAGCCAAACGGAATTCGAGGGATGCCATCTTGGATGACGTCCCTTAAAGGAACCGTCATTCGTCGGGAGACGCCGGAAGAAGAGGATGGATCCGCGTCGGCTGCTTCAACATGGACCCGCTCCGCACCGTATGGAAGAAGATCGAAGATGCCGCTTGGATGAAGATGTTTGCCGGTCCGGATGTCCTCTTCTTGCCGGATAGGAGGAAGACTTTGGACCCTCTTCTGGACTTCTTCAGTGGATGTCTAGCCCCCGCTTGGGTTGGATGAAGATATCGGAGCCAGGACCGATCGGTGATACCCGGTGAGGTGAAGACAAGGTAGGAAGATCTTCAGGGGCTTAGTGTTAGGTTTATTTAAGGGGGGTTTGGGTTAGATTAGGGGTATGTGGGTGGTGGGTTGTAATGTTGGGGGGGGGGTATTGTATGTTTTTTTTTACAGGCAAAAGAGCTGATTTTCTTGGGGCATGCCCCGCAAAGGGCCCTGTTCAGGGCTGGTAAGGTAAAAGAGCTTTTAAATGTATTAATTTAGAATAGGGTAGGGCATTTTTTTATTTTGGGGGTCTTTGTTATTTTATTAGGGGGCTTAGAGTAGGTGTAATTAGTTTAAAATTGTTGTAATATTTTTCTTATGTTTGTAAATATTTTTTTATTTTTTGTAACTTAGTTCTTTTTTATTTTTTGTACTTTAGTTAGTTTATGTAATTGTAGTTATTTGTAGAAATTGTATTTAATTTATTTATTGATAGTGTAGTGTTAGGTTTTATTGTAGGTAATTGTAGGTATTTTATTTAATTAATTTATTGATAGAGTAGTGTTAGGTTTAATTATAACTTAGGTTAGGACTTATTTTACAGGTAATTTTGTTATTATTTTAACTAGGTAACTATTAAATAGTTCTTAACTATTTAATAGCTATTGTACCTAGTTAAAATAATTACCAAGTTGCCTGTAAAATAAATATTAATCCTAAAATAGCTACAATGTAATTATAATTTATATTGTAGCTATATTAGGATTTTTTTTTTACAGGTAAGTATTTAGCTTTAAATAGGAATAATTTATTTAATAATAGTTAATTAATTTCGTTAGATTTAAATTATATTTAATTTAGGGGGGTGTTAGTGTTAGGTTTAGACTTAGCTTTAGGGGTTAATACATTTATTAGAATAGCGGTGAGCTCCGTCGTCAGATTAGGGGTTAATAATTGAAGTTAGGTGTCGGCGATGTTAGGGAGGGCAGATTAGGGGTTAATACTATTTATGATAGGGTTAGTGAGGCGGATTAGGGGTTAATAACTTTATTATAGTAGCGCTCAGGTCCGCTCGGCAGTTTAGGGGTTAATAAGTGTAGGCAGGTGAAGGCGACATTGTGGGGGGCAGGTTAGGGTTTAATAAATATAATATAGGGGTCGGCGGTGTTAGGGGCAGCAGATTAGGGGTACATAAGTATAACGTAGGTGGCGGTCGGCAGATTAGGGGTTAAAAAAAATTAATCGAGTTGCGGCGATGTGGGGGGACCTCAGTTTAGGGGTACATAGGTAGTTTATGGGTGTTAGTGTACTTTAGGGTACAGTAGTTAAGAGCTTTATGAACCGGCGTTAGCCCAGAAAGCTCTTAACTCCTGCTTTTTTTCGGCGGCTGGAGTTTTGTCGTTAGAGCTCTAACGCTCACTTCAGAAACGACTCTAAATACCGGCGTTAGGAAGATCCCATTGAAAAGATAGGATACGCAATTGACGTAAGGGGATCTGCGGTATGGAAAAGTCGCGGCTGAAAAGTGAGCGTTAGACCCTTTAATCACTGACTCCAAATACCGGCGGTAGCCTAAAACCAGCGTTAGGAGCCTCTAACGCTGGTTTTCACGGCTAACGCCAAACTCCAAATCTAGGCCTTAGTTCTTTTTTATTTTTTGTACTTTAGTTAGTTTATTTAATTGTATTTATTTGTAGATATTGTATTTAATTCATTTATTGATAGTGTAGTGTTAGGTTTAATTGTAGGTAATTGTAGGTATTTTATTTAATTTATTTATTGATAGTGTAGTGTTAGGTTTAATTGTAACTTAGGTTAGGATTTATTTTACAGGTAATTTTGTAATTATTTTAACTATTTAATAGCTATTGTACCTGGTTAAAATAAATACAAAGTTGGTGGGGCGGAGCCAACAGCCAAAGAAACAGGACGTGTACCTCTGGAGCTCTCTGTTTCACAGATAAATAACCCTATATATTCGACAAGAAAATATCTAATTTTGGGTTAAGACTTATGGTACTTGGCTCAAGACTAAAAGGACATAATATCTAAGACAACTTTTGCAGCAGATGTAGCTTGTGTGACCGTTAAACGGAGTAAACATTTGTCTCTCCCTGGAGAGTAGATCATGGTCTTGCTCTAATCAAAGCCGGCATGCTCCAGCACAGAGTGAATCCTTAGCTAAATGTCCTAATTCGCAGGCTATACCTGAGACTTATGTATACTGACCCAGTCTACTGTGAGCGCAACTAGGGGCCTAAAATAGAGCTTACAACGCTTCATCTCCACGGCCTCCTGAGCCATATTACAATCTGAGCCCGAGATACTATATTTAAGGTAAAATATGGAGATAGACTATCTACTACTAAAGACGCTACTCGGTAGGTTTGATCAGCAGCTTTCTAACAATTTCCACGATCTCATGCATACTCTCCAAGATACTATGGGAACACGTTACACCTGCGCACCCAAAATGGCGGACAACAGTGTTAACAGCTTTCCTAGTGCAGAGTCTCAACCTGTCGCAAACCACAACTACACCTCAGCTGCTGTTTCGGAAGCCCAGCTTGGCGGTCGGGACACAGAGATGCCGAAACTGCAAAATCCCTCTCTTCTCGAGGATGGACCCA
This sequence comes from Bombina bombina, assembly GCF_027579735.1. Lineage (NCBI taxonomy): Eukaryota > Metazoa > Chordata > Amphibia > Anura > Bombinatoridae > Bombina > Bombina bombina. Next base: position 907,049,329 of record NC_069501.1, on the reverse strand, counting down.
CCTCCTGTGGCACTGATCTCCCTGCTGCGTGGAACTACTTCTAGGCAGTAATCAGGATGAGGCGGCTGGCCGTTGGTCGGATTCCGATGGCAGCTCAAATGTTGGGTACCGTAATGACCACACTTGTCACACAACCAGACCTCAAGAAATAGACTATCCCAATCTAAGGAAGCAGTTTGATCAGATACCTCTATCCAAAGTAGCTGCAAACAGACTGACTATTTTATCTACACAAGTATGGTTGTCAGAGACGCTTGCATACATTTTGTTCGGACACATCACTACAAAGATGGCTGAGTGGACTTACTATTGCCCGCTTATTCTGAAAGGGTTGACATGGGATCCAGGGAGGTTCCCCTATTCCTGCTTGATTTCCCGGCTTTACTGAGCTAACGACATAGAGAACAACAGCTAGTTTCCACAGACTGAGCCGGTATATTTGAGAAAATGTATTGTTGAACGAGGAAACAGCACTTTACTTAGTTTTCAGATTGCTTGTTACTCCGCAGTATTTATTAACTGTGCCTAGATCCACTTACATGCATAGCTAATTTGTTCTAGACAAACTAATCCCCTAGTTATACACTACTCCTGTCTGAAGATATTATAGTGTAGTCAGGTGTGGCTGGACAGCAGACTTTTTCATATAGCTTTGTAAGTTGTTAAGCTGTCCAATGTACAGCTAACTGCCGTACTAGTTGTAAAGGGATTTCTAAAATTATTATCTGTATTTTTAGTATGTAATATGCATATATATGTTTCATAAGATTTGTTTTTGATGGTCCTATTCACCTCCCTATGTTTCAAGGAGATTAATCCAGTAGTTAAATGCTCTTAGCCTAACCTAACTTGACCCTGGGTTATCTCAATTTGCTTCAGCTAAGTCTCTCCATTTTTAATTATGTCTAGTAGTTGGGCTCATCTAATACTGAGAGGTAGGTGCTGTTTATATTATATGCTTAATCTATTCAATCTGTAACCCCTATTTAACAGAAGTAAATAGACTTGTGAGACAACTTAAAAGCCAATCGTTATTTTACACAGTGTTAAACTTGGTTGCAGAAATCTGGTCATTTCTCTTACTATCAACTCTCTATGTTATAATACTAATGTTTAAGCCCTACTACCTATGTACAAGAGACAAGAGTATTTTTACATGCTCCTTCCATATACTATATTACCATTCATGTAGCAAGCAGCTATCTATGTTATATAGGTAATGTACTTTTATATGTTAGATGAATGTATCCTACCACCTTTTTTTTATTTATTTTTCATATATAGCTAATTTTTATCCATCTGTTGATATAATGTTTGAGACAATATTCCCCAGGAGAATGTATATTAAAGCTCTACTGTTATACGCCACCTTTAATAGGCCTATATTAGCTGCATTGTACAAGTTCTGCCACTTTTTATGAGGAACTATGTATGTAGCACATAAAAAGGGTACATGCTCATTATATCTCTATGTTTCTAGTAACCTGATTATATGCCTATACAGCAATGTTATATGTTGAGATCATGTAAGATCTTGGTTTGTTCTTTTGGTTAACACGCACACTTGTAGAATCTTGGAGCATAGTAGTTAGTCTATCACTACAATGCGATTACTTATAGGTCCTACCATACTCGCTATTATCTACGCAGAGACATAAACTTCCCTGTAGCTATCCTACGCATACTACTTTGAAAATCCCAACTCTTATCCTTTTTTTAATTTAACCTCTCTCATTATAAGACTCTGCATAATATTACTCTTAGGCTGTTTTGCCTGACATGAAGAGTACTAGAGTGTATCTTATAGTTCAACTGATAAGGTTAATAGTACCTCATTTAATATGTGATATGTACCTGGCAGAAGGATAGGACTCATGAGACAAACTCCTAGTTATCTTGTTCTACCTAAGCTAATCCCTAGAGACACTCTTCTAGCCAAATATCACTTATTATTATATAGTGTTAATTTTAATACAGTGTGCTCAATACTTAGATACTCAGTCCTCCCAATGCCTTCTAGAGCTGCTCTCTCTTCTATACAATGTTTTGCACATGTTTACAATTTGATAGAGGTGCTGAGTCTGTTAAATTATATTGTACTTCCGTTATTAAGGTCACGGAGCTAAAACTGAGTATATATTTTGGAAATACCTAATATGATGTTGTCAGTATTCAGTGTCACAATATGTTTTATTTGGGTAATATTCAGATAGCGCTTAATGTTCTCTGTCCTATAATGTTTGCAGCTAACGTTAACTCTGATACATAATCCTATCCTACTAGGTCATATTTGCCTATAGTCCTTTGAATTGCCAATATTACTGCAATGTGCTAGTATTACATGTACTGAATATCCTTATTCCTAGCTGTAGCAATCTTTGGGGATACTAATTTGTTTGGGATCAATGATTGTACATGGTTGCATCCTTATGTTACAGGGGATTATAGTGGAAAGTGTTATGTTGCATTACATTAGAATTTCTGAGACCCCAGTATATTTTGGCATTTTTCCACACTGCCAGCGGCCGAGGCAGTGTGATGTGTTAACAATTCACACCCTGTTACTGTTGGGTTCCTCTCCTCCCTTTCCCGCCGGTACTGGTTGCCTGCGGGTCATATCCCTTTTCCTTTTTCCCGCACCGTCTATAGCTGACATCTCCCCAGGAGAGGAGCTCACCCAGTGACCCTGTATAATTCATACATACTAATATCTTTCCTCTCCATATAACTTTCTTAAGAACTTCCCTTATTTATCTTATTGAAAGCCCCTCAACTATGCATATAAACTCCTATATCCTGAGTAACCCATGTTTATAAATTTGACATACTAACTGGCTCCGCCCTCCACCCCCCCTTCTACATATTTAAGCGGCTTTCGCCCGCTGATAGTCCCCCCCCCCCTTATATATTTCGGCCCAAGAGTGGCCGTCTCATATGCTAACCCTCCACAGGCAGATACCTTGATTCAGATATGTCAATAAGTGTTTCCTATCAGGTAGTGGAGATCATTTGCTAGTACTATAATATAAAATGAAGTTCTAATTCCTTTCACCTAAGCTTTTGCCTAGCACCATGTTAATCTTTGATATGTATTTCTCTTATTACAGGCGCATTATGTGTTGTCACTAATATTTGCTTATAGGCATTGTAATACTTATTGGATGTAATATTATCTTAAAGGTGAATACTGTTTGTCAATCTTTGTTTCAACTTCAATAAAAAATTTATTTGCAAAAAAAAAAAAATTAATACAAAGTTACCTGTAAAATAAATATAAATCCTAAAATAGCTATAATATAATTATAATTTATATTGTAGCTATATTAGGATTCATTTTACAGGTAAGTATTTAGCTTTAAATAGGAATAATTTATTTAATAAGAGTTAATTCATTTCGTTAGATTAAAATTATATTTAACTTAGGGGGGTGTTAGGGTTAGACTTAGCTTTAGGGGTTAATACATTTATTAGAATAGCGGTGAGCTCCAGTCGGCAGATTAGGGGTTAATGTTTGAAGTTAGGTGTTGGCGATGTTAGGGAGGGCAGATTAGGGGTTAATACTATTTATTATAGGGTTAGTGAGGCGGATTAGGGGTTAATAACTTTATTATAATAGCGGTGCGGTCCGCTCGGCAGATTAGGGGTTAATAAGTGTAGGCAGGTGGAGGCGACGTTGAGAGGGGGCAGATTAGGGGTTAATAAATATAATATAGGGGTCGGCGGTGTTAGGGGCAGCAGATTAGGGGTACATAGCTATAATGTAGGTGGCGGCTCTTTGCGGTCGGCAGATTAGGGGTTAATTATTGTAGGTAGCTGGCGGCGACATTGTGGGAGGCAGGTTAGGGGTTAATAAATATAATATAGGGGTGGCGATGTGGGGCGGTGTTAGGGGCAGCAGATTAGGGGTACATAAGTATAACGTAGGTGGCGGTCAGCAGATTAGGGGTTAAAAAAATTTAATCGAGTGGCGGCGATGTGGGGGGGCCTCGGTTTAGGGGTACATAGGTAGTTTATGGGTGTTAGTGTATTTTAGAGCACAGTAGTTAAGAGCTTTATGAACCGGCGTTAGCCCAGAAAGCTCTTAACTACTGAATTTTTTCTGCGGCTGGAGTTTTGTCATTAGAATTCTAACGCTCACTTCAGCCACGACTCTAAATACCGGAGTTAGAAAGATCCCATTGAAAAGATAGGATACGCAATTGACGTAAGGGGATCTGCGGTATGGAAAAGTCGCAGCTGAAAAGTGAGCGTTAGACCCTTTTTTGACTGACTCCAAATAACGGCGGTAGCCTAAAACCAGCGTTAGGAGCCTCTAACGCTGGTTTTCACGGCTACCGCCAAAATCCAAATCTAGGCCTAATAATTTTTTAATTTAAATATTTACAATACTGTTACAACAAATATGATTGGTGTAACTAGTTGGCAAGTGGGCCTGGCACACACGCTGGCAGGCAGGAAAACTGCAATTCAATGGCACTAGGAGACTGAAGATTTACAGTCAAAAAAGTTATGATTTCAAAATTTTTCAATACTGTTACAAAAAAAATGATTGGTGGCACTAGTTGGCTAGTGGGCCTGGCACACACTGGCAGGCAGGAGGAAAATGCAATTCAATGGCACTAGCAAACTGATGATTCACAGTCTAAGAATTTTTTATTTTAAATATTTACAATACTGTTACAACAACAAATATGATTGGTGTAACTATTTGGCAAGTGGGCCTGGCACACACACTGGCAGGCAGGCAACTGCGATTCAATGGCACTAGGAGACTGATGATTCACAGTCCAAAAAGTTATGATTTAAAATATTTTCAATACTGTTACAACAAATATGATTGGTGGCAGTAGTTGGCTAGTGGGCCTGGCACACACGCTGGCAGGCAGAAGGAAACTGCAATTCAATGGCACTAGCAGACTGATGAATCACAGTCTAATATTTTTTTATTTTAAATAGTTACAATACTGTTACAACAAATATGATTGGTGTAACTAGTTGGCAAGTGAGCCTGGCACACAGGCTGGCAGGCAGGCAACTGCAATTCAATGGCACTAGGAGACTGAAGATTCACAGTAAAAAAATGTATGATTTAAAATATTTTCAATACTGTTACAACAAATATGATTGGTGGCAGTAGTTGCCTAGTGGGCCTGGCACACACGCTGGCAGGCAGGAGGAAACTGCAATTCAATGGCACTAGCAGACTGATGATTCACAGTCTAAGAATGTTTGATTTTAAATATTTACAATACTGTTACAACTAATATGATTGGTGTAACTAGTTGGCAAGTGGGTCTGGCACACAGGCTGGCAGGCTGGCAACTGCAATTCAATGGCACTAGGAGACTGAAGATTCACAGTAAAAAAAATTATGATTTAAAATATTTTCAATACTGTTACAACAAATATGATTGGTGGCAGTAGTTTCCTAGTGGGCCTGGCACACATGCTGGCAGGCAGGAGGAAACTGAAATTCAATGGCACTAGCAGACTGATGATTCACAGTCTAAGAATTTTTTATTTGAAATATTTACAATACTGTTACAACTAATATGATTGGTGTAACTAGTTGGCAAGTGGGCCTGGCACACACGCTGGCAGGCAGGCAGGCAACTGCAAGTCAATGGCACTAGGAGACTGAAGATTCCCAGTCAAAAAATGTATGATTTAAAATATTTTCAATACTGTTACAACAAATATGATTGGTGGCAGTAGTTGCCTAGTGGGCCTGGCACACACGCTGGCAGGCAGGAGGAAACTGAAATTCAATGGCACTAGCAGACTGATGATTCACAGTCTAAGAATTTTTTATTTGAAATATTTACAATACTGTTACAACTAATATGATTGGTGTAACTAGTTGGCAAGTGGGCCTGGCACGCACGCTGGCAGGCAGGCAACTGCAATTCAATGGCACTAGGAGACTGAAGATTCACAGTCAAAAAAGTTATGATTTAAAATATTTTCAATACTGTTACAACAAATATGATTTGTGGCACTAGTTGGCTAGTGGGCCTGGCACACACGCCGGCAGGCAGGAAACTGCAATTCAATGGCACTAGCAGACTGATAATTCACAATCTAAGAAATTTTTATTTTAAATATTTATAATACTGTTAGAACAAATATGATTGGTGTAACTAGTTGGCAAGTGGCCTGGCACACATGCTGGCAGGCAGGCAACTGCAATTCAAAGGCACTAGCAGACTGATGATTCACAGGCAAAAAATAATTTATTTTAAATATTTACTATACTGCTATAACAAATATTATTGGTGGGAATAGTTGGCAGCAAGTGGGCCTGGCACACACGCTGGCAGGCAGGCAACTGCAATTAAATAACAATAGCAGACTGATGTAACAGTTTGTTTTTAAAAAAGTTACAAAAATGTTACAACAGATAGGGGTAATGGCACTCAAGATAGAACTAGGCACAGTATGTGCTGGCAGCCTGACACACAGGCTGGCACTAGTGGTAGCAGGCTGGCCTGTTAACTAAAATTAAATAACACTAGAAGAGTGATGTAAAAGTTTTTTTTTACAAAATTTAATATAATGTTACAACAGATAGGAGTCGTGGACTGGCACTGAGGATGGAAGTAGGCACAGTATATGCTGGCAGCCTGACACACAGGCTGGCACTAATAGCAGCCTGGCTGGCCTGGCAACTAAAATTAAATAACACTAGAAGAGGACTGATGTAAAAAAAAAATTTACATAAAATTTACACTAATGTTGTTACACCAGATATAAGTGGTGGAAAAAAGAGCTATTAATCTTTGTCACACTATATGATGTGGGCCAGAAACACACAGGCCTGATGGAAAAAGAAATTAGATTACACTAGCAAAATGATTTAAAAAATTATTTTTAACTTTAAAATTATGTAACGCAGATATGAGTCGTGGCTGGTAGGTAGGGCAGCAATTAACCACAGTATGCTGAGTAAGCCAGAAACACACACGCCTGATAGAAAATGAAATTAGATTACACTAGCAAAATGATTTAAACATTTTTTAGAAAAAATTTAAAATAATGTTAAGCAGATATGAGTCGTGGCTGGTAGGTAGGGCAGCAATTAACCAAAGTATGCTGTGTAAGTCAGAAACACACAGGCCTGATAGAAAATGAAATTAGATTACACTAACAAAATGATTTAAAAGTTTTTTTTTTTAATTTAAATTAATGTTAAGCAGATATGAGTGGTGGCTGCTAGGTAGGGAAGCAAATAACCACAGTATGCTGTGTAAGTCAGAAACACAAAGGCCTGATAGAAAATGAAATTAGATTACAGTAGCAAAATAATTTTAAAGTTTTTAATTTAAATTTTAAATAATGTTAAGCAAATATGAGTGATGGCACTGGCTGGCTGCTACGTAGGGCAGAAATTAACCACAGTATGCTCTGTAAGTCTGAAACACACAGGCCTGATAGAAAATAAAATTAGATTACACTAGCAAAATAATTTAAAGGTTTTTTATTTAAAAAAAGGTTAAGCACATATGAGTCGTGGCTGCTAGCCTAGGTAGGGCAGCAATTATCCACAGTATGCTCTGTAAGTCAGAAACACACAGGCCTGATAGAAAATAAAATTAGGTTACACTAGCAAAATGATTTAAAGGTTTTTTTTTTTAATTTAAAATAATGTTAAGCAGATATGAGTGGTGGCTGCTAGGTAGGGAAGCAAATAACCACAGTATGCTGTGTAAGTCAGAAACACAAAGGCCTGATAGAAAATGAAATTAGATTACAGTAGCAAAATAATTTTAAAGTTTTTAATTTAAATTTTAAATAATGTTAAGCAAATATGAGTGATGGCACTGGCTGGCTGCTACGTAGGGCAGCAATTAACCACAGTATGCTCTGTAAGTCTGAAACACACAGGCCTGATAGAAAATAAAATTAGATTACACTAGCAAAATAATTTAAAGGTTTTTTATTTAAAAAAAGGTTAAGCACATATGAGTCGTGGCTGCTAGCCTAGGTAGGGCAGCAATTATCCACATTATGCTCTGTAAGTCAGAAACACACAGGCCTGATAGAAAATGAAATTAGATTACACTAGCAACATGATTTAAAGGTTTTTTTTTTTAATTTTTTTAAAAAAAGGTTAAGCACATATGAGTCGTGGCTGCTAGCCTTGGTAGGGCAGCAATTAACCACAGTATGCTCTGTAAGTCAGAAACACACAGGCCTGATAGAAAATGAAATTAGATTACACTAGCAAAATGATTTAAAGTTTGTTTTTTTAATTTAAAAAAAGGTTAAACAGATATGAGTTGTGGCTGCTAGCCTTGGTAGGGCAGCAATTAACCACAGTATGCTCTGTAAGTCAGAAACACACAGGCCTGATAGAAAATTAAATTAGATTACACTAGCAACATGATTTAAAGTTTTTTTTTAATTTAAAAAAAAAAGGTTAAGCACATATGAGTCGTGGCTGCTAGCCTTGGTAGGGCAGCAATTAAACACAGTATGCTCTGTAAGTCAGAAACACACAGGCCTGATATAAAATAAAATTAGGTTACACTAGCAAAATGATTTAAAGGTTTTTTTTTTATTTTAAAAAAAGGTTAAGCACATATGAGGGCAGCAATTAACCTCAGCATGCTCTGTAAGTCAGAAACACACAGGCCTGATAGAAAATGAAATTAGATTACACTAGCAAAATGATTTAAAAGTTTTTTTTTTTATATATGCTGTGTGAGCCGGAGACACAGGCCTGATAGAAAATGAAAATAAATTATACTAGAAAAATAATTTCACATTTTTGTTGGTTAAATTTAAACTAATGTTAAGCAGATTTCAGTGGTGGCACTAATCACAGTATATGCTGTGAGCCTCACACACAGGCTGAAAGCCAGGCAAATGCAAATAAAAATACAAAGAAAAAAAACAAAAAAACGACTGAAGTTATAGCTCTGAAAAGGGCTTTTTGGGGTGCTGTTCTTGCAGCAGAGATGAGATGAGTCCTTCAGGACTGTAGTGGACACTAAATACACTAGCCTAGCTATCTATTTCCCTATAATGTCAGCAGCAGCAACACAAAAGCTTCTCTCACTAAGAAAGCAAGATCGTAATGAGTCTAAAATGGCTGCTGCCAAGAATCTGGAAGGGTCTGTGAGGGAGTGTCTGCTGCTGATTGGCTCAAATGTGTCAGAAGGCTGTGACATACAGGGTCAACGTTTCCTCAATGATGACACATAGGGGGCGGATCGAACATTGCATATGTTCGCCCGCAGCGGCAAACGCGAACAAACTATGTTCACGGTGAACAGTTCGCGGGTGAACAGTTCGGGACATCACTAGTTGTCATGTTTACTTTTTTTTTGTTGTGTTATTTAATTCTGGTTCTTTTACACCAGGTGTTTCCTAACAGGGGTAGAGGAAGGAGGTTGAGGACGTCTCGGAGTAAGCGAGGAAGTCAGGTATTAGGGAATAATGAGGGAAAGGGGGTTTTCTGTGGCTCAGACAGACTTTATGAGATGGGTTTTACAGGGAGTCTAGGGCTGAAGACGGTAGTGTTTAAGCATGTCACATAATATAAAACTAATCTCCCATAACATCAGGGGTTTAAATTCAGATACTAAAAGGCGCACAGCAATGACACACTACCTAAAGTTAAAGGCAAACATTATATTTCTACAGGAGACGCACTTTATAGCCCAGACAATTCCAAGATACTGGACACAACAGTTTCCACATCATTTCCACTCTACGACAGACTCAAAGAAATGGGGGTGACAATCTTGGTACACAAATCTTTAGACTTTATACTAGAGAGCGAAACTAGGGACACAGATGGAAGGTTTGTGATAGTAAGAGGCACATTCCAGAACACTAAGTTTACTTTTTGTAATGTGTATGCGCCCAATGAGACACAGAATGCCTTCTTTGAAACTATTTCGCAACACCTCAATCAGTGGTTACAGGATAGAATAATTTTGGGGGGGATTTTAATGTCTCTATGACCTCCTTTTCGGGTGAGGGAACTAAAGGACAGTCTAGTAAGCAACATCGTCACAATGCCATCGTAAAATCGAAAGAGAATCGATGGGTGCCCATAATCTTTTAGACTCATGGGTAGCGGTGGGCAACTCTTCTCATGATTACACATATTATTCACCGGCACATAACTCCTAACCTAGTTGCATCCAGTACGCAACCATGCATTTGGTCAGATCACTCTCTAGTAATTTTGGAGTTGGCAGGAATTATAAACTTTACCTGACCTAGATCATGGACATACAATCCAACACTCCTTAAGAATCCAGTAGTTTATGAGAGTATAAGAATAGCATTGAAAGAGTATTGGCAAGTGAATGTAGGGACCACGGGTAAGCCATTAATGATTTGGGCTGCACACAAACCTGTGCTGAGTGGTTTGCTCATTAAAGAGAAATTGATGATGATAAGGAAATCTACACAAACAGTGCACACACTTCAAAGAGAGGTTGAGAAGCTTGAGCGAGAACATAGACGCAATCTATCCCTAGGGATATACAAGGCCCTTCAGTCTAAATGACAAGAATTGTCCACTATATTGAATGAAAATTCAATTTGCGCTGCCTTGAGGCTGAGGGCTCACTATTATGTGTACGCTAATAAGCCAGACAAATATCTTGCTTATAAACTGAGGGAGAGAACTAAGCTTTTTGCAATACCCTCTATTTACAGGCAGGACGGGGCTCCCACTTCAAATCCTCAGGAGATTACTGAAACTTTTGCTCAATATTATGAGAATCTTTATGATGGGAAAAAGGTGGCCGTGTGGGATCTCACGCGGCAGACGAACAATCTACTAGGGCAGGCAGAATTACCATCAATCCAGGACTCAGATCTTGCAACACTCAATGCAGATATTACAGCTATGGAAATATTGACAGTAATAAAAGACCTTAAAATGGGAAAAGCACTGGGCCCAGACGGACTAACAGGGGAATATTATAAATTATTTAAGAGAGAGCTTTTACCCCACTTGTTGAGTTTCTGCAATGGGATACTTGTGGGAGGGGAACTACCTAGAGATATGTTACAAGCCAAGATAGTAGTGCTACCCTGTCATTAGAAAGGATTTAAACAACTGCTAAAAGGGTAGGTTTTAATGGTACGAGAGGTTGTCGGCTATAAAAATGAATGTCCTACCTAGGATTTGTGTACCTCTTTAGAGACCTGCCGATTGGGATTCCCCTGGCGGAACTGAAGGTCTTACAAACTTATTTATTTCGTTTTTTGAGGGGGGATGAAAAGGCAAGAAAAGCGTCACAGCTGTTGACACAACACAGACAGAGGGGTGGAGTGGGGGTCCCGAACCTAGTGGACTACTACCAGGCGGCCAGGATGGCACAATCAGTTATTTTGGGGAAAAACTTTCAGGGGGCAATCTGGCCAAAAATAGAAGTGGATATTGAAGGGTGTGAGAGCCCGGCAGATGTCTTTTGGGATCCTTCATGGAATGTTAAAAAAACTCACATATAGGTCGCCAGTGACATATGAGTCATTACACACATGGCATAAGATAGTCAAACAACTACATTTAGTGAATCCTCATTCTCTATTAATACCCCTGAAGTTTTTGTTGCCTGTGGAACTTAGAAAAGCAGTGGGAAAATGGCAAAATAAGGGCCTATACAGGGTGGCGGACTTCCTAGAGGGGACAGCAATCCTTACCTTTAATCAGATTAGAGACAAGATCCAACCAAGCACATTGAACTGGTTTCTCTACTTACAGATCTCATCCGCTATCACTAAATACATGACTAACAGATCAAACCAGCCTCTGACCTCCCTGGAAAGGTTATGCCACACACACTCTAGGGGGAAACAGGTGATATCTCAGTTATACTTGGTACTACAGGGGAGGAAAACTAACCTTAAGTTCTCCCTTGTAGAAAGGTGGGAGAGAGATGTGGTAGAGGTGCGAGAGCTGGAAAGTTGGGAAAGGATACTAGCGGAATCCGGAAAAGGTATGATTAGTGCAAATATGAAGGAAAATTGTCTGAAGGTGGCCTTCAGATGGTACCTTACGCCAGTTAGGAGAGCTCATATTCCCTCCCTGAACAGTGCCTTCTGCTATAGAGGGTGTGGGGAGAGAGGAACGTACAGGCACATTTGGTGGGACTGCTCAAAGGTACGACCACTATGGGATAGACTTTCGAAACTACATGAAAAGGTGGGGTCGCTGAATTTGGCGATCAACACTTTCATTAGGAATCTCTGTACTTGTGTGCGTATATGTAGAGCTAGACACTGGACGGTGGGAGCACCGGGGTGGACGGAAGTAATGGATAAAATAAAAGATATATATAGAATGTCAGAATTAGCAGCATGGGCGCAGGGGAGAACTGAGCAGTTTCGAAAAATATGGTTTTACATGGTCCTGAAGGGCTATACTTGACCATATGTCACTTAAGACAGAGATGAGAAGGAGGGATCACGATAATAGTGTGGTTAAGATAGGATCAGAGGAAGTCCCCTATTACAAAGCAGATCATGTCTGTAACCGATAGACATACCTGATTTCTGTAGCAAGGTTTAGTTAGCAACTTCCTTTTTCTTAGATGAAATCGAAAACTATGAGCTGTATGACGAGAATGAAAACACCTGGTGTGGGGGGGGGGGGTTAGGGGAAGTAATGTTTTTTAGTTTATAATGTTTTGTTTATTATGTGTTGCTGTAAAGAAGAAGGTGGATTGAGACCGGCTAGTTCCGGTACGCTGTGACTCTAATACTTGATGTAAGTGAGAGGAAGTCATAGTATGGTTTGTTTGATATATGTATATACAGTGACTCTTTCACTCTTGATACCTGTGATTTGTACAATGGTTATAAGAAATTCAATAAAAAGTGTTTAAATTAAAAACAATATATATAACAAGTGGGGGTTCAGTTTATGTGAAAGAGGTAAATTATGGTTGAACAAACATTTATCTAAAATTTTAGATTTTTTTTTACATTGGATAATTACTTGGATAATTGCCTTTGTTCTTATGGGGTTAAATATGTTTTTAAAATACTTTTTGTTTCATTTAATTTGAATACAGGGTTTGTGTTTAATTAAATGTGAAATTCTTATTGAAATAAAATGTAAAATCTTGTAAAGAATCTTGATGTATTTATTTTAATTTATATAAATCATGGGCTATATTACAAGTGGAGTGCTATTTATTGCTCCCAAAAGTAAAAAGATTTTGCATGAACACTAACCCAACGCATAGAAAAAGCCAACTTGGAATATTGGGACCGCATTAACATATTCACCCATAGGAGTGAGAAAAGTAGGGGGAAAAATTATAGTAAGTATAAGCGATTCACTGTGTTGTCTGCGCTCCTCCCGCAGTCCTGTGTAGTGAACGGAGCCCGGCACAATGGAGAGTGGGCGGGGGACACACCCCTGTTGTACTCCAATCAGGTAGGCAGCCACTTCAGGCGTGTCTGCCACACACGCCCCAAACAGTAATAATATGCAAGGTGCAGAGATGGCGCTCTGATAGAAAGGAAAGTTATTATGAAGGCGCAATAGAAAGCGCTGTATACACAATGAAGGATTCCAGGCAGCAAAGTAAAAAGTAAAAAACAAACTTTATTCCAAAAGCTTAAAAAGGACAAAACCAGGATGTCCTATACAGAGCCAGCAGTGACTCTAGCAATCAGGCAAGTGAGCAGATCCCCATGCAGACATGTTTTGTGCACCAGGTGCACTTGTTCACTGCTTACCTGGGATCAGCTCATCCGCCCCTTTAAGGCTGAGCTAAATCATGACATCACAGTAATTAAGTACCTAATTGGATACCTATATCCACAGGACAGGTAAACAAGTTTTTCAACATTTTAAAAAATACATATTAACAGTGGAAAAGAAAAAACCTATAGTCATTTTAATATTTATCCTCTCCCTATTTTTCTTTTTTTTTTTTTTTTTTTTTTTTTTTATATTTTTTTATTGAGGTTTAGTTAAAGGCATACATAGAACATCATAGCAAATTCTTATGTCACATGAACTAAGACATCAATGTTTCAGGAGTAATAAAATAGACATAAAAAAGACGTATAGCCAACAAGTTACATATCTTGCAAACATTATATAGATAGGGTGCTAATCCTTCAGGGACCTTCTAAATGACACAATTAATTACCTTTGGGCCAACAAAAGTAACAGGTAGTAATAAAGCGAGAGAAGGAAATTGTACCTAAGGGGACCACTTTTGGATCTCATTAATAAACCTCGAAATTTTAATTTTCTCTTTTTTTTCTTTTTTTTAGAATAGTTAGTGATTGGTGTTGTAAGCAATAATAAGAGTGAATATATAAACTTGCTGTGTAAATAGTGTGGTAAAGTATGTAGGTGTAAATAGAGTATGGATAACAAGGAAAAATAAGGTGTGGTATTGGATAGAGAAACCACATAATTCACTCTCCTGAAATAGGAGATATATTAAGGGGGGGGGGGGAGGTGGTAAATTAAGTGTGTTAGACCAAATATTTAAGTAAAGCTCCATATTACATAAAAGGGAATATCAATGATGCAGGACCTGCCTGCTCTAAAAACTTTGTAAAGGAAGCTGTGTATATGTATTCTAGGCCTTTTTACTAAATTGTTGATATCATTTAGGCAAGGGCTATATGTAAGTTGGAGTGTTACAGAAATGGGCCAAAGGTAATAGACTTAGTAGGGCACGGGGTCTGGTTGTAATTGTGGGAATCATGTAGAGGTGATATATTTGGAGTAGATCATTCTCTGGTATAGAAAAATTGGGATATTTACATAGATTATAAGCTAGGGCACAAATAGACTATAGTAGTTAGGATGGGACTAGCTTAAAGTGCAATACATATAGCTATACAAATTTGTCCCCAGAGCAACATGGAATCCAAAATTGAAGTTGAGGCAGATTTAAATTATGCAATCTATGTGTCCTAGGTAGCAGCAATAGAGCTGTAGCATTAAAATGAAAACAGCAAAACATAACAATTGGGCCTTACAAAACAACTGCAAAGTGGAGCATACCAAATGTTAGGACGCAGCCTCGGCCGCTGGCTACGTCTGTACTGTATTGAAAGAAAGAAACCCACTATACAGCTGCCCTAATATAGTGTGTGGACATTATAAGTATTCTATATGACCCCATTCACAATTCTGCCAGATTAAGTAAGTATATACAACAGCAGGATCTATCTAATAGAACATAGAGCATCTCTGAACACTTCAGTGCAATAACAACAGGAGGGATGCACTGAGAAAACACACATTGCATACAGATGTCATATTAAAAACAAACATAACTCTATAAGCAGAGATTGTCAAGGGAGTATAAGGGAACATTTCTACCATTCAGTTTCCTCATGGCAGTAGCCTAATAAGGGTCCATAAACAGCAAGATAGTGGGGTACAAAGAACATATACATAACTGCAAAAACATAGCAATACAGTCTATGTTACCCTGTAAGCGAATGAAATTTCAGTTCAGTAATTAGGGACGCAATTGTAGAGCTGTTATAAACAAGAAGCCAAAAAGCCTTATTACAATAGTTTAGCAAAGACATACAGTCTATAGATTGTAGCACAACAGGCAGTCCCACTGGTCATTAAAGAGTAAATGTTCAAACCCCCTATATGCGGTAACTGATATAGAGTACATATAACTTTAGGGGAAAATATATGTAAGATAGAACAGAGCTTATTGTATTAATTAAACCATCTAAACTTCGTGGGGTAATAAACACATAAATGCAGCTGCGGCTGCAATAACGGTGAAGCAATGTTCTGCAAGTTTACCCCACACCGGTGGGCAGAATTGTTGTTAGAGTCACCTCTCCTGATCTCAGCACGGGCCTCAGCATTGTAGTATGATGCGCAGCACATGGAGGCAACAAGAACTGCTTTTTAGGGGTATCGCTCTCGAACTCCCGATGTAGAGTAAAGGCTGAGTGGGCGACAGTGAAGCTTTCCCAGTTGCGCATAGCGGCTATGGTGGTAGCGGGTTCCAAGCTCTTAACGTATGCGACCACATTCCTCTCCGCTTCTGCTAGAAGTAGTGCGCCGACCAAGATCGGCTCTCTCTTGGCGCTGTGACAGGCGTAAGGTAAGTCCCTGGGCTCCGAGCCTCCACCGTCATCTCGGACCATCATACCCGGGCTTTGTACAGGAGGTAAAGAGGTAATTGCAGGCTGGAAAGCAGCAAGCAACGCCGCTTCCAGAGCAGTATGGTGGTCCTCCACGAGACATAGCAGATCTTCTAAGAAGCCGGTAGTAAACTCCATGTGAGGCTGCCTTTTAGCGTTGTACTGAACGCAATTTATAGCCTTTTACTTTAAATTAATTAGTGTCCTCGTGGTCCTCAAAATGGCCGGCCTGGAGTTGTGCAATAGTCCCTTCGGCAGATATTAATCTCTTATTTCAAATATCTTAAGGCATCTCAAGTAGCACCAATCTATTCCTTGCTGTTAAATGAATCTGTGATGTCAGTTTAAGCCGGGTTGAACAGTCTGAAAATAAAATAATAAAATTTTGCGATGGAGCTGAAGTGATATGCGTCTGTTCAGTTGCTAGGCTTGCTCCACCCCCTCCCCTCTCCCTATTTTTCTAAGGGAAACATTTACAGCTTAATAAAATCATAGGATTTCTACATGATGTAAAATATTCACAAATGAAACATAAAAGAGCGCAACTTATCATACAATCACTAAAAAAGAAACAGGATAGATTCTAAGTGAAAGCAATATATAACTACAGCTTCGTAATGTCAATTTAATTTATGAACTTTAAGATAATGTTTTTAAGCAAACACTACTCTCAGTGGCCTATGTTCATGTTATAGACTTAAGTAAACACATCTAGATCACGTCTGATATTTAGACCCTCTGGTTCACTAGTTTGTAATCTAAACCTCCAAAAAATCTCCTTCTTGTTCAACAATGTTTCCCTATTACCTCCTCTCTTCCATTTAGTGACATGATCAATTGCCTGTATTTTAAGAGAAGAAACATCTGAATTGTGTTTTGTTTTGAAATGTCTTGACACAGGTGTGTCGCTATCTTCCTCCTCAATAGACCTAAGGTGTTGCAAAAACCTATCTTTTAGGGACCTTTTGGTCTTCCCTGTGTATTGAATTTTACAAAGATCACAAGTAAGAAGATAGACGACATGTGTTGTAGCACAATTGATGAAAAATCTAATATCATTCTCCATACTGGATACAAATTTATCGCCTTCATGTATAAAACTACATGTCTTGCATATGGGACGTCGACATTTGAAACATCCCTTCTTCTGTTTCAACCAACATTTGTTTTTCGTAGGTTTTATATCTGAGGGCGACAAATAGTTGGCTAAAGTTTTTGCTCTCTTAGGATTAAATTCACATCCTGAATCTAGAATTTCTTTGATGATTGAATCAGAGTACAGAATGGGAAGAGATTCCTTGATTATATTACATATTTTAGTGTATTCTACACTATATGTAGTGATAAACTTGATCTTACTCATGTCATCCTTGTTACCTTTGTGTCTCTTGGGCTTATATTGAAGTAGCTGTTCTCTGGGAATCTGATCCACATCTTCTTTTGCTGTTAGGAGAATTCCATCTCGATACCCTCGCTGTTTAAATCTGTTTGTAGCCTCACTGGCCTGGCGCTGATATTCACCTTCTTTAGAACAGTTTCTTTTAATGCGGATGTATTCCGCTTTTGGTATCCCCCTCAAGACATGTCGTGGATGACAAGATTCAAATTGTAGCAGGGTATTACCCGCAGTTTTCTTTCTATACATCTTGGTTTGTATGAGAGACCCAATTTCCCCACCCTGGACAGTGAGGTCTAAAAAATCCACACTGCTTTGACTGTGTGTGCCAGTAAATGCAATGCCTTGCTGGTTGCAATTGAGGTATTGACAGAAAAGATCTGCCCTAGTAGCATCACAGTCCAGGATGAAGAACAGATCATCAATATAACGATGATATTGGATTATCTCTTCCTTAAATGGATTACTGTCTCCAAAGACGTGGGACAGCTCCCACCAGTCCATAAATAGGCTGGCATAGGATGGGGCAAATTTTGCCCCCTCGCTGTCCCACGTCTTTGGAGATAGTACTCTGTTTGAAACATAAAATAATTATGTGTTAGCAGATATTCAATTGCTCTCATCAAAAATGTCTTGGTGGCTTCTTCAAAGTCCCACACAGAATTAATGAATAATTCTATAGCTTTAAGGTCTTTAGAATGCTCTATAGATGTATATAATGAGGTAACATCCACGACCATAAGTCTATAGTTAATTTTCCATTTAACTTTAGCAATTTTATTTATGAAAGATGTGGTATCTTGTATATAACTAGGCAACTGACATACCAACGGCTGCAAAAACGTGTCAACAAGTTCAGAGAGTGCTTCATTTAGAAACCCTATACCCGCAATAATTGGTCTACCAGGCGGGGATAGGGGATCCTTGTGAAGTTTAGGCAACTGATGAAAAATTGGTGTCACCGGATGTGACACTATCAATTTTTCCCCAACAGATTCTGAATATATATATATATATATATATATATATATATATATATATATATATATATATATATATATTCCTTGACAATCTGACCCCTTTTACCATAGCTCGGAAATCCCACACTGATCCTCAGCCCTGGCATACTCCTCTGACATGGTACCTACGCAGATGTTCATGTACTGTTGAGTGGCACTGGGGAAAATCTCGGAGTTAAAATTATTTTCTTCATTACAAGCTCATCTTGAACTCCTACTATTCTGCCCTTAATCTCTATAAGCAACATTACTTCTCTACTCTTATTTCTACTCTTTCTTAAAATCCAAAACGTCTGTTCTCTACTTTCAATACTCTTCTCCGCCCACCACCACCTCCTAATACAATTTCTCTGTCAGCTCAAGTCTATGCCAGTCACTTCAATAACAAAATTGAATCCATCAGAAATGAAATCAGCTCTCAACATAGTTCTATTCTCTCACCCCCTCAAACTTTTGCATTCAACCACAACTCACATAGCCACATAGCCATAAATTTAGTTCTTTCTCTTCTGTTACTGAGGAAGAAGTTACTGCACTTATATTGTGCTCTCACCTAACTACCTATCCCCTTGACCCTATTCCCTCACAGCTACTCCCCTCACTCTCGAAAACCTTCTCTTGATCCAACCTTCCCATCCAACTACCGCCCTATTTCCCTACTCCCTCTTGCATCAAAGCTTCTCGAAATGCTAGTATATGCACGCCTATCTCATTTCCTTACATTAAACTCCCTCCTTGACCCACTGCAATCTGGATTTCATCCCCATCACTCCACAGAGACAGAAATCATTAAGGTTACCAACCTACTTACAACAGAATCAAAGGCCACTTCTCTCTGCTTATCCTCCTTGATCTGTCCGCAGCCTTTGATACTGTTGACCACCCTCTTTTGCTCCAAACCCTCCAATCATTTGGCATTTGTGACACAGCCCTCTCATGGTTCTCTTCCTACCTGTCAAACCGTACCTTTAGTTTAGCCTTCTCTGGGGCCTCCTGTGCCCGGTCACCACTTTCTGTTGGGGTACCGCAAGGCTCTGTCCTTGGTCCCCTTTTTTCACTCAATCTAAACATCATCATTATGTTCCCTAATGAAGTCCCAGTGATTCCAATATCATTTGTATGCCGACAACACCCAAATCTACTTCTTTGCACCAGACCTATCTCCTTCCTTGCTAACCCGTGTCACTTACTGTCTTTCTCACACCTCTTCCTGGATGTCCTCTCACTACCTCAAGCTAAATATCTCCAAAATTGAGCTCCTTATTTTCGCCCTTCTTCCAAAATCTCCACCCCCAATCTCTCTATAACAGTCGACAACTCCATCATTAACCCTACCACGCATGCCCGATGTCTTGGGGTCACACTTGACTAAGATCTTTCTTTCACTCCTCGCATTTAACTAGATTATGAGTTTTGCGCTAAACAGGGTGCGGGGCGAATGCAACAAAAGTTGCGTTATTTCACCCTCCCTAGCGCTGCCATTACGAGTTCTTGAAAAGCCTCCTTGTGCATATGGGCTGCTTTGACATGCTTGTGCTGGCTTTCCCCCATAGACATCAATGGGGAGAGTGTGTTAGAAAAAAAACTAACACCTGAAGTGCGGAATGGCGATCACAGTAACGCAACACCATTGATGTCTATGAGGGAAAAAAGTTATGTTTAAACCTAATACCTTAACATAAACCCCAAGTCTAAACACCCCTAATCTGTTGCCCCGACATCACTGCCACCTAAATAAAGTTAACCCCTAATCTGCTACTCCCGGCATCGCCAACACCTAAATAAAGCTATTAACCCCTAATCTGCTGCTCCCGACATTGCCGCCACTAGTAAAACTTATTAACCCTTATTTAGCAACTAGCCGACAATGCCGCCACTATAATAAATTTATTAACCCATAAACCTCTGGCCTCCCACATCACTGCCACTAAATAAACCTATTAACACCTAAACCACCAGCCCCCCACATCACAAAAAAACTAAATTAAACTATTAACCCCTAAACCTAACAACCCCCAAACTTTATATTAAAATTACAATATCCCTATCTTAAAATAAATACAAACTTACCTGTGAAAGTAAAAAAAAACTAAGTTTAAACTATAAATTAACCTAACATACCTATTATATTAAACTATTATACTAAAATTAAAATAACTACCAATTAAACAAAACTAAATTACACATTCAAAAACTAACACTATTAAAAAATTAAGTCTAAAATTACAAAAAATAAGAAATACTAAATTACAAAAAATAACAAACAAAATTATCAAAAATAAAAACAATTACACCTAATCTAATAGCCTTATAAAAATAAAAAAAAGCCCCCCAAAATAAAAAAACCCTAGCCTATAATAAACTACCAATAGCCCTTAAAAGGGCCTTTTGTATGGCATTGTCCTAAAGAAATCAGCCCATTTACCTGGAAAAAATACAAAGACCCCCCAACAGTAAAACCCACCACCCAACCAAACCCCTCAAATAAAAAAAACCTAACTCTAACAAAAACCTAAGCTACCCATTGCCCTGAAAAGGGCATTTGTATGGGCATTGTCCTTAAAAGGGCATTCAGCTCTTTTACCTAAAGCCCAAAACCCTAATCTAAAAAAAAAAACACCCAATTTAAAAAAAAAAAAAAAAAAACCTAACACTAACCCCTGAAGATTCACTCACAGTTTCTGAAGTCCGGGCATCCACCCTCATCCAGGCTGCGAGAAGTCTTCACCATAAATTATATTTTTGATAATTTTGTTTGTTATTTTTCGTAATTTAGTATTTTTTATTTTTTGTAATTTTAGACTTAATTTTGTTTAGTAGTGTCAGTTTTTTTAAGTGTAATTTTTTTAATTGGTAGTTATTTTAATTTTAGTATAATAGTTTAGTATAATAGTTATGTTAGGTTAATTGTTAGTTTAAACTTTTATTTATTTTAAGATAGGGATATTGTAATTTTAATTTAAAGTTAGGGGGTGATAGGTTTAGGGGTTAATAGTTTAATTTATTAGTGGCAATGTGGGGGGCTGGCGGTTTAGGGTTAAATAGGTTTATTTAGTAGTTGAGATTTGGGGGGTGTATGCGGTTTAGGGGTTAATAGGATTAGTTAGTGGCGGCGGTGTCGGGAAGCGGCAGAATATGGGTTAATAACTTTATTATAGTAACAGGGATGTGGGTGGGCGTCAGATTAGGGGTTAATAGGTTTTAAATTGTGTTTGCGATGCGGGAGGGCCTCGGTTTAAGGGTTAATAGTTTATGGGTGTTAGTGTACCTTGAAACACTTTAGTTAAGAGTTTTGTAAAACATTTTTGTTACACAAAATCCATTACTACTGCTTCCAGATGACGGTATGGATCATGTCGGTATAGGCTGTAACGCAAGCATTTTAGTCTAACTGCACAACCTGTAATACCGGCGCTATGGAAATCCCACACAAAAACATAATTTTTTTGAGTGCGGGATTGACGTGGTGTTACAGGCTGCAATGCTTGCGAAATATAGCTACACCGACATGACTCGTAATGGCTGCGTTACTGGTTTTACTCTGAAATTGCCATTTTTTTTTTCAGCGTTAAAAATGTAGTGCACGGGGGGCGGAGCCAGCAGCCAACTCAGAAAGACGTGCTATATCAGAGCTCCTGATGTTTGATTATAAAACTCTTATATTTCTAGTATGATGGGATCATTTATACCTCAATCCTTGACCATTTATATGATATACAGCAAGAGGACACATAATATGGGTCAATGAAGCGGAATAGCTGGCAAAACAGAGGATGCAAGGACTTTTTCTGTTTGCAGCGACTACTGCATGAGGCAAGCCACCATTTTGGAGACACCTAAGTATCATTATTTTACTCAAAGATACAACCTCTCCCTCCTAAATGCCTTTTCAGCTATATTATGGAGAGGCAAATTGTATCTGCACTTCACCGACTGGGGCTCTTACTAGACAACCACCAGCAAGCCCTTACTAGAGAGTTGAAAGCTGCTATGAACCCGCAGCTGCCTGAGCCACTGCCGGTGGTAATAAGGGAGGTTGCCGGTCCCTATGAGCTCAATACGGCACATCGGAAAATTATTTCAACTCAGGAGATAGAGGAGAAATGCATCCCAGCAATTCAGAACCCCAGTCCTGAGAAGCCGGTACGGATGCGTCTTGGCAAGCGATACAGCGCTCCACAGTTTTCCGATGTGCACACAGATTCAGAGCTGCATAGTGTCCTGCAGATAAAGGAAACCCGGAGACAGTGGAAAGAAAGGAATCCGTCATGTAAGCTAACAGCTGCAACTAGCGCTCCTACTGACAATGTGGATTTAGCCTTGATCAGAAACTCAGACCCAGAGGTGCTACTGAGCGAGTTACTGGAGGCTGAGACTCGGCTGGAGCTATCTTTCAAACAACGCTCCCTGCCTGTGTTATCTTTGAGCCATGCCTACCGCTCCAGTGAGGGATGTCCTGATGCTCGAGCTGGAATCGGGTAAACATTCTTTTTGTGAGGCCCCGGACAGATCAGGAGAATTGATTTGTGGTCAATTGACTGATCTTTTGGGGGAATAAGATAAAAACCTGTTAATTACAACCCTCGGACTCCTTCACCGATTGTCTATCTACAGCAGGGTACACGCGGTCCCTAACTGCGCTCATACTTAGTTTTGTTTAGAACTGTTGTTGAAACGGACACAGACTGCCGGTTCTTTTGAGTGCTACCATCAAGAAAGAAACTGCATGAATGTGTACCTAAGATTTTTATATGCAGCTTTATATATTTTGTCATGTTACATCCTATAATAACCCATTACCACTAAATGTAATGTCTCAAGATAGCCCCTTATATCTGCTTAATGTATACAAGAACTCTTTTTCCTTTATGTATGTAATTTATTATATACCAGCTGTACTCTTCACCTAATTTGGTGGCGTGCATATTATGCCTGTTATCATACGGTTCTTTAGGCTGGGACATCTTAATGAGAGTTATTTAACTGGATATCGATGCCTAACCTATTATACCAGCTAATTGCCTAATGCAGACAATGTCTAATGATTTCCCTCCCTCAGCAATTCTTACTTACTGCCTAGTAAGCTTGGCGTGTATATTAAGCCTATTAACATACGGTTCTTTAGACTGGGACATTTTAAGGGGAGTCATTTAACTAGATATCGATGCCTAATCTCTTATAGCAGTTAATTGTCTAATGCAGATAATGTCTAACGATTCCCCTTCCTCAACATCTCTTACTTACTGCTTAGTAAGCTCATATAGCAACCCCTTCCTACCTCTAGCTAAACTTACTATTACTATAAGTTAAAAGTAAGATGCTCCCATTAGAAAAACCTAAGGAAATGCATAAACTATGTATAGGATTGGAAGCCCCTTTTAAGTACATTGCATACATCAGCTGGGACAGTCACTGAGTATAGTCTGTATGAATCTAATATACTCTATAATTGTGCTGTCCGTGGCCGAGACAGTGTAATGCAACTTCTTTAGGGAATGTAGACTAGTTCAAACTATATTACTCAGTCTCACGTACTAATTATTAAGTAATAAAACTTATTGTGTTTAGTAGGTTAGCATTATTTCAACAGAAATCTGCATATTGATGATAGGTTCCTATGGTATGCACCCAATCATCTTAAATGGCATACAGTGACTCAATTCATATGCCAGCCTCATCACTATGTTTATGACAGAGAGGCATGATTTCTTATTATATAACCTGATAATAGTTAGATCTTATTTAGTTTATGTTGTTTTCATAACTGATGTCTCGCCTTCTTCAGTATATATATATATAGAGCAGAAGAGCATTGTTATATATATATCTAGTTAGTTCCATATTGTTCTGAACAGAATTATATCCCATTCGCACTAGATCATGAGTATAGTTAAATGTATTTTGTTAGCCATCACACGAGCAGCTGTAATAATTCCACCATCATACTAGACCCCCTAGCCTTACATAGCTTGTGTCTTGAGTACTCATATAGTCCCTAGTAGAGAACTGAGCATTAAAATTGTTTCCTCCTACCTATATAAGAGTCCAACAACCAGTTTCTGCTTCCATCCCTCAATGTTTGAAATATAGCCATGTTTAAATTTGTTTTCTTATCTTTGTTATATACTTCGTGTTCGGTTTAATGTCCTGGTCAGATCCATAATGCATTCCTTAACTTAGCTCCAGTATAACTTGTTAACAGATGGAAAATACGCTGCTTAGATGTTTCCAAACAATACTTTTCAGTTTGAGGGCCTACTCTCGATCTACTGTGGTCTCTCAATATATGTTATAATGGATGCTGCTGGGCTGTGTTAGCTGGGAAAGCACGGCTCAGCATATCAGATAAATTAATGATCTTGATTTGGGGTATGTATGTAGTAACTAACAGTATACATGGTGTTGGAGATATCTGACTATGTGGGTACTCTATTTGTCTCTGTTTTTCATATACTCAGTTATTCCCCCCTGTTTATATCCTTTTTAGGAAGCTACCCTTATTTTTGCATACCCTAGCTTAAATTTACTCACGATGTAAAGAGAGGGTAATTCTTTTATTTGTAGTGTATTTTAAAGCTCTGAGTTATCAGCGCATTTACAAACGCGATATACTAACTGGCTCCGCCCTCCACCCCTCCTACTTTATTTTGAGCGGCTCTCGTCCGCTGTATCCCCCTTCCCCATAAAACTATAGAGCTACCTCCTCCCTAGCCCTATCCTTATCTGAATAGATACCCTAATCTTCTTCTTATATAGCTAGGAGAGGACCATTCTTATTTATATTACATTTATGATACTCTATAATAAAACTGAAGTCTCTCTATGAGATAGCCCATATTTTAAAGTAACGCTTGAGATATTTGACTACATTACATTGCTAATTATAATGTGTATTAATTGATCTGTAAATGTTTTGGGGCATACTCTATATTTTGTATTTGTTTATGACTTCAATAAAAAATATTAAAAAAAAAAAAATGTAATGCACAACTCGTAATCTAAGTGATTCAGTCCTTGGCTAAATCATGCCACTTCCACTCTAAAATTAGACATTTCCTTACACAAGACACAACTAAGATTTTAATACACTCTCTCATCCTTTCCCAACTTGATTACTGAAACTCTGTCCTCTCTGGTCTTCCCAGTTGCCACCTAGCTCCTTTAAAATCCATAATGAATGCCTCTGCCTGGCTCATCTTCCTTACACTTCGCTCTTTATCTGCTGTACCTCTCTGCCAATCCCTTTACTGACTTCCTCTTGCCTCCAGGATTAAACACAAAATTCTCACTCTGACATACAACGCCCTAAACTGCACTGCTCCCCCCTATATCTCAGACCATGGGGGATAATTATCAAGCAATCAACCTGAAATACGCTGGAATTCCGCAGCATAATTGTGGCGAGCTTGTTCCGACCTAGTTATCAAAGCCTACAGACCGGCAAAAGTTTAAATCTGTGACGTAACATACGATCCGCCGGTCTCAATCAGACAGAGATCGATGCTTACGTCATTACAGATGTTCCAAATACACATTCGGCACTATTTGACACTTTTTCAAAGTTATCAAATAGTTAACCGGCACGCTCGTGGCTATTCCTGCCCAGCATACCTGGTTTTCAATCCACCACCCTGGAGGTCGCGGATGCCATAGGAATCAATGGGAGTCGGAAAGCAGCGAAAGCTTATGTTCGATGCTGCAAGATATCCCGTTGATTTATATGGTAGAAAACCAGTTACGTTTACACCTAACACCTTAGCATAAACCCTAAGTCTAAACACCCCTAATCTGCCACCCCGACATCGCCACCACTTACATAATGTTACTAAATAAAAGTATTAACCCCTAAACCCCTGGCCTCCCACATCACTACCACTTACTAAACCTATTAACCGCTAAACCACCAGCCCCCAACATCACCATAAACTAAATTAAACTATTAACCCCTTAACCTAACAACCCGCTAACTTTATATTAAAATTATAACATCCTTATCTTATAATAAATTTAAAATTACCTTTAGAATTAAATTAAACAATATTAAACTATTAATTAACCTACCCTAACTATTATACTAAAATTAAATTAAACTATATTAAACTATTAATTAACCTACCCTAACTATTATACTAAAATTACATTAAAATACCAATTAAAATAACTATATTACATATTTAAAAACCTAACCCTACTCAAATTATTTAAATGTACAATTAAAAATTACTAAATTACAAAAAATAAAAACACTAAGTTACAAAAATAAAAAACACTAAGTTACAAAAAATAAAAAACCATAGTATCAAAAATAAAAAAGAATTACACCTAATATAATAGCCCTATCAAAATAAAAAAAAACTTAGCCTACAATAAACTACCAATGGCCCTTAAAAGGGCCTTTTGCTGGGCATTGCCCCGAAGAAATCAGCTCTTTTACCTGTAAAAAAGAAATACAACCCCCTAACAGTAAAACCCACCACCCACACAACCAACCCCCCAAATAAAAACCCTATCTAGAAAACCTAAGCTCCCATTGCCCCGAAAAGGGCATTTGTATGGACATTGCCCTTAAAAGGGCATTTAGCTCTTTTACTGCCCAGACCCTATGCTAAAAATAAAACCCACGCAAAAAAAAAACCCTTAAATAAACCTAACACTTACAGTTCTTGAAGTTCCGCTTGAAGGATCCATCCAGCCACAAAGAAATCTTCATCTGGACAGCCTCTTCCATCTTCATCCATCCGCCGAAGTCTTCATCCATGCGACCTCTTCTATCTTCATCTATCCGGCGAGGAGGGAGTCCATCCTGAAGATATCCAGCATGGAGCGGGTCCATCCTGAAGACATCCGACGAGGAGCTCCTCTTCAATACGGTCTCCGCCGTAAACTGGATCTTAAATGCAAGTGACATCATCCAAGATGGCGTCCCTTGCATTCCTATTGGCTGAAAGGTTCCAATCAGCCAATAGGATTAGAGCCGCTAAAATCCTATTGGCTGTTCCATTCAGCCAATAGGATTTGAGTAGCTCTCATCCTATTGGCTGTTCCAATGTATGTGGATCGTCGGGGTTAGTTTTAGGTTTATTTAAGTTTTTTGGGTGGGTTTTATTTTTAGAGTAGGATCTGGACAGTAAAAGATCTAAATGCCCTTTAAAGGGCAATGCCCATACAAATGACCTTTTCAGGTCAATGGGGAGCTTAGGGTTTTATTTGGGGGGGTTGGTTGTGTGGGTGGTGGGTTTTACTGTTTAATGGGGGTTTATTTTTCTTTTACAGGTAAAAGAGCTGATTTTTGGGGGGCAATGTCCTTCAAAAAGGCCCTTTTAAGGGTAGTTTATTGTAAACTAGGGTTTTTTTTATTTTGGGTGGGCTTTTTTATTTTGATAGGGCTATTAGATTAGGTGTAATTCTTTTTTATTTTTGATACTGTGGTTTTTATTTTTTGTAACATACACCTAGATTACAAGTTTTGAGGTAACAGGGATGCGGTGCTAACGAGCAGTTTTCCCTCACTGCTCACCTGCAGACAGCGCTGGTATTACGGGTTTTTAGAAACCCGGCGTTAGCCGCAGAAAAGTGAGCGTAGAGCAAAATTTTGCTCCACATCTCACCTCAATACCAGCTCTGCTTACGGTAGCGGTGAGCTGGCAAAACGTGCTTGTGCACGATTTCCCCATAGGAATCAATGGGGGAGAGTCGGCTGAAAAATAAACTAATACCTGCAAAAAAGCACCGTAAACCTCTTAACGCAGCCCCATTGATTCCTATGGGGAAATACATTTTATGTCTACACCTAACACCCTAACATGAACCCCAAATCTAAACACCACTAATCTTACACTTATTAACCCCTAATCCGCCACCCCCGACATTGCCGATACCTTCATTATATTATTAACCCCTAATCTGCCGCTCCGGACACCGCCGCCACCTACATTGTACTTATTAACCCCTAATCTGCTGCCCCAACATTGCCGACACCTACATTATATTTATTAACCCCTAATCTAAAATCTAAATAAAATAACTACAATTAACTAAATTATTCCTATTTAAAACTAAATACTTGCCTAAAATAAAACCTAACCTAAGTTACAATTACACCTAACTCTACACTATAATTAAATTAATTCGCTAAACTAAATACAATTAAATACAATTATCTAAAGTACGGAAAAAAACACTAAATTACAGAAACTAATTAAACCTAATCTAATCCCCCTAATAAAATGAAAAGCCCCTCAAAATAATAAAAGCCCTACCCTATACTAAATACTAAATTACAAATAGCCCTTAAAAGGGCCTTTTGCGGGGCATTGCCCCAAAATAATCAGCTCTATTACCTGTAAAAAAATGTACAATATCCCTGCAACATTAAAACCCACCACCCACACACCCAACCCTACTCTAAAACCCACCCAATACCCCCTTTATAAAACCTAACACTAACCCCTTGAAGATCACCCTACCTTGAGAAGTCTTCACCCAACCGGGCCGAAGTCCTCAACAAAGCAGGGCAAAGTGGTCCTCCAGACGGGCAGAAGTCTTCATCCAAACTGGGAAGAAGAGGTCCTCCAGACGGGCAGAAGTCTTCATCCAGACGGCATCTTCTATATTCATCCATCCGGTGCGGAGCGGCTCCATCTTCAAGACATCTGACGCGGAGCATCCTCTTCAAACGATGTTCAACTGAAGAATGAAGGTTCCTTTAAATTACATCATCCAAGATGGCGTCCCTTCAATTCCAATTGGCTGATAGAATTCTATCAGCCAATCGGAATTAAGGTAGAAAAAATCCTATTGGCTGATGCAATCAGCCAATAGGATTGAGCTCGCATTCTATTGGCTGATCCAATCAGCCAATAGAATTGAGCTTAATCCTATTGGCTGATCCAATCAGCCAATAGGATTGAACGAATAAATCACAGCACTCAATTTAGCAAAAAATCAAATTGAATACAAAATAAAAAAATAATAGAAACAGTTTGCTATACTCCAAATTAGTCCTAAAAACATCAGACTGGGTGTCCCCAGTCTAATAAAAACCCAGCGCCAGTAACTGTCTGTACAAAATATACAGTATAATCAAGTATATCAAGAATGCCTAAATGGGCATAAAATAAATAGTGATACACAGTAAATAAATTAGATAATGCAAAATGCTGGAGAGGTAAGCCACAGTTCATCAAGATGACAATTCCTGGATTCACTAGTTATAGATGCTGGTGGCAACAATCTATGAAGCTAAAAGAGCTGATATCAAGTCCCATGGACCAGTACAAAGTATATACCAGTCCAATAATATGTGATACTGCTGTTACATAGTAGATGCAATGCTCAGTATGTATCCGATCTTACTAAAATGTGGACAGTCTAAACTGTCTTCTCCAAATTGTACTGTAGTGCAGCACTCCAGGGATGACACCCGCCACTTGTTACAAATATGTAAAATGTAAATACTACCCTCAGCATTATTCTATGTAACGCCGATCCTAAGATGTTATCAAGTTGTGGCACTTAAGAGTTTATACCCGCTGCAGTATACACACAGTCCCAAAATAGTCTCTGACAAGTATCACATAGATAGTATGTAACAATCTCAACCATCCATTGTAGGGGCTTCTCTTGGAAGCTGAAAGTTGCAAACCGGAATTTTAATGTCCTTTGTATTACCGCCTGCTCACATCAAACAACATGGATCCTGGCATTGTCATTCAGAGGCGACAGGTGTTTTGGGCGTTTTTATGTGTTTATATGTATAGAAATGACTGTAAATACATATACACACAAATAAAAATAAATAAATGCATCTGAACACACAAACAAACATATACAGTGTGTGTATATATATATATATATATATATATATATATATATATATATATATATATATACTGAGGCAATATATATGTACTGAGGCAATTCATTATGGAGGATGTATTACTATGTTCCACTATCTATCTTATTGCTAATAACCATTGCAATAGCTATTCTTCATACTTGCATGTAACTCACTATCTATCTTATTGCTAATAACCATTGCAATAGCTATTCTTCATACTTGTATGTAATTCTTTGTAATTGTTGCTATACTGCCATTATTGTTGTTCCTGAAATCTTTACAAAGCACCTATCACTACTTAGATCCCTAAAAATTTACCTGTCCGGTAATTATCCCTTGTATTGACTTGGGTACCATGTACAGCTTGGGTGTAGCAGTGTACTAGGTGTCTTTGTATTGTATTTTTGCCAATATTATGATTATGATGTGCACATCTTCAGGGTTTTAATTGGCCACATGTACTATATTGTTTGTTCAACATACTTTACTTTGTGTTGCTAACATATACCCAAGGCCAGCACACAACTGGCCTATTGCTATGTTTAGACAGTTAGGATTTACTTCTTTCTGTACTATTAATAAATTATTTTTTGTTCTCAGTGATTGTACTGGTCAGAGATTCATTCCAATTGTTTAATTTAGCTACACTTTTGAGCTATTTTTTATAAAAAAAAAGAGTGCTTGATTCCCTATCTATACAGGGCCTTAAGAAATGTTTGATGGTCCTTGTTCTCCTCTTGTAGTTTGTTGAAGAATATATATATATATATATATATATATATATATATATATATTTACAGTATATATAGATATATATACATAATACATACATATTTAGACATGTATATGTATGTATCTCTATGTTAAAGCCCTTTTTCCCGAACACCTGAGACCTCACATCTTTGCAATTTTTTAAAATATTTTTTATTAGATGTTATTATTAATTTAACTAAACTTTTAAATATAATTTTGATGTGTTTTGTGCAACTTTTTAGATGAGAGTAACATTTAAACAGACCTCTGAAGTCGTGCTATCTTGTTGTGCGTTACATTAAGTTGCGCTCAAGCGAATGTATTTACTTTCAACCTGTGATACGCGCGCTACTTCTGACACAATGAACCCATTTGCACTCACACACAACAGTTAGTGTGCACCTTTCAAGAACTGCTGGTGCAATGATAAATGCCGAGAGCGTATTCTGTCGGCATTTATCGATGTGCAGCGGACATGATCCGCAATATCGGATCATGTCCGCTCTCACATTCATAAATAGGCCCTAAAGACATTGGAAATAAATATATAAAGCAGCCACATGGAAAAATGAATGGAAAGTACTCAGAATACTATTCATATTCAGTACAATTTATAAGTGGAGTTTACACAGAATACTGCCTTTCCAAAACCATGCAATTACTAGCTGTTATGATTGACTAGCTTTTATGATGCACTTCAACACAGCAAAATGTACAAAAAGGCAAAACCTATAACTTCACATATTAATAGATTAGAATTTGCATCGCTGTAGCAACCATTTCTTCTTGTTTTTAATACATACATAAGCTGGGTTTCTTATTCATTTGAAAAGGATAAGAAGGCTGTCTTAGATCTTTTATCCTCTTTGAAGCCATGTGCTTAATGTTTTAAAATTGGGGTCTAATATCTAGGATTCAAAATATGACCCTGGAGAACAATTTTCAGCAATCCCACATTTTGTAAAGTGGCCTAGGAGGTCATGTGACATCTGAGCATTTCTTGTCTGTTATTTATATTAAGACCCTAACCCACATACATAGCATGAGGCTTAGTGTGGTCAGGGCCATGCTGATAATTTCATTGTATTTAGTGCAAATCATAAAAAAATAGTTGCTACATCTGAGTCAGTAAGTAGTTTTATTAGTAAGTCAATAGAGTTTGTATTTTCTTATTTTAAACACAGTATGTATAGATCATAATGCTAAAGCAGGCAGTATTTCTTGGCAGCTTATTCTTACTGAAGAATATGTTATTTCCTCAACGCTTCCATACCCTGGCTCTCAACACTCTTGGGAACCTCTCATGACTGTATTGTGATTATGGGAATGAGAGTTTATTTATTGAGAGCTATTTATTATAAGTGCAGGTAAACTGAAGCAAAAATAAAAAAATAATAAATATGTGGAAATGTATTTGGTAAACGTGTTAAGCAAAAGGAAATGTTATAATTCATCACCACACTTTAAAATTACTACCAGTGCTCATTGTAAATAAAATGGGACTCAGTAAAAATATAAAGTTGAATGTGATTAGACCCAAATCACTAGAATACACCTGGATACAGGAGAAACATAGCCTAGAGTTCTGTTATTTCAGATAATTCATGGATAACAAACTTTCGCCAATATGTATTATAAGGCGAGCAGACAAGCTTCTCAATTTGAGAAGCTTACCGGTCACCTTTGCGTCATATGGGCAGTGGATTCTGTTTGGCCATTGTCCTTATGTATCACTACACGCTCAAGCGAGCATGTAAAGCCCATCCCTTCTTTCGTGCAAACAACAATCGTGTGAAAGAAGGGCTGGTCAATCACCCCAAGCAAGCGAGCTTGGGGGGATTTCTTTCCGCCACCTCAGCTGTCTGATGATCGCTGCTTCTTACAATGCGGGAATGATCAAACATCAACATCATGATGAAATGATAAAACTAATACTAAAATACTGTCTTTATTGTTAAAACCACATTCTTAAGAGAATGCAAAAAATAAATCTACAATAACTTAGTGTATTGGGGCTTTAGGGAAATAAACTGTTTTTATTTGCATGTTACCAGTTATCAGTGCACAGACGGGATCATCATTTCAAACCTCCATTAAATTGCTGCTATTTATTACACAGTGGCTGTCTGGCACTAACTTACACAGGCCATCTACCCCTGTCAGAAAAATGATTTATCACTGTCAAAAGCTTAATTACACAATTAATTAATAGCCTCACTTTTAAAATGCTTTCCAATGCAACTTGACACTCATTAGTTTAATTTATGAATAATTAGTTTCAAAGTATATTAGTCTGCCAAGTACTATCGCTAAAAGAAATACATAGACTATTTAGCATTATTAGTAAATATGATTTTAAATACTTTCTGATCCTTTTATTTTTTTAAAAAAATAGTAAAAAAAATTAGGATTTCATTATTGTTTAATCAAAAATAATAGTAAAAATAATATTGCACACCAAGATAATTTAAATGATAGAAACATATATTTGTGAATAATATAATTTTTTTTATAAAATGCACTCAGTCATTCATGCAGATTAGACTTGGAAAAGGAAATATACTAAAAGTATAAGAATTAATTATAATTCTTTGAGTAATAGTAAACTTTGTTTTCCAGATTTTTAAGAAATATTTATTTGCTGAATTACTTAATACATGTGCCTAGATTCTGAACAGCCCTCAGTGAAAAATACATATGTGCTATTGCCAGCTCTTCTTGATTCGGATGAGTATCATTCATATTTGGTAAGGGATAATAACGCTGTTATCTACAAAGACTATACAACTCTTCTGTGACAACATAAATCATTTAGATGTTTCAATACACACACACAAAAAAACACAAATAAATGCCCCCTTATGTGCTCAAAGTTGTCACTGTGGTTAGTAGAACAAACACTCCAAAGAAATATATGTCAAACTGTCCACTCTCTACAACTCACCTTATTCAGTGGATTACATCTCCAACTCTCTGTGAAGAACATTTAATTAACTATATCCATCACCCATCTTTGTTAAGTCTTTCAGTTGTCTAATATTCCTTTCATTTTTCTGATCACTGTCTTTTTACATCATTTTACATCATTTTTTTTAAAGATACAGCCATATGTTCCCAATATAAAAATAAAAAAAGACTGACCATCTTTACCATCCTCACCTTTGTTCAGCACCCATGAGCTTCTATCCCATCTCTGGTTTTTTAAGACAACCTCCTCATAATAAATGAAGTTCAAAAACATTGACAAAACATACTATAATCTTACGTTACAATCCATTATACTTCACTTTTCTTTATAAAATATATATCCACATTATAGCAACTTATACATATCAGCCTTTAATATTAAACCTATTTATTAACCCTTGTTTGTTTGATTTTCATCACATCCTAGAGTACCCTTCAACACTGCTCTTTTTGTGTTATTTGTTCTAGGTTAGTTAAACCTATGTGCTATTTATTTTGTTGGCAATAAGTTAAAGGGACATAAAACCCAAAATTAAGGTTTAATGATTCAGATATAGGCCTCTATTTATCAAGCTGTCAACCGCGAATACATTGGAATTCTGCAGCATATTTGTGGTGATCCTGATTCACCCTACAGACCAGCAAAAGTAGAATATAGTGATGTAACATACGATCCGGCGGACTCAGTCTGACACAGATAGATGGTTACATCACTCCAGATGTTCCGAATGCAAGTTTGGCACAATCTGACTACTTTTGGAAGTTATCAAAAGTCTACTAGGTACGCTCGCCACTATTCCGGCCCAGCGTACCTGGTTTTAAATCCGCCGCCCTGGAGGCGGCGGATGCCATAGGAACCAATGGGAGTCTGACAGCAGCAAAAGATCATGTTTGCTGCTGCCTGATATCCCATTTATTTCTATGGGAATGTCTACACCTAACACCCTAACATGTACCCCGAGACTAAACACCCCTAATCTGCCCCCCTACACCGCCGCCACCTACATTATACATATTAATCCTTAAACCGCCGCTTCCGGCCCCTGCCACATCTAAATAAATTTATTAACCACTAAACCGCAGCTCCCGGAGCCCACCACAACTCTATTAAAGTGTTTAACCCCTAAACCGCCACTCCCGGACCCCGCCACAACTCTAATAAACGTATTAACCCCTAAACCGTCGCTCCCGGACCCCGCCGACCCTAAATAAACTTATTAACCCCTAAACCACCTCTCCCGGACCCCGCCGCCACCTACATTATATTTATTAACCCCTAATCTTCCCCCCTACACCGCCGCCACAATAATAAACATATTAACCCCTAAACCTAAGTCTAACCCTAACACCCCCCTAACTTAAACATAATTTAAATAAATCTAAATAAATATTACTATAATTAACTAAATTATTCCTATTTAAAACTAAATAATTACCTATAAAATAAACCCTAAGATAGATACAATATAATTACACTACACTACACTACACTACAACACCGTAGCATAAAACTCTTAACTAAAGTTCTAAAAAGTACACTAACACTCATAAACTACCTATTAACCCCTAAACCGAGGCCCTCCTACATAGCAAACACTAAAATAAATATTTTAACACCTAATCTGCTGAACCGGACATCGCCGCCACTATAATAAACATATTAACCCCTAAAGCTCCGCACTCCCACCTTGCAAACATTAGTTAAATATTATTAACCCCTAATCTGCCGTCCCTAACATCGCCACCACCTACCTACATTTATTAACCCCTAATCTGCTGCCCCTAACGTCGCCGCCACTATATTAAATGTAATAACCCCTAAACCTAAGTCTAACCCTAACACCCCCTAACTTAAATATAATTACAATAAAATAAAATTAATACAATCAACTAAATTATTCCTATTTAAAACTAAATATTTACCTATAAAATAAACCATAAGCTAGCTACAATATAACTAATAGTTACATTGTAGCTATCTTAGGATTTATTTTTATTTTACAGGCAACTTTGTATTTATTTTAACTAGGTAAAAGAGTTATTAAATAGTTAATAACTATTTAATAACTACCTAGCTAAAATACATACAAAATTACCTGTAAAATAAAACCTAACCTAAGTTACACTAACACCAAACACTACACTATAATTAAATAAATTAATTAACTACAATTACCTACAATTAAATAAAATTAAATAAAATTATCCAAAGTACAAAAAATAAAAAACACTAGATTACAGAAAATAATAAAATAATTACAAGTTTTTTAAACTAATTATACCTACTCTAATCCCACTAATAAAATAAAAAATCCCCCAAAATAATAAAATTCCCTACCCTATACTAAATTATAAATAGCCCTTAAAAGGGCCTTTTGTGGGGCATTGCCCCAAAGTAATCAGCTCTTTTACATGTAAAAAAAAGAAATACAACCCCCACCAACATTAAAACCCACCACCCACACACCCAACCCTACTCTAAAACCCACCCAAACCCCCCTTAAAAAAACCTAACACTAACCCCTTGGAGATCACCCTACCTTGAGCCGTCTTCACCCAGCCGGGCACAAGTGGACCTCCAGAGGGGCAGAAGTCTTCATTCGATCCGGGCAGAAGAGGACCTCCAGACGGGCAGAAGACTTCATCCAGGTGGCATCTTCTATCTTCATCCATTCGGAGCGGAGCGGGTCCATCTTCAAGACATCTGATGCGGAGCATCCATCTCGGCTGACGACTAACGACGAATGAAGGTTCCTTTAAATGACGTCATCCAAGATGGCGTCCCTTGAATTCTGATTGGCTGATAGGATTCTATCAGCCAATTGGAATTAAGGTAGGAAAAATCCTATTGGCTGATGCAATCAGCCAATAGAATTGAGCTTGCATTCTATTGGCTGTTCCAATCAGCCAATAGAATGTGAGCTCAATCCTATTGGCTGATTGGATCAGACAATAGGATTGAACTACCTTAATTTCCTACCTTAATTCCGATTAGCTGATAGAATCCTATCAGCCAATCGGAATTCATGGGGCGCCATTTTGGAGGAACCTTCATTTGTAATTAGTCGTCGGCCGAGATGGATGCTCTGCATCGGATGTCTTGAAGATGGACACGCTCTCCGCCGGATGGATGGAGATAGAAGATGCCGCCTGGATTAAGTCTTCTGCCCCTCTGGAGGTCCTCTTCTGCCCAGATCGGATGAAGACTTCTGCCCCTCTGGAGGTCCACTTGTGCCCGGCTGGGTGAAGACGGCTCAAGGTAGGGTGAACTTCAAGGGGGTAGCATTAGTTTCTTTTAAGTGGGGTTTGGGTGGGTTTTAGAGTAGGGTTGGGTGTGTGGGTGGTGGGTTTTAATGTTGGGGGGGTTGTATTTATTTTTTTACAGGTAAATGCCTCGCATAAAAATCCCTTTTAAGGGATATTTGTAATTTAGTATAGGGTAGGGAATTTTATTATTTTGGGGGCTTTTTTATTTTATTAGGGGGATTAGATTAGATGTTTAGTTTATTTAATTTAATTGTAATTAGTTTTATTTAATTGTAGTTAATTTATTTAATTATTTTAATTATAGTGTAGTGCAAGGTGTAATTGTAACTTAGGTTAGGTTTTATTTTACAGGTACTTTTGTATTCATTTTAAATAGGAAGTTATTAAATAGTTAATAACTATTTAATAACTATTCTACCTAGTTAAAATAAATACAAACTTGCCTGTAAAATAAAACTAAACCCTAAGATAGCTACAATGTAACTATTAGTTATATTGTAGCTATCTTAGGGTTTATTTTATAGTTAAGTATTTAGTTTTAAATAGGACTTATTTATTTAATGATAGTAATTTTATTTAGAGTTATTTAAATTATATTTAAGTTAAGGGGTGTTAGGGTTAGGGTTAGGGTTAGGTTTAGGGGTTAATATGTTTATTATAGTAGCGGCGGTGTAGGGGGGCAGATTAGGGGTTAATAAATATAATGTAGGTGGCGGTGGGCTCTGGGAGCTGCGGTTTAAGGGTTAAACAATTTATTTAGTTGCGGCGGGGTTCAGGATCGGCAGGATAGGGGTTAATAACTTTATGTAGGTGGCGGCGGGATAGGGGCGGCAGATTTGGTGTTAATAGGTATAATGTAGGTGATGGCGGGGTCTGGGAGTGGCGGTTTATGGGTTAATACATTTATTAGAGTTGCGTCGGGGTCCAGGAGCAGCGTTTTAGGGGTTAATACATTTATTAGAGTTGCGGCAGGGTCCGGGAGCGTCGGTTTAGGGGTTAATACATTTATTAGAGTTGCGGTGGGCTCTGGTAGCAGCGGTTTAGAGGTTAATATCTTTATTTAGGTGCGGGGGGCTCCGGGAGTGGCGGTATAGGGGCAAACAGTTTAGTATAGTGTGGGTGCTTAGTGACAGGGTAGCAAAAAAGCTTTTAAAAAGCCTAAGAGCAGTGAGATCGATGACTGTTAGTTAACAACAGTCTGCTGCTCATCGCACCATACTTGGTGCACATTTTTTTTGACAGCTTTCTTGATAATTTTGGCGAAAGTATTCAGGTCCGCGGCGGCGATGTTAGGCGATCTTAGGTGAGCGTATTGGTGCCGGTGAATGCAAGAAAGTTGACGGCTTGATAAGTAGGGGCCAGAGAATGCAATTTTAAACAATTTTCTAATTTAGTTACTGTATATTATCAAATTTGCTTCATTTGCAACAATACACTACTGGGACTTGGCTGAACACATCAGTTGAGCAAATGACAAAAAGGCATATATGTGCAGCCACGAATTAGCAACTAGCTCCCAGTAGTGCATTGTTGCTCTTGAGTCATGCTATGTATGCTTCCAAAAAGGATATCAAAAGAATTACGCCAATTATATTAAATAAAAAGATTTGGAAAGCTGTTTAAAATTGGATGATCTATTCTAATCATGAAAGTTTAATTTTGACTTTACTGTCCCTTTAACTGCACAGCTGTGAGAAGCAACAATAATATAAAAATGAAAATGAGCAAAGTTGGTGAGAGGGGGTATAAGAATTATGTGTGCCTATGACATAACAAAACTGTGAAAGGTGAGTGACATGAATAAAAGGCTCTTCAAATAAAAGAACCAATGAAGGATACTTTGAAACAAACTTGAACCTACAAGAACATATTATTAACTAAGTTATGTCTAGAGGATATCAGGAAAAAACTGGATAATATTAAGGTAAATAAAACTCCAGACTCAGATGGAAAACACCCAAGGGTTTTACGGGAACATAGCACTGTTATAGACAAACCTCTACTCTTAATTTTCAAGACTCATTATCCTCAGGCATGGTACCCCAGGATTGGCGTAAAGCTGATGTGGTGCCACTCTTCAAAAAGGAAGCAGGGCTGATCCAGGAAGCTATAGACCATTTAGTCTGACATCAATTGAAGGGATTAAATTGATGAGTATATTCATATAAACAAGACTATGGGGTAGATTGATCATAGTGCAAGCTGAAATGATGCAATGTAGCACGTCATGTCCGTTGCACATTCTTGAGAACTGCGGGTTCAATGCCGGCCCCTGCAGATTCGCGGACAATCGGCCGCTAGCAGGGGGTGTCAATCAGCCCAATCGTATTCAATCGGGTTGATTTCTGTCTGCGGCCTCAGAGCAGGCAGACAAGTTATGGAGAAGCAGTCTTTAGACCGCTGCTTCATAACTTCTGTTTCCGGCGAGCCTGAAGGCTTGCGTGGAAACGGGCATCAAGCTCCATACGGAGCTGGATAAATAGGCCCCTATGAGTTCAAATAAGCATGATTTTATGATAAATAGATCATGTCAGACTAACCTAATTAGATTCTACAAGGAAGTAAGTAAAATTATAGCTAAAGGGGAATTAGTTGATGCGATATACTTAGATTTTGCAAAGGTGTTTTTTACAGTGCCACATGAGCAATTAATGAACAAAATTAAGTGACTGGGAATGGCTAAAAATGTTAGCTCTTGGATAAATAACTGTATAAAAGACAGGGAGCAACAAGTGGGAGTAAATGGATCATACTCCGATTAGAGAAAGGTAATCTATGAAGTCAATATAAAAAGGAAAGGTCCTAGGCTACAAAGCAATGCATTTTTTGCTATCGGAATCACAGTGCAGTGCCCTGTTTTTGTAATATTTCGTTTGATAGAAATATTTTGCACTCCATAGTGTGGTGTTTAAAAGGTCATTAAAGGCGTGTCTCTGTTGAAACAATTGTGCTTTTCCCATACATTCCCTAGAACTCCACTAACATTCAGGGCCTTATTCTCAAAAACTCACTATCATTGAGAGAACTCATCAGCTCATTTTTTTTGAGTATTGTAAAGTAAATGTCTCCTCTTCATATAAAGAAGGCAAAAATTGCATTTACAACAAACCCTGAGCGGCCTTGTTATAGTGGTGAGGAATCTTATAGAATCTCACCAGAGCAGAAAGCTTTAGAAAATTGGACTTTAAGTATTGAGAGACCATGTAGCAGTATTCCAATTCATAGGAAAACATTTTCTTATACATGCTTTGCATGATGTTTGGATTTCCCTAATTAGACTATCCTGACTTTCCTGCTTTGTAGCCCTTGTTACCGCAATATAAGAAACAGAGCAGGGGGCAGGCAGCGAACATATAGCATCCACTGCCTATTCACCATGAAGGAGGGAACACATTTTCCCAAGTTGGGAATCTTTTCTGTCCTCTAAAAAGTAGTACATGGAGCACATATTAAAAATATGGAAATCCAATGAAACTCATCACCCAGCCTAGTTATTTTATTGAATTGGTAGTTTAATTTAATTTTAGTATAATAGGGTAGGTTAAATAATAGTTTAAAATTAGTTTATTTTAATTCTACTAGTAAGTTTTAATTTATATTAAGATAGGGATGTTGTAATCTTAATTTAAAGTTAAGGGGTTGTTAGGTTTAGGAGTTAATAGCTTAATTTAGTTTTTGGCGATGTGGGGGGCTGATGGTTTAGGGGTTAATAGGTTTAGTTAGTGGTGTTGATGTGGGAGGCCAGAGGTTAAGGGGTTAATAAGTTTATTTAGGTTGCAGCAGTGTCGGGGAGTGGCGGAATAGGGGTTAATAACTTTATTTAGGTTGCGGCGGTGGCAGGATAGGGGTGCACACTGTTTATATGATGCAAGCAGGCATTATCCAATGAATGCAAACTAGGAAAGAGCAGCAGAATAAATTGACAGTTTCTCTCAGCCCTACAGTGGAAGTCTGTGATATTTTCTAGCCAACCAGCATTCTCAGGGGAGGGAGGGAGGGAGGGAAGTGAAGGGACGATTTTAAACTTATTGCAGAGTGCTCAGAGTCTCAGATTTGTGGAGGAACTGGAGGAGAATATACACATCCGGTGGTACTTGCGCTGCTACTTTTTTTAAGTGTGTCAGTCACAAATAATTAATTTATTTTCAATTAAAACAGACTGCAAGTTGTTCCACTAGTTTTCTCAACTGGTAGCTGTGGCTGAGAATGATTCAACAAAGGAAGCCTACTTTTAAAGTGGTTTGGTGCCCCGCCACCTCTGCTGGTCCCAGTCAGTGAGCCAATATGCCGTCCCTCTCTGACTCTCTAACAGTACAGATGGTAGTGGTGGCAGTGGCAGAGGGTTGCACCATTGCATTTGCTGTCATGTCTGTGTGGGGTCTGCCACTGATGTTCTTGTGGCTCCTTTGATAGCTGGGGAGGGAAAGGTTCTGCGGCCGCACTTTGGGGGTTGGGCCCTTTTTTGTGCGATTGTTTCTCAGTATTTTTGTTTTTATTTTAATTAAAAAGAAATGGTTGCTGTCAGCAGAATTTTTTTTTTTAAATAGTATAACTATGAAAAAAATCTAACTGTATGCAGCTTCAGAACAAACAGACTCAGTAAATCAAGTACAATAAAAGCCAACAGAAGCTTATTTATGCAACCAAAAGGTTAATACATTTTAAAAATTAAAGTGGGTATGTAAGAGAGTGTGTGTGCGTTTAGTAAAAATGGTTATTGGTTGATACAATACCATGGTGTTACTGACACTTGAAGAGTAAAACCACATTGCGCTTAGTCAACCGATGACTAATATACGATTGTGTGGACACAGTAAAATGGTTGACACAATAACATGGTGTTACTTACAGTGCACGAGTAACACCAAATTGCGCTAATTCAAACGACAAGTATGTGTGGTATGGAAAATGAGTGTGTATATGTATGTATGTGATTGTGTACTGTGTTGTATTTGTTATTTGTTTTAATCATTTGTAACCTAAAAAGAAAGTAATTATTATTAACAAAAACATGACCATTCCGGTGGAGAAGGCCATGAGAAATACAACCAGAGAAAACATTTGTAATCAACTTTTCATTTTATTTCTATTTTCAATGTTGCTCTATTATCTTGGTATCCTTTGTTGATGGTGCAAAAATGCACTACTTCATAAATAAATCATAAATAAAAATAAATGTCCCATTAATTATAGACACTTTCAGTATACTATACTAGTTAGTGTTACTGTACCTTCAAGTACACTGTTTAGTTTTACCAAAAATGCAGGGCACAAAAACTAGATGTATAAATAAAATAATAAGTTAAAAGGGATAAGGAAATCAATATTTAACTGGCAAGAATCGGAAAGAGCATGCAATTTTAAGACCCTTTTAAAATATCTTCTATTTTCAAATGTGTTTTGTTCTCTTGGTATCCCTTGTTGAAAATGAGTATGCCCATATACTGCACTAGTGGGAGCTAGCTGGTGATTGGTGCCTGCATAAATCTGTCTCTTGTGATTGGCTAACTAGATGTGTTTATCTAGCTGCTAGTAGCGCAATGCTGTTCCTTCAACAAAGGATAACAAGAGAATCAAGCATATTTGATAATAAAAGTAAACTTGAAAGTTTGAAAATTGTATGTTATACCTGAATCATGAATTGATTTTTTGGTGTTTACTGTCCCTTAAGAATTATATAGAAAGACAAAAGTAAAGCTAATATAGCTGATTGCAGCTTCAGATAAAGTATATGGCAAGATTCTGAACGAAAACTTTAGTTTGAAACGAATATTAAAAAATGAATTTGATATGAATATGACAATGAATGTAAATCATCTAAAATGAAAATTTATATTTTGCTGAAAAGAAAATGTCAAAGAAACAAATATTGTTTTCCCGTGCACACCTCTATGCAATGCTCCCCCTTAAATTAACACTGAAAAGAAAATGTTTGTGTAATCCAGCCCCCTGCTCTTGCACAACCGATTGAGTCATAAGTCCACAATGAGTTATCTCTATCATCTCAGAGGTGTGTTGACATTGTAAGACTGCTGCTAGTTAACTTTTTCTAAAAGGGACATGAAAACTATTTTTTCTTACGTGGTTCAGATAGAGAATGCAATTTTAAGTAACGTTCCAATTTACTTGTATTATCTAATTTATTTAATTCTCTTTGTATTTTTTTGTTGAAGAATCAGCAATGCACTACTGACTGCTAGCTGAGCACATCAGGTAAGCCAATGAAAACGTCATATATGTGCAGCTACCAATCAGCAGCTAGCTTCCAGAAGTGCTTTGCTGCGCCTGAGCCTACATAGGTATGCTTTTCAACAAAGTATAGCAAGTGAACAAAGCAATTTAGATAACAGAATTACAATGAAAATTAGTTTAAAATTGCTGTTGGGTTTTATATCCCTTTAAGCAAACTTGCCCCTACAAGGGCCCAAAGTTACATTCACAGCTTCATACATGAAACCCAAAGACTCAGCTACTGAATTGCAATTACAAAGAAAGTGAAGGCAAATACCACATGAGTATGAATATACAGTGCATGTATAGCAGACTCTAATGGATTGGATTTGGGCCCCTTTATTTCAATACTCTCAATACCCCTTTATTGTCTGTACACAGAAACAATCTAGACTTTTTCATTGCTAATGACACTTTCTAGATAGAATTACTTCAAATACAAAATATGTAACCTGAAAATAACAGTAATTAGCTCAAAAGTGGAAGAAAATGTCATTAGATAAATTTAGAACACAATGATCAACAAATCAAAGAAATTCCATTTATAGCATGATGTGTAATGAAGCTGGATAAAGCATTGCTACATGTTAATCGGTTTTAACATATGGTGACATTTGTTGGAATTTCGTAAGGTTACATTACTAATAAAGCTACAAATGTAATTGGACTCCTAGTCATCTAGTTTCCCTTTTTCTAATTGTCAGTGTATCTACGTACATTACCAACACTAGAAGTATTAGTTGTCAGAAAAATGAAATCCCCCTAGGTCTTTTTATAGTATTCTGCATATGAAACTTCTTGCAGACTTTCGTTATGCAGACAGTAAGCACTAGACTCAGACC
This sequence comes from Bombina bombina, assembly GCF_027579735.1. Lineage (NCBI taxonomy): Eukaryota > Metazoa > Chordata > Amphibia > Anura > Bombinatoridae > Bombina > Bombina bombina. The sequence continues at coordinate 907,004,893 of NC_069501.1, read as the reverse complement.
AATCTAATTAGCCCTGCAGTATTGTCTCTTGAGGAGAGGTTACATTTGCCCTTGCATTATTTATACATTTTGGGCATTTACCTTTTACCAGCATAGTTAGACTCTATTTGAACTCTAAATGCATTGCAATTTCACAGACTCCAACTGTGTTTAATTCAATTTCATTTATCTAACTCAACACAATGTTCAATGCTAGGAGGCACTAATGCAACCCCATACTGTCATTAACCTGTCAATGTTTTTGTGGGCAGATGCTATAAATAATAAAACAATGTTTATTTGATATCTAAAGTGGACTCAAACTCAAAGCTTAAAAAGTATTTAAATGAAGCACTTACTGGTATATGCAACACACATACATAAGTCCTATACACACACACATACACAGTTTAGCATGTGAATATATTGAGTATGTCATAAGAAATACATTCCCTTCTACAGATTGCATTCATCAAGCTCATACCAGCTTTGTTTGCTACTATTTACATTTGAGGTTTAATAAAAAAATAGTTGTTTATGCTATTCCTCATTTTTAACAGATACAATTGTAATTGTAGTTCGAAATACTGTGTTATATTTCTCATAATAGCACCATACTATCACTGTAAAGTTTTTAATACAGTCAAGGTTGAACAACTCAAAGGTTTCTTTAGATACTTCGATAAATCTTTTATAAACCAAAAAACTGAAATTTTGTCAGTTTTGAAATCCACTCATCATATTATTATTATCATTTATTTGTATAGCACCACCAAATTCCGTATCGCTGGGTACAATGATATACAATATATAGGGGTATACAATGACAAGGATTTGTGATAAAATACAAAAGATAACAAAACTAAACAAATCTAGTACAGGAGGAAGAGGGCCCTGCTCTGGAGAGCTCACATTCTACGTTATGAATACTTGAAATTCCTCTGTCCTTCGCTTAGAAGAAAATTGTATTTTATTTTAAAAAAAGTAAAATATACATCTATACTTATCTATCTATTTGGATATATATTGTATATGTATGTGTATATATATATATATATATATATATATATATTTTTTAAATAAAAATAAAAAATATCTAAGTGAATAACATAGTAATTTCAAGTATATCTATTAAGTATTTGACTGGGAAAGGCTCAAACGTGTATATATTGTGACAGAGTATATGGAAAGGTAGTAAATGGTGTGTATTTAGGACCCAAAGCCTTACACAGTTTCTACCCTGGAAGTGGGATAAGCATATAAGACTAGTGGAAGCTATATTATTTATTTGCACTGTGTCTGTATGTTTGCACTTAGGTTCCCTGGGGTGCAGTATTCAGGAGAGCATGGTGGGACAATTTTCCTGCCGGCCCACTAAGAGGTAGACTGTGAAAGCCCCGTTCAGATTTTCCACTAGACTGAGTACTTATGGTGATTAGGTTCATCTGATACTGGTTTGGTTCCTTCAAAAGGCTGGGGATAACCTACGTAACCAGAGAGAGACAAGGAGCAGACAAGCTGCCCCATAATAGTCAGTTACAATTTGTTTAGTAAGAGCTCAGAGGAGCAAGAACTTTTTTATGTTCTGTTTGTGTAAAAGTGCTATTTTGTTGCCAGAAATTAACAGATCACAGGCCTATAAAACATATAAAGTGTGTGAAGTGTTCCTGTCCTAGAAGACTGTGCAATCACTGAAAGATCCCTTGGTAGGCACACATGGACAGGTGTGGTCTGTTACAATATATATATATATATATATATATATATATGTGTGTGTGTGTGTGTGTATATATGTGTTTATATGTATGTATGTGTACACATATATCTAAAGGCCCTGTTTATTAACTCTACTCTGCATATATATGTATTTGTTTGTGCATTTGTTTTTCTGTTATTGTCCCTTTCAAATAGCCGGTAGGATGAATCAATTTTATATTTCTCTTGACAAAGTCCAATTAAATATCGACAAAATGCTTGTCGAGATTTCCTATTCACTCATCGGTCCAGCAGATTAGGCTTTCCATGGTACCTTCTTCCACACTCGGTTGCATACGGCTGTGGTGGGAGAGGATCACTGAGAACCAACTATAGCCAGCAAGGACCGAAGTAACTATACCTACACCGTCAGTGGATGGTTTTTATGCTGTTATTGTTTTTATTTCTTGTAAGTAGCCATCTGGAGTGTGCTCACTTACTGTATAATAAATAATCTGCACCTGGATTTGGCTGCACTTGTCTCCTTTCTTTTTTTCTAGGCTATAAGAAGATTGCCAAGACCCTGAAACTGAGCTGCAGCATGGTTGGCAAGAACATACAGAGGTTTCACAGGGCAGGTTCCACTCAGAACAAGCCTCGCCATAGTCGACCAAAGAAGTTGAGTGCACGTGCTCAGCGTCATATCCAAAGGTTGTCTTTGGGAAATAGATGTATAAGTGCTGCCAGCATTGCTGCAGATGTTGAAGGGGTGGGGGGTCAGCCTGTCAGTGCTCAGACCATACGCCGCACACTGCATCAAATTAGCCTGAATGGCTGTCGTCCCAGAAGGAAGCCTCTTCTAAAGATGATGCAAAAGAAAGCCAGCAAACAATTTGCTAAAGACAAGCATACTAAGGACATGGATTACTGGAACCATGTCCTGTGGTCCGATGAGACCAAGATAAACCTATTTGGTTCAGATGGTGTCAAGCGTGTGTGGCAGCAAAGTACAAAGACAGTGTATCTTGCCTACAGTCAAGCATGGTGGCGGAAGTGTCATGGTGTGGGCCTGCATGAATGCTGCCAGCACTGGGGATCTACAGTTCATTGAGGGAACCATGAATGCCAACATGTACTGTGACATACTGAAGCAGAGCATGATCCCCTCCCTTCAGAGGCTGGGCCGCAGGGCTATTGAGCATCTGTGGGGCATCCTCAAATGAAAAGTGGGGGAGCGCAAGGTCTCTAACATTCACCAGCTCAGTGATGTCGTCATGGTGGAGTGGACAGTATCAAAGTGACTCAAGCACCAGTAGTGTAGATAAGGTGTGCAAAGCTGGAGGAGCCACTGCTCAAAGACTCCCATATAACAAGTGCAAATAAAATCCAGCAGCACAACAGTGGTAAATCTTTTCAAATTTATTTGGTACCTGGAGGTAAAGAAATGACGTTTCGGGCTCAGTAGTCCTTATATGATTAAGGGCTACTGAGCACGAAACGTCATTTCTTTACCTCCAGGTACCAAATAAATTTGAAAAGATTTACCACTGTTGTCCTGCTGGATTTTTTTTGCACTTGTCATGGTGGAGTGGAAGATGACTCCAGTGGCAACCTGTGAAGCTCTGGTGAACTCCATGCCCAATAGGATTAAGGCAGTGCTGGAAGATAATGGTGGTCACTCAAAATATTGACAATTTGGACCCAATTTGGACATTTCCACTTAGGGGTGTACTCACGTTTGTTGCCAACTGTTTAGACATTAATGGCTGTGTTTTGAGTTATTTTGAGGGGACAGCAAATTTACACTGTTATACAGGCTGTACACTCACTACTTTACATTGTAGCAAAGTGTCATTTCTTCAGTGTTGTCACATGAAAAGATATAATGAAATATTTACAAAAATGGGAAGGGTATACTCACTTTTTGAAATACTGTACATATGCATACATATCCACATACTTACACAAAACTATACCTGCAACAAAACGTGTACCAATGAAATAAGGTTAGAAAAGATATACAAGTCTTTAAATATGAAGGCCTAATCATAGAAAATGAGAAACTAGACTGAAGTTTTACTCACTGTCTGAGCAATAGTGCTCTAAAAGGGAAGTATGGGGAAACCAAGTTAATATATAAAATGAATTAAAATTGATTGATGCAGAAAAGAGATTAGACATCAAAATTATATTTGTTTCAAACATGTGATCCTGTTTGGTGGTAATTGCTTTGGGATGTCCATAATAACGGTCATGTACAGATACACATATACATGCCCCCTTAAGGGGTTGACATGGTTCATTTGTGTTAGGTAGGAGCTATATAAAGCAGGTGATTACTATGCCTGAGGATATGGCCTTATAGTGCCGAAAAACGCGTTGCATGTATAGGGGGATATTTGAATACCCTTATTCCACTCTTTGTATTTGTTTTAAAACTTTTTAAACCTTTTTAATAAATATCGTTTTTTATAAAAAACTATATTTGAGTGGCAACACCTTACCTACCACGTGTTGACTGATATCCTATTGGAGCACAATCATCAGTACTTCCCTGCACCTGGATCTTGTATAAACGGAGAACCCTAGTGGGGTGAGCTGATACACCTTTCCTAAATTTATGAAACAAAAAGGAGAAAAGTGACAGCATACTAGCACTCTATGAAGAAATTAGTTATCCTAGTGTAGAATGGCAAGGAGAGTTACCATGAATGGGTTAAAATATAACTTTTATTCTATACCGTTAATATATACATATCAATGTATAATGTGAATACATCAATGAGCGTGTGTGTCTTAAAACTTACATTAAAAATATATATGCAGGGGACAGTTGATAAACAAAAAACTATTTTCAATAACAATAGTTCTAAGCCCCACACAGTTTCAGTGCAAACTGAAATATGCTCCAAACTGCAGAAAATTAACTATAAAGGGGATTGACCCCAACAACAAAATTAACTGGCTAATAGCAGTAGTGAGCAAAGGTAAGCACCGGTCTGTGTGAGTGCCCAATAGCCTAATCCAAGGTCCAACCAAAAATGAATATATTAATTTAGAAGGACTGAAAAGGCCTGCGGCGCATTTGTGGTTACCCTGCGATCCACGTGTACATGTAGAAAGCCAGGATCGCTTGGAGGAGGAGGCCAGAAGTGGCCGGATGGCAGAGACACAGGGCACAAGCCGAAACCTCTTCCAAACGATTTCAGTGACTAGTGGGAGATATCCTGAGCAGGCCATAAGAGAGAACGGGTCTTGCTCATTCAGGAGAAATACGTGCAGTGTGGAGAGAGCAAACAGCACACCCCTGCATGCACTATATCACCAATGACATAGAGAAACCAAAGGCATGATTTACTTGCACGTCTTTCTTTAAAATAACTAATTTAGATATTCTCCCAAACCTACATCTGACTGTACTAAACCAGCAGCTCATGCATCCTGCCATGAAAAACTGCAGCCTGAAGTGTGTCTGCTGAAGGATAAGGAGAAGTAAGTCAGGAGGCCCGAAGCGGGCGCAGCTGCAATTGGTAACATGGATCGTGTCGGAATTGATAAGGGGAAAAGGCCAGAAGAGGCCGGATGAAGCGCAAGAAATTTTTTGTTAAAGAATTGACTCTGAAATTCCTCTTTCCCGATGACATGAGGATTAGAAGGTAAGTTAACAGAAAGATCAAGAGCACCGGAAGCTAAACACGTGCAGCGGCAATTCCTTTTAACTCATAGAATATTGCTGCACGCACTAAACTACAAACGAAATGGTTTAATCAAAAGCATATATATCTAAACAATATAAAATAAATTGTTGTAAAGAAAAAGGATACATAGATATTCTCTTATAAAGAATCACATAATACTATACTCTCATTGAAATAAAAAAATAATAAATAAGTCTAAGTTGAAATAAATAAACTAAAAGCTGTTCAAAATACAGTGGCCTAGATTACAAGTTGTGTGTTAGGGTTAAAAAGCAGCGTTAAGAGGTCCTAACGCTGCTTTTTAACGCCTGCTGGTATTACGAGTCTTGAAGTTACAGGTGTACCGCTCACTTTTTTGGCCAGACCCGGAAATACCGCAAATCCACTTACGTCAATTGCGTATCCTATATTTTCAATGGGACTTGCATAGTGCCGTTATTACGAGTCTGACCAAAAGTGAGCGGTAGACCGTCTCCTGTCAAACCTGATACCGCATTTTAAAGTCAGTAGTTAACAGTTTTACACTACAACACCGTAGCATAAAACTCTTAACTAAAGTGCTAAAAAGTACACTAACACCCATAAACTACCTATTAACCCCTAAACCGAGGCCCTCCCACATAGCAAACACTAAAATAAATATTTAAACACCTAATCTGCCGAACCGGACATCGCCGCCACTATAATAAACATATTAACCCCTAAACCGCCGCACTCCCGCCTTGCAAACATTAGTTAAATATTATTAACCCCTAATCTGCCGTCCCTAACATAGCCACCATCTACCTACATCTATTAACCCCTAATCTGCTGCCTCTAATGTCGCTGCCACTATATTAAATGTAATAACCTCTAAACCTAAGTCTAACCCTAACCCTAACACCCCCTAACTTAAATATAATTACAATAAAATAAAATTAATACAATTAACTAAATTATTCATATTTAAAACTAAATATTTACCTATAAAATAAACCATAAGCTAGCTACAATATAACTAATAGTTACATTGTAGCTAGCTTAGGGTTTATTTTTATTTTACAGGCAACTTTGTATTTATTTTAACTAGGTACAATAGTTATTAAATAGTTATTAACTATTTAATAACTACCTAGTTAAAATAAAGACAAATTTACCTGTAAAATAAAACCTAACCTAAGTTACAATTACACCTAACACTACACTATAATTAAATTAATTACCTAAATTAAATACAATTAATTACAATTAAATAAAATTATCTAAAGTACGAAAAAAAACCCCACTAAATTACAGAAAAAATAAAGAAATTACAAGAATTTTAAGCTAATTACACCTACTCTAATCCCTCTAACAAAATAAAAAAGCCCCCCAAAATAAAAAAAGCCCTACCCTACACTAAATTACAAATAGCCCTTAAAAGGGCCTTTTGCAGGGCATTGCCCCAAAGTAATCAGCTCTTTTATCTGTAAAAAAAAATTACAATCCCCCCCCAACATTAAAACCCACCACCCACACAACCAACCCTACTCTAAAACCCTCCAATCCCCTCCTTATAAAACCTAAAACTAACCCCTTGAAGATCACCCTACCGGGAGACGTCTTCACCCAACTGGGCGGAAGTGGACCTCCAGACGGGCAGAAGTCTTCATCCAACCGGGCAGAAGTGGTCCTCCAGATGGGCAGAAGTCTTCATCCAGACAGCATCTTCTATCTTCATACATCCGGCGCGGAGCGGGTCCATCTTCAAGACATCCGACGCGGAGCAACCTCTTCATCCGACAGAATGAAGGTTCCTTTAAATTACGTCATCCAAGATGGCATCCCTTCAATTGCAATTGGCTGATAGAATTCTATCAGCCAATTGGAATTAAGGTAGAAAAAATCCTATTGGCTGATGCAATCAGCCAATAGGATTTAACTTCAATCCTATTGGCTGATTGGATCAGCCAATAGGATTGAGCTGGCATTCTACTGGCTGATCCAATCAGCCAATAGGATTTTTTCAACCTTAATTCCGATTGGCTTATAGAATTCTATCATCCAATCGGAATTGAAGGGACGCCATCTTGGATGACATCATTTAATGGAACCTTCATTCAATTGTCGGCCGTCGGATGAAGAGGATGCTCCGCGTCGGATGTCTTGAAGATGGACCCGCTATGCGCCGGATGGATGAAGATAGAAGATGCCGTCTAGATGAAGACTTCTGCCCATCTGGAGGACCACTTCTGCCCGGTTGGAAGAAGACTTCTGCATGTCTTGAGGTCCACTTCTGCCCAGTTGGATGAAGACTTCTGCCCATCTGGAGGTCCACTTCTGCCCGGTTGGGTGAACACATCTCCCGGTAGGGTGATCTTCAAGGGGTTAGTGTTAGGTTTTTTAAGAGGGGATTGGGTGTGTTTTAGAGTAGGGTTGGTTGTGTGGGTGGTGGGTTTTAATGTTGGGGGGAATTGTAATTTTTTTTACAGGTAAAAGAGCTGATTACTTTGGGGTAATGCCCCGCAAAAGGCACTTTTAAGGACTATTTGTAATTTAGTGTAGGGTAGGGCTTTTTTATTTTGGAGGCTTTTTTATTTTGTTAGGGGGATTAGAGTAGGTGTAATTAGTTTAAAAATCTTGTAATTTCTTTATTATTTATTTTTTAAACTGTAATCTAGTGGGGGGGGGGTTCAGACTTTAGATAATTTTATTTATTTGCAATTTATTGTATTTAATTTAGGTTATTAATTTAATTGTAGTGTAGTGTTTGGTGTAATTGTATCTTAGGATAGGTTTAATTTTACAGGTAAATTTGTCTTTATTTTAACTAGGTAGTTATTTAATAGTTAATAACTATTTAATAACTATTGTACCTAGTTAAAATAGGTAAGTATTTAGTTTTAAATAGGAATAATTTACTTAATTGTAGTAATTGTATTTAGATTTATTTAATTTAGATTTAAGTTAGGGGGTGTTAGGGTTAGGGTTAGACTTAGGTTTAGGGGTTAATAACTTTATTATAGTGGCAGCGACGTTGGGGGCAGCAGATTAGGGGTTAATAAATGTAGGTAGGTGGCGGCGACATTGGGAGCAGCAGAGTAGGGGTTAATAAATATAATGTAGGTGTCAGTGATGTTGGGGGTGGCAGATTAGGGGTTCATAAGTATAATGTAGGTTGCGGCGGTGTCCGGAGCGGCAGATTAGGGGTTAATAATATAATGCAGGTGTCAGCGATGTCGGGGGTGGCAGATTAGGGGTTAGTAAGTATAAGATTAGGGGTGTTTAGACTCAGGGTTCATGTTAGGGTGTTAGTTGTAGACATAAAATGTGTTTCCCCATAGGAATCAATGGGGCTGTGTTAGGAGCTTTACGCTGCTTTTTTGCAGGTGTTAGGGTTTTTTTTTCAGCCGACTCTCCCCTATTGATTCCTATGGGGAAATCGTGCACAAGCACGTTTTAGCAGCTCACCGCTAACGTAAGCAGCGCTGGTATTGAGGTGAGATGTGGAGCTAAATTTTGCTCTACGCTTACTTTTTTGCGGCTAACGCAGGGTTTGTAAAAACTCGTAATACCAGCGTTGTCTGTAAGTGAGCATGGAGCATAAACTGCTTGTTAGCACCGCACAGCCTCTAACGCAAAACTCGTAATCTAGGTGAGCATTTCTCTTGTAACAGTTATAGGTAAGATGCATTACAGAAAAACAGTACAAATTTAAGTTATGAAAATGATTGCCCAAGCAAGATACATCACCTGCTTTCTGAAAGGCAGCAAAGAAAAGAGGAAGTTATTTCCTCTTACTACTTGGTTATATTATCTGCTCTTTGCTGATTGCTTGGTTGTTTTTTGTTTCTATGTTACTGGTTTCTTTGCTGCTGTTTTGGAAGTCAGTAAAGATTAATGCAAAATATGAAGCCTCCTGTCTTGCCATAAACATAGAGATGTTTCGGCAAATACCCAATACTGGCTGTGAGTCTTTGGAGATTTCTTGCAATTTTCTGTAAAATGTTTACATTATATTATAAATATTATTATGTATTTATTTTTCTATCAGGTTTTAAAAAAAAGTACATCACCATAAAAAAGGAAATTTATGCTTACCTGATAAATTTCTTTCTTTTACAATATGACGAGTCCACAAATTTCATCCTTACTTATGGGATTACGCCTCCTGGTCAGCAGGAAGTGGCAAAGAGCACCACAGCAGAGCTGTATATATAGCTCCTCCCTTCCCTCCCACTCCAGTCATTCGACCGAAGTTAGGAAGAGAAAGGAAAAGACAAAGGTGCAGAGGTGACTGAATGTAACAAAAAACAAGTAAATACCTGTCTTAGAAATGACAGGGTGGGCCGTGGACTCGTCATATCGTAAAATAAATAAATTTATCAGGTAAGCATACATTTCCTTTTCTTTTACAAGATATGATGAGTCCACGGATTTCATCCTTACTTATGGGATACAATACCAAAGCTATAGAACACGGATGAAAGGGAGGGACAAGACAGGAACCACTGCTTGAAGAACCTTTCTCCCAAAAACAGCCTCAGATGAAGCAAAAGTATCAAATTTGTAAAATTTGGAAAAAGTATGAAGGGACAACCAAGTTGCAGCCTTGCAAATCTGTTCAACAGAAGCATCATTTTTAAATGCCCATGAGAAAGCCACAGCCCTAGTAGAATGAGCCATAATTCTTTCAGGAGGCTGCTGTCCAGCAGTCTCATATGCCAGACGGATGATAATCTTTAGCCAAAAAAAAAAGAGAGGTAGCCGTAGCTTTCTGGCCCCTACGCTTTCCAGAAAAGACAACAAATAATTAAGATGATTGACGAAATTCTTTAGTCGCCTGTAATTAAAACTTCAGTGAACGGACCACGTCCAAGTTATGCAACAGACGCTCCTTCTTAGAAGAAGGATTAGGACATAATGAAGGAACAACAACTTCCTGATTAATATTCTTATTAGAAACAACCTTAGGAAGGAAACCAGGCTTGGTACATAAAACTACCTTATCAGAATGGAAAATAAGATAAGGCAAGTCACATTGTAATGCTGAAAGCTCGGAAACTCCCCAAGCAGAAGAAATAGCAACCAAAAATAAAACCTTCCACAATAACAACTTAATATCTATGGAATGCATGGGTTCAAACGGAACCCCTTGAAGAACATTAAGAACTAAATTCAAACTCCAGGGTGGAGCAATTGGTCTAAACACAGGCTTGATTCTGGTCAGAGCCTGACAAAAAGACTGAACGTCTGGAACATCTGCCAAAAGCTTGTGTAGTAAAATCGACAAAGCAGAAATTTGTCCCTTTAAGGAACTTGCTGATAACCCCTTCTCCAATTCTTCTTGGAGAAAAGATAAAATCCTGGGAATCCTAACTCTACTCCATAAGTAGCCCATGGATTCGCACCAATAAAGACATTTACGCCATATCTTATGGTAGATCTTTCTAGTGACAGGCTTACATGCCTGAATCAAAATATCAATGACCGAATCAGAGTACCCCCGCTTAGATAAAATTAAGCGTTCAATCTCCAAGCAGTCAGATGCAGAGAAACTAGATTTGGATGTTGGAAGGGTCCCTGATTGAGAAGGTCCTGCCTCAATGGAAGCTTCCACGGCGGCAGAGAGGACATGTCCACTAGATTGGCATACCTAGTCCTGCGAGGCCACGCAGGTGCGATTAGAATTACCGAAGCCCTCTCCTGTTTGATCCGTGCAATCACCCGGGGAAGGAGAGCAAATGGTGGAAACACATAAGCTAGGTTGAACGACCAAGGCACTGCCAAGGCATCTATCATTTCGGCCTAAAGATCCCTTGACCTGGATCCGTATCTTGGGAGCTTGGCATTCTGACGAGATGCCATCAGATCCAATTCCGGTCTGCCCCATCTGAGAATCAGAGTAGCAAAGACCTCCGGATGGAGTTCCCACCCCCCTGGATAAAACGTCTGTCTGCTTAAAAAGTATGCTTCCCAGTTGTCCACTCCTGGGCTGTAGATTGCTGACAGATAATAAGAGTGAGCCTCCGTCCATCGAATTATCTTGGATACTTCTGTCATCGCTAAGGAACTCCTTGTTCCTCCCTGATGATTGATGTAAGCCACAGTCGTGATGTTGTCCGACTGAAAACGGATGAATTTGGCCGAAGCCAACTGAGGCCAAGCCTGAAGCGCATTGAATATTGCTCTCAATTCCAGAATATTGATTGGAAGTAGAGACTCTGACCGAGTCCACACACCCTGAGCCTTCAGGGAATTCCAGACTGCACCCCATCCTAGTAGACTGGCGTCTATTGTCACTACCACCCATGAGGGTCTGCAGAAGCACGTCCCTTGGGACAGATGATCAGGCGACAACCACCAAAGAAGAGAGTCTCTTGTCTCCTGATCCAGATCTATCTGATGAGGCAAATTTGCATAATCTCCATTCCACTGCCTGAGCATGCTGAGTTGCAGTGGTCTGAGATGAAAACGAGCAAACGGAATGATGTCCATTGCCGCTACCATCAATCCAATCACCTCCATGCACTGAGCCACTGATGGCTGAGGATTGGACTGAAGGGCTCGGCATGTATTCAGAATCTTTAACTTTCTGACCTCTGTCAAAAAAATTCTCATGGATATGGAATCTATTAGAGTTCCCAAGAAGGGAACCCTTGTCTGTGGAATTAATTAACTTTTTTCTAGATTCACCTTCCACCCGTGAGTCCTCAGAAAGGACAAAACCATGTCTGTATGAGATTTTGTCAGATGTTAAGATGACGCCTGGATCAGAATATCATCTAGATAAGGCGCCACTGCAATACCCCGCGGCCTGAGAACCACCAGAAGGGACCCTAGAACCTTCGTGAAGATCCTGGGTGCTGGGGCTAACCCGAAGGGAAGAGCCACAAACTGAAAATGTTTGTCCAGGAAGGCAAACCTTAGGAAATGATGATGATCCTTGTGGATAGAAATATGAAGGTATGCATCCTTCAAGTCCACAGTAGTCATATATTGACCCTCCTGGATCAATGGTAGAATTGTTCGAATAATCTCCATCTTGAAGGATTGGACTCTGAGAAACTTGTTTAGACTCTTGAGATCTAAAATGGATCTGAACGTTCCCTCTTTTTTGGGAACCACAAAAAGATTTGAGTAAAACCCTTGCCCCTGTTCCAGTATTGGAACGGGATGGATTGCTCCCATAGTAGAGAGGTCTTTTATACAACGTAAGAACGCCTCTCTTTTTATCTGGTCTACAGACATTCATGAAAGAAGAAACCTCCCCCTTGGGAGAGAATTTTTGAATTCCAGTTGATACCCTTGGGACACGATTTCCAGTGTCCAGGGGTCCTGAACATCTCTTATCCAAGCCTGGGTTAAGAGAGAAAGTCTGCCCCCTACTAGGTCCGGTCCCGGATCGGGGGCCGCCCCTTCATGCTGTCTTGGGAGCAGCAGTGGGCTTCTTGGGTTGTTTACCTTTGTTCCAAGCCTGGTTGGGTCTCCAGACGGACTTGGCTTGAGCAATATTCCCTTCCTGTTTAGTGGAAGAAGAAGCAGGGACTCCTTTGAAATTCCGAAAGGAACGAAAATTATTTTGTTTACCCCTCAGTTTAGCTGCTTTATCCTGAGGTAGGAGATGACCCTTACCTCCCGTAATGTCAGAAATTATTTCTTTCAAGTCAGGCCCGAATAGGGTTTTCCCTTTGAAAGGAATAGCCAAACGTTTTGACTTAGATGACACATCAGCAGACCAAAACATTAACCATAACGCTCTACGCGCTAAAATGGCAAATCCGGCATTCTTAGCCGCCAACTTGGCAATCTGAAAGGCGGCGTCTGTAATAAAAGAATTAGCCAGCTTAAGAGCTTTAATTCTATCTAAAATTTCCTCTAAAGGAGTCTCAGACTTAAGAGACTCTTCTAAGGCGTCAAACCAGAAGGCCGCCACAGCTGTGACTGGCACAATGCAGGCCGTCGGTTGTAACAGAAAACCCTGATGAATAAATAACTTATTTTGCAGACCCTCCAACTTTTTATCCATAGGATCTTTGAAAGCACAACTGTCCTCAATAGGAATAGTAGTACACTTAGCCAGGGTAGATATAGCTCCCTCCACCTTAGGGACTGTCTGCCAAGAGTCCCGGATGGTGTCAGCTATGGGATACATTTTCTTAAAATTAGGAAAAGGTGAGAACGGGATACCCGGTCTTTCCCATTCCTGCGTAATAATTTCCGAGATTCTCTTAGGAACTGGAAAAACATCAGAGTAAGCAGGCACCTCTAAATATTTGTCCATCTTACACAATTTCTCTGGTGGAACCACAATAGAGTCACAGTCATCCAGAGTCGCTAAAACCTCCCGAAGTAACAGGCGGAGGTGTTCAAGCTTAAATCTAAATGACATTACGTCCGAGTCCGTCTGAGGTAACACACTTCCCGAGTTGGAAAGTTCCCCCTCAGACAGAAGTCCCCTGACCCCCAATTCAGATCCCTGTGAGGGTACATCGGAAATAGCCATCAAAGCATCAGAAGTCGCAGGAATCAGAGTGGCCTCTGTCCTGCTGCGTTTGCCCTGCAATACTGGCAACTTAGACAAAACCTCTGTAAGGGTAGATGAACATAACAGCAGCCATATCCTGCAGAGTAAATGAAGTGGACGTGGTTGAAGAACACAGCGTCACTTGGGTGGGCGTTTAAGGTAGTGACGATTGGGGAGAAAGTAGCGGCATACCCTGATTCTCATCAGTCTGAGAATCATCCTTAGACATATTTGCATTAAAGAAAATCTGTTCTTTACATTGTAAGGCCCTTTCAGTACAAGAGGGACAAAAAGTAAGAGGGGGTTCCACATTGGCATCTAAACACATAGAACATGTAATTTCCTGAAGTTCATACATGTTAAACAGACTAGCAATAGCAATAATAGTCCTTCTTTACTTGATATATTGAACTCTGAAGTCAAAACATATACTCAAAAATTTAGAACTAAAAAGTGTACTGCGTTTTTAAATAATAAAAGTGCAACAATTTTTCTGTTATCTCAAAAACAACGTTTGCAGCAATAATAAATGTCCTTATGTGCCTAAATTAGCTTAACAATATTGCACCGCTTGTTTGGATATGTTATATATCAATTTATATCAATTTTATCAGTTATTTCAACTTTTTATCAATTCAGGCCCCTGCACCTCACCACAGCTCTAATGTAGCACCTACCTGCCCTCAGATCACACTGATTCTGCTTAAGTAGCGCTCCTAAGTCTCTTCCTTCGTTTACAAAAACAACTTAGGCCCTACCGGAGTCTAGGACCTTGCTGACGATCCGAATGAATACTGAGCGGCTGAACGTGCAAAATTAGGCCCCGCCCACAGTGGGCATAACTCGAGCCATACTGAGACCCGCATGGGAAGTAAAACAACATGTCGGTTCCCAAATAAAATGTTAAAAGCCATGTGCCCCTCTATACATACATCTCAATAATAAAGCGTAACTTCATGAAAAACTGCACTCTCTCAGGCCAGTTATAGTGATATAACAATGACAGCCCTTAGACAGCAAACCGCATCTCCCAGCGTCTAGCCTAGACTGAATATACATAAGTGAAACATACTGATAAGCAATCAATATAAAAGGGAATTCCAGGTACACCATTTCCATACATATAGTGCATACTGATTACCCCTCCCCAGATAGGGAATAATGTCAGCCTGTTCTGATGTATCAAGTCTCCCCAGAAACAAATGACTGAACATACCTCAATGCTGCTTGTAGCATGACACGGTTCTCCACACTGAAGATATTTCTTTACACTACCTTCAACTGCTCTGTGGAAACCAGCAGGATCTTAGATAATGTTTGCTAAGATCATCAACATCAGGGCAGAAATAAGATGTCTCCACTCTTCTTAGGAATTAAGTTACTGACTATTTCTCCCAGAGAAAAATAGTACTCACTGGCACCATTTTAAAATAAAAAACCTCTTGATTGAAGAATCTAAACTAACAACTCACTTTACCTCTTCCTATCACTAACACAGGCAAAGAGAATGACTGGAGTGGGAGGGAAGGGAGGAGCTATATATACAGCTCTGCTGTGGTGCTCTTTGCCACTTCCAGCTGACCAGGACTCGTAGTCCCATAAGTAAGAATGAAATCCGTGGACTCGTCATATCTTGTAAAAGAAAAGGTATCCAATTCTATTATAACGTTAAATATTCCAATATTCTTCTACATCCTTAATTAGATGTCCATAGAGAAGCTAAGATTATTTAGTAACTGGAAATAATGAATATAAAATGTACCAAATTTTACCACAGACTATTTCCATTTTTTAAAGTTTGAGACATTTTCTGTGTAGAACTAAAATAATTGCTCAACAAATATTCGTGGTAGAGAATTATGTACTTCTGCATGACATCAAATTTAATTTCAGCCCTTGGTTTAGCATATTATCTTTTATTTCCTGTGTTTTAGAGAATTTAGATCTAACCTAATAGATCTAATTGAGTTATGCTGTTCGGGAGAGGTCAAGTGGCTATGACATTAGGATTTGGCATTTGTTGTTTTCATTTCTTCTTCTTTTTTTCCATTTCTTCTTTTTTTTCCATTTATTATTTTTAGAAAGTAGCTTTTTGTGACAGATAAGTCTAAGTACCTCTTTCCTGAAAATCTGTTTGCTAAAATTCCTTGCATCCCGAAATGTATGCAATTTGTCAGTCACTTATGTTTTAAGTCTATAAATATTTTAAATAGTAAAGATGTATGTTAGATTTTCAGATGCAGAGCTGGTTTCATATGTTTACCCTCACAAAAATGTCTGGTAAATATCAAATTAACCATAATAACAAAAGACAAGTGAATATTCATTAAGACCAATCTTAAATTGGGATTTTCCTAATATACTTGATGGAATATTCTGATTTATGTTAGATTATCTCATTAAGAGCTTGTTTGCTATGTTTACCCTCAGAAAAGTATGGTAAATAGCATCATTAAAGGGGTATGAAACCCCAAATGTTTCTTTCATAATTCAGACAGAGCATGTCATTTTAAAGAACTTTAAACTTTACTTGTATTTTCTAATTTGCTTCATTCTCTTGGTATCCTTATTTTCAAAGAATACCTAGGTATGGTCAAGAAAAGCAAGACACTACTGTGAGCTAGCTACTGATTGGTGGCTGCACATATATGCCTCTTGTCATTTGCTTACCTGTTGGATAGAGCTAGCTCACAGTATTATATTTCTGCTCATTAAACAAAGGATAACAAGATAATTAAGCAAATTTGATAATAGAAGTAAATTGGAAAGCTGTTTAAAATCGTATGCTCTGTCTGAATTTTGCTAGAAATATTTGAGTTTTTCCTATTTTACTTGATGAAATAAACTAGATATTATTACAAGGATGTTTCTTATTAGGCTTCTATTAAACAAACTGTCTGTTGATTAAGAACGATTGACTTATTTAAAAATCCATAAAACATACAGGTAGGTTACAGTAATGAGGTAACTTAAATCTTACTTACCCATTTCACATTCCTGTTTAATTCAGCTAGTAGTTCCTTATTTAGCTTTGCTTCCATTTGGTATGAGTTCTTCAAACGTGTTTGAGCACGACAGATTTTCAAGCATTTGAAATACCCTGTAATAAAACATGGACAATTATATTTCCCTTAACAATAATTTCTGACTATGCCTGCATAAAGGGTGTTTCTGCAAGTTTTATCATGTAGCCTATAGTGAGGTAAGTGTTTGCCCAGCAGGTGAAAAGTGACTTTAGCAACACTATCTCAACACCCAGGATGTGACTACTAGGTTAGGGGAAGATCCATAAACGTAGTACAGAGACAGAAGTCAGCAACTTTTGGTAGCAGACGTAAAAATTAATAAATGAAAGACAGGTAATTTTCAGATAGAGGTCAGTTTGCTAGAAATTACGGTGCAAAATCATGATCCAAAGAGAAGGTCAAAAACAAGATCAACGGTCAAACACAGAACAACAATCAGCATCAGCACAGCCAGGAATTCAATCCAATCAAAGGGCAAAACATGACTTCTAATGAATTAACAATAGCACAAAAAATAAAAAATACCCCAAATCATGAGAAACTAATGTAAAATGACAATACATATGATGATAAATGATATGCCACTTGCTCATAAGGGGTGATTGGCAGGGGGCAGCGCTGCACAATGAAATAGTTATGCAATGCTAAATGTAGGCAGCAGATGTACAGAGTCCGCTGCCTGCTCACTGCAATCACAGGTGAATAGGTTTCCAAGTAGGGAACATTTTCCATCTGTGAATTGATAAATAGGGCCCATTGTTTTACACTATATTGGACCATGTTCAGCTCTGGAATTGGGACATGTAGGTAGACGGTAAGAGAGAAAGTAAGGGGGAGAGCAAGTATACAGGGAGAGATATAGTGAGAGGAGATCAAGAGAGGGAATAAGAAGAGAAGAAAAAGGTATAGAGAGGCAGACAGTAGGAGAGATAATGAGAATGATACAGGCATGATGAGAGCTTGTAAGAGGCTGTGAGGCATGAGGAGAGTTTGTAAGAGGCTGAGAGGCATGAGGCGAGGTTGTGAGAGGCTGAGAGGCATGCAGAGAGGTTGTAAGAGGGTGAGAGGCATGAGGAGAGGTTGTAAGAGGCATGAGGAGAGGTTGTAAGAGGCTGAGAGGCATGAGGAGAGGTTGTAAGAGGGTGAGAGGCAAGAGGAGAGGTTGTAAGAGGCTGAGAAGCATGAGGAGAGGTTGTAAGAGGGTGAGAGGCATGAGGAGAGGTTATAAGAGGCATGAGGAGAGGTTGTAAGAGGGTGAGAGGCATGAGGAGAGGTTTTAAGAGGCATGAGGAGAGGTTTAAAAGGCTGAGAGGCATGAGGAGAGGTTGTACGAGGCTGAGAGGCATGAGGATGCAAAGAGACAAACACAGTGATTTTGAGAGTTAAGCATGGAGTGACATCGGGCATGAGGAAGATCACTGAGTAGGATGATAGAGTAAGGAATGGTGAGTGAAATGTGTGAAAGATAAGTAGAAGTGGGAGAATAAAAAATAAAAAAACTGGATCAGAGCCGGACTAGACCAAAAATAGGCCCAGGAATTTTTAAGGCAGAGCAGCCCCCCAATCTGTTATTTGACCATACACCAAGAATAAAAAGTATAATATACTGATATATATGAAACAAGCCACCAATCAAGGCACAGGCCCTCACAGCATATGTGTATGTGCTGAAAAACTGTAAATAAAGCATTTGTTGTTAACTAAAGAATATTGCAATTGTAATTTTGACTTTTCTATCATTTTAACTAGTGCTGGCCGTCCAACACACTAGTGCACATCATGCCTGCTCTGAGTAAGGAAATCCAGAGGAGAAAAAAGCCAAATTTAAATTTTATGCATAGCATACACATACTCTAAGTGCACTTTACAGACTCACCAAACTACAAAGCATACAACCCATACACACACATGCCACACTATACAGCATAAACTTTACTCCCACTAGACAGCCACACTAGCATACACAAATATGATAAAAGTATGCAGCAAGTATACATACATTTATACACACTACACTGGATTTACACTAACTCACACACATACTATAGATACAAAAGTGACACACACAACACACTTACTACACAGCACACACATACTATACAGTATACACACATATAACAACATACACATACACACTGTCCAGCATACACATATATATGTGCACAAACGCATTAGACACACCAGACAGTGTACAGATATATGTGCATACATACTAAGTATACACAGTCTACAAAATACATACATGTACACACACACTGCACAGCATAAAGATATAGGGACGGATTACAAGTAGAGCAGTATTTAATGCTCCAACTCGCATGCTAACTCCGCTAGAAGTAAGCTTGTTTTGCGCGTCATGGGTAAAACTCGTATTACAGGTTGAAAGGAAAATGTTTTCTCTCACATGCTAACCCGATACAAGCAAAAAGCTGTATATCAATACGCGCAAAAAGCTTTATATGTCTGTAAATACATATCCAGATATAAAAACATAAATGCATCTGGCCAAATGGGAAAGCTTGCATTGTGTGGCTGATTTAGGGTCCCAGGTATTGGAAAGGACCTTGACGAGGTACCTGGGCTTGTCCCATTTGACCAGATGCGGTAACTAACCTTTCCATTTTTGCTTTTAAATCTTAGCTGAGAGCTTGTAAGTGAGTGCTGGGTTTTCTCTGTGTGTTGTATTAATTTGTTTTGTAATTTTCCCTATGGTTCTTGCACCCAGACCTGACTGGGGTTAACTGCCGTGACTCTGGGAACAGCACAGCTTCCTGTGAGTGCCAGTGGCACCCAGGGCTGAGCATGTTGCAGGGTCATGGGATGTGTACCCGGTCCAGTATGAGAGTGCAGTTCCCTTCCATGTTTTGCATATGTCTAGGGTGATTACATATTCCTGTGCACCCATCCCTTGTTCCCAGTTTGTTTGGATTTGAAAGCTTGCATTGTGTGGCTGTTTTAGGGTCCCAGGTATTGGAAAGGACCTTGACGAGGTACCTGGGCTTGTCCCATTTGGCCAGATGCGGTAACTAACCTTTCCATTTTTGCTTTTAAATCTTAGCTGAGAGCTTGTAAGTGATTGCTGGGTTTTCTCTGTGTGTTGTATTAATTTGTTTTGTAATTTTCCCTATGGTTCTTGCACCCAGACCTGACTGGGGTTAACTGCCGTGACTCTGGGAACAGCACAGCTTCCTGTGAGTGCCAGTGGCTCCCTGAGCATATAGGGAGTGCAGAATTATTAGGCAAATGAGTATTTTGACCACATCATCCTCTTTATGCATGTTGTCTTACTCCAAGCTGTATAGGCTCGAAAGCCTACTACCAATTAAGCATATTAGGTGAGAAGGGGTGTGGTCTAATGACATCAACACCCTATATCAGGTGTGCATAATTATTAGGCAACTTCCTTTCCTTTGGCAAAATGGGTCAAAAGAAGGACTTGACAGGCTCAGAAAAGTCAAAAATAGTGAGATATCTTGCAGAGGGATGCAGCACTCTTAAAATTGCAAAGCTTCTGAAGCGTGATCATCGAACAATCAAGCGTTTCATTCAAAATAGTCAACAGGGTCGCAAGAAGCGTGTGGAAAAACCAAGGCGCAAAATAACTGCCCATGAACTGAGAAAAGTCAAGCGTGCAGCTGCCAAGATGCCACTTGCCACCAGTTTGGCCATATTTCAGAGCTGCAACATCACTGGAGTGCCCAAAAGCACAAGGTGTGCAATACTTAGAGACATGGCCAAGGTAAGAAAGGCTGAAAGACGACCACCACTGGACAAGACACACAAGCTGAAACGTCAAGACTGGGCCAAGAAATATCTCAAGACTGATTTTTCTAAGGTTTTATGGACTGATGAAATGAGAGTGAGTCTTGATGGGGCAGATGGATGGGCCCGTGGCTGGATTGGTAAAGGGCAGAGAGCTCCAGTCCGACTCAGACGCCAGCAAGGTGGAGGTGGAGTACTGGTTTGGGCTGGTATCATCAAAGATGAGCTTGTGGGGCCTTTTCGGGTTGAGGATGGAGTCAAGCTCAACTCCCAGTCCTACTGCCAGTTTCTGGAAGACACCTTCTTCAAGCAGTGGTACAGGAAGAAGTCTGCATCCTTCAAGAAAAACATGATTTTCATGCAGGACAATGCTCCATCACACGCGTCCAAGTACTCCACAGCGTGGCTGGCAAGAAAGGGTATAAAAGAAGAAAATCTAATGGCATGGCCTCCTTGTTCACCTGATCTGAACCCCATTGAGAACCTGTGGTCCATCATCAAATGTGAGATTTACAAGGAGGGAAAACAGTACACCTCTCTGAACAGTGTCTGGGAGGCTGTGGTTGCTGCTGCACGCAATGTTGATGGTGAACAGATCAAAACACTGACAGAATCCATGGATGGCAGGCTTTTGAGTGTCCTTGCAAAGAAAGGTGGCTATATTGGTCACTGATTTGTTTTTGTTTTGTTTTTGAATGTCAGAAATGTATATTTGTGAATGTTGAGATGTTATATTGGTTTCACTGGTAAAAATAAATAATTGAAATGGGTATATATTTGTTTTTTGTTAAGTTGCCTAATAATTATGCACAGTAATAGTCACCTGCACACACAGATACCCCCCTAAAATAGCTATAACTAAAAACAAACTAAAAACTACTTCCAAAACTATTCAGCTTTGATATTAATGAGTTTTTTGGGTTCATTGAGAACATGGTTGTTGTTCAATAATAAAATTAATCCTCAAAAATACAACTTGCCTAATAATTCTGCACTCCCTGTATATACTGTTTATATACACACACACATGTACATGTATGTATCTCTATGTTAAAGCCTGTGCCTGTATTTTTTCTAGCATCTGAGACCTTATATCTTTGTGCTCTTGTAGCTTTTTTGTACAATATTTTTTTTAAATATTTTTTTTATCAAATGGGGTCTATTTATAAAGCTCCGTATACTGTCGGGATGTATCGATGTGCGGCAGACATGATCCGCAATATCGGATCATGTCCGCTCTAACCTTCTTAAATAGGCCCCACAGTGTTATTATGAGTAACTGTACTTTGTAATGTATTTTTTATATCTTTGTAATGTATTTTTTATATCTTTGTAATGTATTTTTTATATCTTTTTTGTGAAGCTTTTTTGTTTTGTGAAAACAGTTAACCAGAGCTCTGAGGATGCGCTATCCCGATCTATGCTAACTTCAATTGCGCTCAATCAATCTTGTTTACTTTCAACTTGTAATACGAGTGATGAACCCGACAAACACAAACAACTGAGATAAACACCTTTTTGCTTGTACGTAACTGGTAGCATGCACTTGTAATGTGGCCCATAGGCAGCAGAAATGAGCTGAAGATTGGTTAGAACACTTACAACTAACTGCCCTAGCAGAGACTGGCATGCTGGCAGCAATGGGTGGGAGATTAAAGAAGAAGAATAATGTATGCTATAATATACATTATTTTTAATGAAAACTGTTACTATGTCAAAACTGCAACTAACTTGGTCTGTTAGGGAGGGCAGATAGCACAGACCCTGTAATACTTTATAAGAGGATCCTGCATTAGTGTGGAGAGCCACCAGCTGGTGTCCTGATGGCTTTTGCTCCCTTATCGAATTTTGTTACCTCAATGTGCGCATGCACACAATTACATAATCAGACATATGTTTCAAAAGAATGTGTGGAATGTGATAACATAATGAAAAGCATGTGCACATCATGTGGTAGAACATTTCGAAGGTCAGCCTAATTATCCTTGCCTTCATTGATAAAGTGGTTTACACGAACATGCATGCATGCACAGTTCAAGGTAGCCAATTTCAGCAGTCTATCTTCATACAATCACATAACGTTCCTACTAGTGTACATTATCATCGCCATGCATGTCAATAGTGTTTATAAGTCTAAAAAATACAATACACCCTGTTGAATAAAAATTATATATACACAATCAAGAACATGCATGGCGATAATGACGTAAGCTAGTAGGAACGTTATGTGATTGTATGAAGTTAAATAACAATTCAGCAGGCCCAGCATTAATCTGCAAGTAAGGGTGCACGTTTCAAAGGTTCTGCCCAAACCTTAAGTAAAAGTGTAAGTCCAAAGTAGGAGCAGCACCACAACGACAGCAGTTAAAAATTACTTTATTGGGACATCAATAGATGCACAGCACGACGTTTCGGTCTAACTGACCTTAATCACATGATTTAGGTCAGTTAGACCGAAACGTCGTGCTGTGTATCTATTGATGTCCCAATAAAGTAATTTTGAACTGCTGTCATTGTGGTGCTGCTCCTACTTTGGATTTACATTGTATGAAGTTAGACCATTGAAATTTGCAACCTTGTACTGCACATGTGCACATGTCCGTGGACGCCACTTTAACAATGAAGTCAAGGACAATCAGGCTGTCCATCAAAATTTGCTACCAAACAATCACCTAAATTACAAGTTTGGCGCTAAACAGGGTGCAAAAACAAAGACAAAAAATTGCGTTATTGCACTCTCCATAGCCCTGCCATTATGAGTTACTGAAAAACCTCCTTGTGCTGTGCATTATGGTACATTAAGCTCCATACCACACAAAAGCCAAGGGCTGAGTTTACGTGCTTGTGTACACTTTCCCCCATAGACATCAATAGGGAGAAAACCTGCAATCGTGGAATGGAGATCACCGTAATGCAGCCCTATGATGTCTATGGGGGAAAGAAAGTTACGTTTAAACCTAATACCCTAACATAAACCCCAAGTCTAAACACCCCTAATCCACCACCCCAGACATCGCCGACACTAATAAAAGTTATTAACCCCTATTCTGCTGCTCCCCGACATCACCGACACTAATAAAAATGATTAACCCCTATTCCGCCACTGCCCAACATTGCCAACACTAATAAAAGTTATTAACCCTTATTCCCTATTCTATTAATTCATAGACAAACTCAAGAAGGGATCCACTGTCACCCCACCATATGCCAAAAACGTCATCTATTTACTGCCACCATATGGCACCATATTTTACAAAAATTTTATTCTCATAGATTACCTTTTTCCTCAAATTCATTCATGAAGAGCTTGGCATATGATGGGGCGACATTGGATCCCATGGCCATACCCCATGTTTGTACATACCAGTCGTCCTGAAAGAGAAAGAAATTGCAATATAGTATTAGACTGAGTAACTCGCCAATAAACTCCCCTTGTGGAGCTGTAAATTTCTTAATTAAAAATAAATTTTTAAGTACTATGGCTATTCCAGTCTCATGCTTGATGGAAGTGTATAGACTCTTAACGTCTGTAGTAAATAAAATAAATTTGTCACTTGGTAACTCTAAAGCTTTGGCCTTATCAATAAAATGTCCAGTATCTTTGACATATGAGGACATTTTAACTACTTCTGGTTAATAACTTTTATTAGTGTTGGCGATGTTGGGGACCGGAGGATTAGGGGTTAATAGCTTTATTTAATAGTCGCAATGTGGGTGGTCAGCAGATTAGGGGTTAATAAGTTTAATATAGTGTGTGTGATGCGGGAGGGTGGCGGTTTAGGGTTAATAGGTCCTTTATGAGTGTTAGTGTATTTTTTAACATTTTAGTTATGAGTTTTGTGAAACATTTTTGTTTTGCAAACTCCATAACTACTGCTCTCAGGTGGCGGTATGGATCGTGTCGGTATAGGCTGTAACACAAGCATTTTAGCCGGACCGCACAACCTGTAATACAGGCGCTATGAAAATCCATCACTCAAATGTCATTTTTTGGAGTGCGGAATGGACTTTGCGTTACAGGCTAAAATGCTTGTGGTATAGCTATACCGCTGCAACTCGTAATATGTGTTCCTATCCATTCCACGTGCAATGGCCAATTTTTTAGCAGTTTAGCTATACCGCAAAACTTGTAATCTAGCCGAATGTGCGCAAGTTTTAATTGCGTAATCGCATTCCACATATTCTTTTGAAACATATGTGGAGTGTGATTACATCATTGTGCGCATGCACACATTGAGATAGCAAAAATACATAAAGGAGCAAAATCCGACAAAACACTGGCTGCAGAACAAGGCTAAAATGTGATTTACTATGTGGGAAGCAGGTTACAGAACAGCAGCTGCGCACAGCAAAAAACAACTGTATGTATCAGGAGGATCCTAAAAAGTGCAAACACTACTCAATTAGTAAAATATGTAAAAATGCAGTAAAAATAAAACTAAGCTGTTGAGTTAGCAACTTGAAAAGCATTTACAACAATACAAGACTTCCCTTTTAAAACTAGCATCAGCAGACACACAAAATCCAGCTTATAAGATTTTATGAAAGTATAAACATAATTGTAAAACTGCAGCCTCATATTGAAGACTTGCTGGATGCTTCAGCATTCTTATTTAGAGACAGCCCTTGTGTAATAAGATCTGTCACTAAATCATGAATCCTGTGCAAATACAAAATGTTACACTTCAAAGCAATAATACATATACCCTGTGCACCAAATGAGCCTTCATCTATTTGATGCATTAGCCATAGTAGATGGAGTATAAGTGGCATCCCACATGTCAATCCATCCTCAATTATTCAACATAACCACACCAGTCTGGGAGTGCATTTTATATTCCAGCTCAGACCACCCACTGTCCTCCCTCTTATATATCTCCAGACACAGGAGCTGCAAACAATTTTATGATTTCTCCAGGAAAAGAAATTTAGAAAGGGTTATATGTGATGCAACAAAATAACAAGTCACCTCCTCTATAATACTAGTGTATTTTTCTGGGTACACATAACTCCACACACAAAACATTTCTTAGGGATAACAAGAATTAAAAGCTTTCAGTCATAAAAGTACATTTGTTGACTTTTACAAAACACCTGAAAAGAATGGTGTTTGCTAATTGACATGTCTATCTACAACGTGAACAGAATAGAGGAGCACAGACTGGTGTTATGCAAGTGAACAAGTTTATTTACACAGTTGCGCCATAGCACTGAATGAGTGAACAATAGCACATAAAGTGGAGGGGATAGAATCCCCGTTGTTAAATACAGGAATAATGTCTCAAGAGCTGAATATTGACAGGTAGACGCGTTTCAGCTTATAGCCTTACTCTTTAACTGAGTTAAAAGTGTACAATGTGCTTGTTAAAAATATCAGTTCTGTTTCCCATTGGATAACGGGTTCACACACCCTTCTTTGTATTATCCAATGGGGCCTTTTCGGAAACCCTAAGCTCACTATGGAGTAATCATTAAGTAGAAATGACCTGTGGATCAATAGCAAGTTACTCGCAACCGGCTAAATCAACCGGTGTATTAAAATTGCAATTACAGTTTACCTGCAAGGACCCACAGTCAATGTCCATACCAGGTTCTGCTATGTGCGCTAACCCACACACTGCACATATTGCGTTAATCAGCAATACTACCACAGAAAGCACTCCTGCTTCTTTAACTGCATAATAGTGCTGTGTTCAATGGGCGCAGCATAGACAAGAACAAAATCACCTAATACCCATACTATTTCAGACCTATTCTGCCTCCCTGCTATCCCCGCTCTTACCATAATTATGTGAAACACCATATTCTCTGTTGCCCAAATTAATGGATAAAGCTAGAGGGCAGGGAAAAGAACCCCCCCCCCCCCAACAGTAAGATGGGTGTAGGTAGATTGGTATGGGATTAGTGTGTACTCCCTCACTTACCAACACAGTCACCATAACAATTAGTAAATGGACTGAGAGTATTAATAAACAAACAGATCAACCATACTTAAAGAATCATGCCAAACTAAAGTGGAGGAAGCAATGGCTATGGGTATTTACCCAGTATGTACAGAGATTATTTTGTATTGAAAAGATGAAAATTAGCAGATCATGGAAATAAACAACAGATATACAAAGTTACACACAAATAAATGAATGAATAAATGAATAAATAAGTAGAGACCCAACCCCTCGGGGTGAAGAAGGATAACACCTGATATAGCGGATAACATTCACATAACGGGTGAACTTAACATCTATGGGGAAAGTAGGGTCTCACCAAAAATCGATGAGATCAAACTCAGAGTTGAGGCCCTCTGGAACCCTTTTCCTCAACATAAAGATCCACAAGGCCTCCCTCTCCCATAGCTTACGTATCCTATACTGGACCCCCCTGAGTGGTGGGATCCTCTCTATGATAGTCCATGTGAATGATGCTATACTTTTCAGGTGTATGCCAGAAAAATGGTTCACTAAGGGAGTTGTGAGTACACCTGCCCTTATGTCTGCTAGATGCTCTTTGATACGGGTTCTTGTGAAAAAGTGAGGGAATGTGGTGACATTTTTATCACAGAGATATTGGAATATAGCTCACAGATTTTATAACTGGCAATTCACATAGCTGGTTTATTCAAGTAGTTCTTTTGTCTAGTGTCTGTCTAGAAAGACACACCCAATGGTCTTTTTGAGTGACATTTGATAAGCCACTCCCTTTTGAATTGGGGTATAAAATACTGTAACACCATAGCCTCTGTCTCTTTTTTATCCTGCTCCTGCTAAAAGATGGATGATGTTGGACACAGAGAATCTGGCTAAGTATTTCTGGGATAATATTCTGTGTAGCAGTATTGCACAATTGGGGTTAGTGTAGAAAAATTGCCCTGTATCTTAAAATGTGGACTGTATCTGTAAAATAGATTTATATATATATATACCTGTAAATATTTATCTTATTATTAACATATATTGATTCCTAAATAAACAGTTTGACAAATAATGGAGGCCCTCTCATAGAGTTTATTTCACAATTTATCTGTGTTGGTTTTAGTGGTTTCACCATAGAGATTTAGTATATTATATTTAGTAGAAAGTAAAGATATTTTAAATTAATAGATAACCACAAACCCAACATATTGAAGGGAACAATCCTTACAGGTAATCACATATATAACATATGTCGACCTGCAGTTAAGGCAAGAGTCTATCTTGAATGTCTGACCTGTGATCACTGAGCTGAAAGTTTCCCCCGTGGCAAGCCTTTCACAGGCCACACAGGTACGGTGATGGCAATGAAAGGTTCCCTTGCAGCTCAACCAAGAGGAGGTGGAAGACCTCTTACTTCTGAGTCTAGTGGGTGCTACTATGTTACCAACTGACCTATTCTTCTTATAAGAATATCTTATTCCTTTCTCAACCTCTTCCTGTAAACTGCTATCTGCAGATAGTAATTTGAAGTGTTTATCTACTATCTGACAAATGTCACTATACTGTCTGGAGTACTCAGTAATAAAAGTCACTTTTTTCACTGTGACCTTCCAAGTACTTATGTTTATCTGTCCTACCCTTAGAGGGTCCTAAGAGACTATCTCTAGAAATACCTCTCACTGTAATTCTGGCCTTGGATATCACTGAACCACTATACCTTCTGTCCCGGAGTCTCCTGGTGAGATTGTCCGCTTGTTTCTCATAGACTTCTACCTCAGTGCAATTTCTCTTGAGTTGAATGAACTGGCCTTTGGCCACACCCTTAAACAGCACTTGGGGATAGCAACTATCCGCATGCAGTAGTGAATTCCCTGAAATGGGCTTGCGATAAGTTTCCTTTGTAATACTGTGGCCAGGAGTGCCCCTCAGTGTTACATCAAGGAAATTGATAGTGGTGTGTTGTATTTCATTGATGAAGTTAATACCCAAGATGTTATTATCAAGGCTATCTATGAAGGCATGTAGTTCAGTCTCAGTACCGCCCCGAATGAAGAGGAGATCATCTTTAAAACGACTATACCAAACTATTTCTTTTCTGAAGGGATTCCCCTCCCCATAGACGTGGGACACATATTCCAGCTCAGACCACCCACTGTCCTCCCTCTTATATATCTCCAGACACAGGAGCTGCAAACAATTTTATGATTTCACCAGGAAAACTATTTTAGTAAGGGTTATATGTGATGCAACAAAATAACAAGTCACCTCCTCTATAATACTAGTGTATTTTTCTGGGTACACATAACTCCACACACAAAACATTTCTTAGGGATAACAAGAATTAAAAGCTTTCAGTCATAAAAGTACATTTGTTGACTTTTACAAAACACATGAAAAGAATGGTGTTTGCTAATTGACATGTCTATCTACACCTGTGAAGGATTGACAATTTTCAAAATTTTTCGAATGCGGGACAGACCTTAAAAAATAAGTGTATATATGAGTGTAATACTTTATTTTTATATGTTTTGTAAAAAAAAGTTTTTTAATCCTTACACTTTAATTCAGGTTTCAAGCCATGCTAAATATTTGAGGGCAGTTTGGCTTTTGCTCGAGGAAAATCCATTGAAAGTTTAGGTTGCGCTAGAGTGATAATGGCTGTGCTATCCCATTTCTGGTAAATCTAATCTACCATGGATTTGTTATATCAATTTGTGCATTCATTTTAGTACGGTTCAGCAATACTAAAAATAAATATATATATTGTCATCACACTGCCTGGGATTGAACCTGGGACTCCTAATTTTAATTCTGTAGCCCTGTCTCTGTGCCACCAGAGGGCTTTATTTGCTAATGCTTTGGGATACTTGTTGCCTGCACTGGTTGTGCTCTGTAGCTCCAAATGCAGGCAATAACCTTGTCAGCACTGCTATGAAAGGCAGTCTCCCAGACCACTCCCTGCCCTGACAATGTGATTCTACCAGTCTGTTAGTGCCTCTGACCTTTTCTGGTTTACTGTTTGGATTTTTCCTATGGTTCCTGAATTTGACTTGCCTCTTGTCTACTCTCTTTGATTTTCCTTTTGTTTTGATGATAGATTTGAGTGCTATTCTGGTATAACGAACTTGGCCCTGTCTCCTGACTACTTTAACAAATTCTCCCTGTATCTGGTGACTTCTCTCAGGTATCTTACTCCCGGCTTGTCTCCTGGTTATTCGCTCATCCCCAGCCTGCCACTGCTACCTGTTATCCTGTGTCACCATTCTGCCTTCTCTGGTATCCTGCTCCTGTACACAAACCATGCAGAGGGTGCCTGCCAAGCACTGGTGTCCTTTGCCAAGTTCCAGTCTCCAGCTACTTCACCCAAGCTTTTCAGAGGTTGTCTGTCAAGTTCCTGTACCCAAGCTCCGCAGAGAGTGTCAGTCAAGTTCCTGTACCCTAGCTCTACAGAGGGTATCTGCCAAGTGCTAGTCTCCAGTTCCTGCTTCCAAGTTATGCAGAGGGTATCTCTGACAAGTGCCAATCTACAGTTCCTGCTTCTAAGTTCTGCAGAGGGTATCTGCAACATACCTGTATCCAGCTGTTGTACTCAAACTCTGGAGTGAGTGTCCACCCAGCTTCTGTATCCTGTTTTGTGGGCATTCCTGTCTTCGGCCTCAAGTGGGCATTTTACCACATTACACTACATTCTCAAAGAGAAGCCCTGGGGCTAAAGTTAAGTTATTTAGGGGTCAGGATGATTTTGTTAAGATTTTAGTAAATGATATTGAAAATGACAATGTGACGACTGCTGTTACCTTGCTCACCATACTAAATTGTCATCAAGGGTAGCCACATGTGAAATAGATGCCCATATAGGCTTTTGGTTGGTTATAATATAGATATAGAGAGGCCCCTTTGTGTAGTACAGAAAAAAAAGTACTTTTTTTCTTGCAAGGTGTTTACTGTTACCATAGTGATCACCTGATTATACTGAAAAATTGCAGATCTTTTTAAAGAAAGGTACTTGTCTAATATAAATGTTATTAGCGGTCCCTAGATACAACAGAATTTTTTTATTTGGCTTACATGTTTCCATTACCCAGCAAAACCCCATGTGTTGTGCTTTTTACTTTATTCCATAGATCTGGATTTTTGTGGCTTTCCAAGAACGCTGCCATTTGACAAAGCAGGTGATTCTCTTTCAAATGAGGGGGTTTGGAGGTCTGTGTCTTGTAAGGGAGCTGAGATTGAGGGGTTTTGAACTGCCACCCCACCCCCATTTCAGCTCCCTTACCTGTCAAAGTGTGCTCTTGCCCCCTCTGTGATGTCACTACACATTTTCGGGGTGACTTAAATGGCACTCCCATATAGCTCTTGGAGTGGCATCCACTATAATACCGAATAACGATCGGGCCCGCAGTGCAGGCAAATTGCTGTAATCAGTTATTCCCCTTAATAGTGAGAAGGGGATGTTATGCGATTACAGTCAGAGATTTCCATGATGACCTGTTCTTGTCATAAACATCAATGCTGTTAAAAGGGAACAGATCAAAATAATAGATAAAAGAAGGGCAATGGATATATAAATTAAGAGCAGGCTGTAGGGCATCCCCCATGGTAATCAGAACCTTTCAACAGTCAAGCATATGTCATAAGAAACATTTCCAGCCTGCATGGGTATTCAAGCCCCTGGGCACAATAGTATCAAGTTCATATATCCATCTGGATTCAGTCTAGAGAAGGAGTTTTGCTTTATCCTCAAGCGGGGGATTATGATCAATAATAATAAACCGCAAGTCTGTGACGGAATGACCTGAAGAAGTGAAGTGTCATGCCACTGGTTGGTCTGACTTGCCACTATGAATGTTAGCATGAATCGTTGACCTCAGGGGCGCAATCCGATAAACGGCGTAGTTTGCGGTGCAAGCAAGGGAATTTCACCTCGCAACTCAACCTATCCAATATACTGTGCCGTCAGATGCTAAACTGGCGTAAGTAGGAAAAAACGGCGATCAGCTAAAATGTGCGCAAATACACATTTTAGTCGTCGCAAGTACTTACGCCAGTATTTTGTTAACGTAAAGTCTCAATAAAGTGTAGTTTTATGCAAATTAGCCTACGAATCGTAAAAAATAACGGCCAGTTCTAAGAGATGCACCACGTAATTACGACATTCAAAATTCATACTTAAACCCCTGCGCAGCCGCCATTTTCTTTAGTGTGTTTAGTCAGTTCTTGGAGCTACAGCACACTACAGTGAGTAGGAGAAAGTGGTTAGAGTAGAGAGAGAGGCGCATTGCATAAAATTTAGTTAGGTCGGATTTGGTGGATTTGTTAAGCTTGTACATTACTGTCACTTTTTTACATATTGCACACATTTTGCATACACACATATACAAAATACACAACACTTTTTTTTTTTATAACCCCTTACACATTTTATTTATCTTTTACAGTGTGAAAGGCTGAGTGTTTGGTTGTGATTGTGTGTGATTGAAATGGGAGTGAGTGTGAGTGTGTGAGTGTGTGTAGTGTGAGGATGTCAGGGAGAGCTAGGGCGGGGGGAGGAGGGAAGGGGAGTTGCAGGGAGAGGATTATGGACAGGAGGAGCAGCAGGGTCCCCGTCAGGGAGTGAGCGGAGTGGGGAGAGGGATAGCTAGAAGGGAGGATGGGAGTGGGGTTGCCCCAAGGCCAGGCACACTCAGAAGAGGGATAGAGGGTGCACATGGGGATAGAAGGGGGGAGGAGGGAGAGGATAGGGAGGAACCCACACCAGGGACATCCCAGGGAGGGAGCCAGGCGGCCCAGGACGATGAGCGTATGAGGTGCCCCAACTTCACATTCGCTGAAAACCTCGCTCTAGTCCAGGCTGTCCTGGAGAACCATACCACCCTCTTTGGCCAAGAGAAGGGCAAAGGAGTTGCCTGTAGGCGTAAAGATGCCTGGCTGAAGGTGGAGGAGGCCGTTAATGGTGTGTCCCAGCAGAGGAGGAATGTGGATGACCTGAAGAAGAGGTGGAACGACTGTAAGAAGAGAGTTAAGGAGAAGATGGGCCAAGAAGCAATGTCCCAGAGGGCAACAGGAGGTGGGCCTCACCATGAGGCGGAATATAACAAGTGGCAGGAGCTGATTCGTAGGTCCCTGAGCGTCACAGCAGTCCGTGGACTTCCAGGGGCTCGTGACTCAGGGATTGCAACATCAGCGCAGCATGCTGGTGAGTAACATCCCACACACCAGTATTATATGTATTTGAGATATAACATCCTATAATGTCACACATTCATGTACACAATGAGGAGCATGGAATTTGGCCTACTAACTAAAACATCTACAATGAGATTTAACATTAAAGGGACATGAAACCAAATCTTTTTATTTCATTATTCAGATAGAGAATACAGTTTTCAACAACATCCCAATTTACTTCTATTATCTAATTTGTTTCATTATTTTCTTATTCTTTGTTTATTAAATATCAATGCACATGGGTGAGGCAATCACACGAGGCATTGATGTGCAGCCACCAATCAGCAGCTTCTGAGCCTATCTAGATATGCTTTTCAGCTAAGAATATCAAGAGAATGAAGCAAATTAGGTAATGGAAGTAAATTACAAAGTTGTTTACAATTGCATGCTCTAGCTGAATCATGAAAGAATCAAAATGGGTTTAATGTCCATTTAATGCTACTTAAGACATTGAAATTCATGATATGAGGTGGAATAGTGAAATACTAACATATCTCAGAGTAACACAGGCCACAAGCCACATGTAGAGTTTTCAGTAAATGGACACTATAGTCATCACAACCATAGTGTCACTTAAAGAACACATTTTCTCCATCACTGACATGTACACAGAACTATTGTATAAGACACATACATGTATACTTTGCATATTAAAAACCCTCATATCACAAATCTCAATGTGCACATGCATGTTATAGAGTTTGACATGAGAATGTGTATAGGCCCTACATGTACATTGTATGCCCACATGGATATATATCTGACTGTACTAATCCCTCTCATCATTTGACTCCTCCACAGAACCTCCAGTCACCAGGGTGCCAACGCCCATGCATCCCCCTCCACCACCGCCACAAAGTATTTCTCCACCTCGACCACCGGTCCGGAGAGTCCAGCAGGAGTATGCCAGGCATGACCTGGGTTGGACTGCCTCAATTAACAATCCGGATGTCATGCCGCCAGCATTACATGAGGATACCTGGCAGGAGCCCTGGCTGGAGGACTATCCCTTTGGCTTGGAGGGGGAGCCAAGCCAGCCCCGAAGGGTAGATGCCTTTACCCCCCACCAACAATATCAGGCCACTCAGGGATTCTACCAGCAGGCTGAGTGGGTGCACACCAGCCGGAAATGGGAGTATCAGTCCATCCGGACATCTCCACCATCTGCTGCACTTGGAAGAGCTCCGGCAGCTGAGATCATCCCACAGGCAGCACCAGCAGCTGTGATTCCACAGGCAGCACCAGCAGCTGTGATCATCCCACAGGCAGCACCAGCAGCTGAGATCATCCCACAGGCAGCACCAGCAGCTGAGATCATCCCACAGGCAGCACCAGCAGCTGAGGATATTGAAATTGAACCGGTGCCTAGAGTCCCTGCTGGGGAAGAGCCCATAGATGCGCTGACTTCCGCCATGGGCGATGAATACATTGCCCTACAGAGGAGGCAAACAGTAACCTGCGAGAGTCTCACATCAACCTGCGAGAGAATGCAAAGGGACCAACGCAGGTTTTACAGGAGTCAACAGACTTTACAACAGCGTTCCATTGAGCTGCAACGGGACATGGCAGCATCTTTAAGTGCTATGGTCCAGAATCAATCTCAGATGCTGCGAGTTATTTCTGACATGCAGATTCAGAGTGACAACTTATGGAGGAGGGAACAGAACCAACTGTTGGGTGTGTTGGTGGAGCATTTCACACACCAGCAGGACATTGCCTCCAGCATCTCATCTGTGTCCAGCACTCCTGCAGGATTCTCGGAATCCACACAACCCAGGAGAGGCAGGAGACCCACTCCAGGCCCCTCAACCCCCTCATCTAAGAAGCCTAAAAGAAAATAAATCTTGTTATATTTCATCCTAAATCTTGTCCTCTGTTATTTACCATATAATTGTCATCCACATACATGTGAGGGGTGTTTTAGTACACTAATATCTTTGAAAAATATAATAAGGCCTGTGTGGAAATGGCCCAGAAAAGGTAATATCATCATGTTTATGACATATTCATGTTCTCTAAACCACATCACATAGTTGTGTATGAAGGGTACATATAGTGATATTCACTTTTAAGATGTAAATCAAGGTTTCTCACATCCAATAGAAATTGACCCATGTGCAGGGATAGGCACGAGCCAAGGCTGTTGCTGACATTTTCTAATGTAAAGAGTTTTAGTGAAGGACACTTTGCCTATCCCTGCACATGGGTACATATATCTAAATAATAATGTTTTTACAGAAGGTGTGAACATAAGGTATAAACATCCATTTTCATTCCTCTAAATGATAGTCGATAAATCATAGTGACCAAAACATGAATTGAACTAATGATATATTTTCAGTAATTAGGGTGGTTAAGGGAATGGGGGTGGGATGTAGTAGTTTCACTTACATGCAGTGGAACTCTGCAGTATGTAATTTGATGACCAGCTGCAGCAGGGGCAGCACCATCACCATGGACCTCAGCAGCAACTATAGAATCAGCATGTGTAGACAGAACTCCAGCACCCCTGGGGCCCCATGATGTCCCCCTGGGCCCCATGATGTCCCCCTGGGCCCCATGATGCACCCCTTTGTGATTGGTTTGACAAACTTGCAGGGGCAGGGATAATAAATGCTTTTAAGAGGTTAACTATTGTGATCAAGCTGCTGATATGTATGTTGTTAAGCATGCGCTTGTTAGGCCTTCCGAGAGTTACGTTGGTTTCTAAGTCAGTGCAAGGGTTTCCTGCGGCTGAAATTTGTGGCGAGATGAGATTGGAGTAGATTTTCTGAAATCTGCGCCCGTAACTTCTAAGTTATGCCGTATATAGGATACCAAACCCGCGCAAATATTGGCGTCGCCGGCTTTTGCGGGTGACGATTTATATCGGATCGGGCCCCAGGTCCTAGAATCATCTGTCATCTTGCCCACTTATAACAGTCCACATGAGTAATTAAGTATACATTTTATATATATAAATATATTAAAAAAAACTTTGAAAATGATCATCCAACACATTTATTTCAGAGGAAAAATGAGCTTTGGAAATTGAGCAACTGATAATTCTCAGAATTTGAAATGCAGCCTGAATTGTTAAGTTCTTCAGATAGTGTAAAATTAAAAAGGTTGGTTACAATCTATCAGCTATCGTTTCCCAAAAAATAATTTTGCTTACTGGCCAAATTGGGAGCAAAGTTTCTTAAATGATCACAATGCTTTATCAAATTGTTTGTTAAAAACCCACCATTGCAAACAATCTTTCAACAGAAAAGCTCCTGAAAATGACTTTTCAAGTTATAAGTACCTGTTTTAAAACTAGAAACTGGAAGGTATCCAGAAAATGAAACATACAATTACCCATTGACACCTCTTAAAGCTACAGCAAAGCTCTATTCATGTAACCCCTTTGTTCATTTATCAAGAAAAATACTAATTTGTATGTATGGCATTAACCTATTATTATAAGAATGCCTCCTTAACACTCAGGGGTCAATTTATCAATTGCCGTGCGGACATGATTCACTGTAGCGAATCATGTACGCCCGACAACGTTAAATGCAGACAGCATACGCTGTCAGCATTTAACATTTCACAAGCATTTCTTGTGAAATGCTTGTGCAATGCCGCCTCCTGCACATTTGCGGCCAATCGGCCACTAGCAGGGGATGTCAATCATCCCAAACGTATCATATCGGGATGATTGCAGTCCATCACCTAAAAGGTGGCGGACAAGTTAAGGAGCAGTGGTATTACAACCACTGCTTCTTAACTTACATTTCTGGCAAGCCGGAAACTACGGGCGTAGAAAGCAGCCTCCGCTGCTTGTTAAATCTACCCCTCAGTATCCATACGTATCTTGGCAGGATAAACATACTTCTATATGCACAAAGCCCCGATGTTTGAAAGTGCTTAGAGGTGGCAAAATATTCCAAGTGATCCACCTCTATGTCAAGCAAACTTATTGGAATATTCCAAGCTCCCAACATAGCCACATTGCTGAGAGGCATTTACTATAAACACTATTTGTTGTTGATGCCTGCTTAAGCTACACCCAGCATTGCTGACCATATTGGCAATGTATAGTAAACGATCCCTGGAATATTACTGCCGTCGGTCTAACTGCTACTCCTAATACCCCTAAACTGAAGTACCCCATGATCCCTACATACCCACCACAATTCGCTAACTATTAACCTATAAGCAGTCACATACCCACTGCAAGTTCTATCTATTAACCCCCTATGCCACCATGAACCCACCGCAAATTCTCTCTCTTAACCCCCTATGCCACCACATACCCACCGCAAGTGCTAACTATTAACCTACTAAGAAACAGTTAACAATTGCACCATTAAAGACAATTTCCCTATGTCATAAATCAATTGCCCTTTATTAGTATGCTGGCTTAGAAGTGGTGCTTTGCATCAGAGAGAAAAATAGGTTTGTTAGTGGAAAAAAGAGAGAGCCACTGCCGGATGCATTACAGCACTCTACGCACAGACTATCAAGGCAGAAAAATGAGGTGTGTTGTAAAATATAACTTTAATTAATATATAAAAAAAAAATGGGAAAAACAAGATAAAAATCAGGAAAAAGGGTAAAGTTCTGCTGGTGCGAGAGTGTATTATGATATAGTTATGCCTTTGGATTGAGTACAATAGAATAACCCAACTCCCACTTAATAATAAAGTAGATGTAACTGTCTGAGTACAAAGTGTTAATGATATAGTACTGTCATCTAAATATTCAATATAAATCCCCAAAATTGTAAAATAACAGTAGTTAGCTGATAACTCCTGTGGTATGCTGGCTACAGGCTAATAAAATACTCCCAGTTATCCACGGATTCTTAAAATATCGGTTTTAAATATAATATATACAATAGGGGGGAATGCAATAAATAAAAAGGCTGGCAGTGACGGAATAAAGAATAAATGCAAAAAATTAAAGAATTAGGTACACAAAGAACAAGATATAGTTGTTAAACTCAGATTCTTATGAATCAAAAAGGTTAAATTGTATTCCAAGGGGTAGATTTACCATTGTGTGGACGGACATAATCCGCTGTAGTGATCATGTCCGCCGCACATCGATAAATGCCAACAGCATACTTTGTCGGTATTTATCATTGCACAAGCAGTTCTGGTAAACTGCTTGCGCAATGCCGCCCCCTGCCAATCCATATTTGCCAACATTTGAAAACATTTTCCAGGGACACCTTCCAGATACCAATTACCTGCATGAAAATTTTTACCACACCCCCTGCCCTAACATACCGCCCACTTTGTCAAACCCAGATAATTAGCATAATTTAGCCCTGCCTATTTATTATGATACAGATTTTATATATACTGTATAAATATATATATATATATATATATATATATATATATATATATACACACATATATATATTTGTATATAAATGAAAGGGAAAGGGGATAAACAGATAACATATAAGGGAAAAAACTCAAATGGCGCAACCTATATTATTGAGTAAGAGATAAATAAAATATATCAAAGATGTTAATCTAAGATATGTGCAAATAGATTAGTATGTGTGTGAATACACTTCCCTATAACCAATGATCACATGAACAATGTAACAGTTGCATATATAAAAAGAGCAAAATATAGCAAATTACTGTATACAAATGCATCAGGGTCAATAAATAAAACTTGGTTACAGAACATTAATAGCAAATAGCCACTCTAGAGAGAATATGGAGTTCCTTGAATAAAGGAAATACAGTGTTAACAGTACATAAACTATAACAACAATATGAAAAAATTGCTTAAATAGTGTCCTTTTTTATATGGAAGTCAGAGTCCAAATTAACTCTTCATAGTTCCTATATTAGTGACATAGAGCAGAACAGACAGTAGCGGCTCCCATTGGGAGTTTACTCACACTCCTTCACCTCAATCATATGAGGTAAGTGCCGCGTAGTGAGAGGAAAAAACCCTTGGGGATGTGGATCGATATCGTCTGATTGTATCCTTAGAACTTGCTGCTTCTCCTCCAAGAAGGACATCCTCCAAACATATATCGTGTAAAAACACAAGAAAAGAGAAAATAATAGTGCAACCCTGTGTGTTCTAGTTACACAAAATTAAATTTCAAACGGTTATGTGCTTACAGTGTAGGACCTCAATATAGTATGAGGTAATTAAAAGCAATAAAGCTATATAAAAAATGCCTTTTACAGCATCTACGATAATGGAAACGTCCTTTTACATGGAGAGAGCACTTGTTGTAAACAGATAGTGTCCTAACGCGTTTCAAAGGGATCACGTCTTTCACCCTTCTTCCTCAGAGGCTATCAACATTTGCCATTCAAGGATTGTTTAAAAAGTCTTTCCCGGGGCGGTGGCACGCACCCCCTTGTAATTCATTGGTTACTTGTGCTGTGATGTACCACGTGATCAATGTCACGTTGTACTTGATTCAAGTGATTGGTCAAACTATCTCCCGGCATCGTGACTGCACGCCCCCGTGTCAATCTTAGAGTGACGTTATGCCGTACGGAGCCATACAGAGTATACCATTGTTAAATCGTTTAGGCACAGAAGTTTTTTCTACAAAGTTGTTAATTTGGAGTACTTGTATTAAAAGTATATAGGGGTATGTCATGTGTATTACATTTCTTTGTGAAATGATCACACTATTTCTTTGTTCAATAAATGTGTGTGTTTCTTCTAAGTTTGAACAAATGTATTTTGTATTCTTTATTTATTTGTGTGCCTTCTAATATTATACCTGATCTGTGAGGATGAAGGAACCATTCATTCTTACAAAAGCTATGATTGTTATTTAAATTTCATCCTTAATATGAGATGAATATAGATAATATATGTCCTAACAGTTATAAAATCCTTATCTATTATCTATTATATATTTATTTATCCTATAATGAGTGCTTGATATTATTATTAGCAAGTTTTGGTGATTCCTAAGTGGTGTACAATAGCGAATAGTTGATAAACTCCTACTCTGCGATACCTACTATCTGAACTATATTTCTATAGCTTATAAAAGAAATTAATTGATTCATAATACAAAAAAATACTAAAAAAAAAAAAAATTATAAAATTAATTTATAGTGTGTTATAACTGTTTACTAGAAGTCTGTACCATATTGTACCTTATATGTATTTGATTGATATTTTATTTTCTAGAATAGTATTGATATTATCAAGCCTAATATCTCACTTTAATTAGTTAGATATTTAATGTGCAAGTTATAAATAAGTTTCTAATACATAGTTATATTTATATTTGCATTCAGGGTAATAAAACTACCAATTTTGGATGAAATTGATCTTTAGACATTAGTTAAAACAGTAATTATACTTGAAAGGATAAATAAACGGAGTCCCATTTTACTCTAAAAATACAGTTTCTATAATTAAAAATTAAAAAATTAAAAATTAGAGCATAGGGTATATATATATAGAAGCAAGTATATCATTGAGCCTTTAGAAAATTTTAAACAATACATATTAGTATTAAAAAAAAAATTGTTTTGCCTCTTTATCTTTATTTGTAAACTAAATATTTAGAGCTATGGAATAAATGTGGTTAAATAGTTAAAATAAACTGATTAGTTAAGAACCTATTTAGTTAAAACCTGCTTTATGTAGTTGTTTGAACTATAGCTAAAATCTCCCTAATTTGTTGTATAATGTTGGATACAGGAGAACAGAGCGAAAATGGGGAAATAGACTACACAAGAAGAGCAGCCAAATCAATCTCTTTGTTTAGTCCTTGTGGTACCAGTGTTTTTAGAGTGTATATCCAGAAAGTTTCTTTCTTGTGGAGTTCCAGTTCTCTGTTTCCGCCCCTTTTTCTTTCTGGAATAAATTCAATAACCGCCCCCCTTAGACAACTAGGATTTTTGTTATGTTTTTTCAGGTAGTGTGCCGAAAGGTTATGGGACGTAAAAGCCAATGGTTGATTTGTTTAGCCATGTCTTTTTTGTACCTGTTATTCCTTTCAACTGGCTTGGGGCTAGTAGATTCTTTAAACTACGATTTTTTCTGTATATTACTCTGGGTCCCGATTCAGTTATTTCTTTCAATATTTTGTCCTTTCTCAGGATACCCCAATGCTTTTTTATAATATTTCTTATTTCAGCAGAGCCCTCATTAAAGGTAGTAATGAAGTTAACCATATTATTTTTTCCATCCGGTTTCTCAATTCTTTTGTGGTTACCTGTGTCTAGAAGGTCATTTCTATTCATTTTATTAACTTTATCTAGAGTATTCTTCAACTTATATTTATTATACCCTCTTGCTAAAAATCTATTCCTTAGGTTTTTAGCCTCCCGATCAAAGTCTTCCTTTTTGGAACAGTTTCTCTTGATTCTTTGATACTGACCCATCAGGATATTATCAATCTATTTCCTGTTATGGCCACTTTGGGCACACAGATAGCCATTGCTATCCGTGTCCTTTTTATATAGTTTAGTTTGAATGGATTGATTTTCGTGGAAGAATATAATATATAGAAATTCTATGTCCACAGTACTCCTTTTCCCAGTGAACGTTAGATTATATTCATTCAGGTTTAGGTGTTCAATGAATTCGTTTAGGTTATTTTCTGTCCCTTACTAGATGAACACAATGTCATCTATATATCTTTTCCAAGTAACTATATTGGGAAGATATACATTATTGTTCCAGATTACTTCCTCTTCCCAAGCTCCCATATACAAATTGGCATAGCTGGGGGCAACTTTTGTCCCCATTGCCGTGCCATTTGTTTGGAGGAAATAGATGTCTTCAAATAGGAAAAAATTCCTTTCTAGAATAAATTTGGTTGAGTTCAATATGAATTTCTGCTGAATTACAGGTAATGATGTATTTCTCTTTAGCCAATATTCTATAGTCTGAATTCCCTTTCCATGCAGTATATTTGTATAGAGGGCACTAACGTCCAGTGCTACCCAGACGTATCCCTTTTCCCATTTGATGTT
Source organism: Bombina bombina (assembly GCF_027579735.1). Classification (NCBI taxonomy): domain Eukaryota; kingdom Metazoa; phylum Chordata; class Amphibia; order Anura; family Bombinatoridae; genus Bombina; species Bombina bombina. Next base: position 906,963,151 of record NC_069501.1, on the reverse strand, counting down.
TCTGATTTTTTCCATAGTGTCAGGGGTATCTCTTAAGTAGGATTTGAGGGTTGGCACCAAAGGCTGTAAGAAAATGTCTATATACTCTGAGAGTCTCGAAGTTAAGGAATCAATTCCAGACACTATTGGTCTACCTGGAGGGCTGTCTAGGTTTTTATGAACCTTCGGCAGATGGTAGAAAATTGCTGTAGTTGGTGTATCGTTACTAAGATATCTGAACTCTTCTTCTTTTAGAACGCCTTGATGCTTTGCATCGTCTAAAAGATGTTTATATTCTGTGAGGAAAATTTTTGTAGGATTACCTGTCAGTTTTTTTATAGGTGTTTATATCATATAGCATGTGAAAGGCTTCTTTGAGGTATTCCTCCCTGTTTTGAATAACCATACCTCCTCCTTTGTCGGCTTCGCAAATAACTATATTTTTATCTTTTTCTACGTTTTTTTAGAAATTCCTTATCCTTCTTATCCAAATTATCCTTTTTTATTTTATAGTTTTTGCACAGACTATCAAAATCTTCTAGGACACTATTTAAGCTATTTTTTCATATTGTTGTTTTAGTTTATGTACTGTTAACACTGTATTTCCTTTATCCAAGGAACACCATATTCTCTCTAGAGTGGCTAATTGCTATTTATCTTCTGTAACCAAGTTTTATTTATTGACCCTGATGCATTTGTATAATTTGCTATATTTTGCTCTTTTTATATATGCAACTGTTACATTGTTCATGTGATCATTGGTTATAGGGAAGTGTATTCACACACATACTAATCTATTTGCACATATCTTAGATTAACATCTTTGATATATTTTATTTATCTCTTACTCAATAATATAGGTTGCGCCATTTGAGTTTTTCCCTTATATGTTATCTGTTTATCCCCCTTTCCCTTTCATTTATATACAATTACTATTATCTATCTAATGATAGGGTATTAGGGTTCCTTATCATCTAGTTACTCTTAGGCTGCAATTTTACCTATATTTCATACTAGGCTATATCCAGCGCCATCCCTATACACATGTTACATACACATATATATATGTGCCAGGCATGTTTGTTTCTATATTTTTAGTGCTACTTAGTAGATCACTATTATAGTTGTTGCTGATCAAAAGATTAATTTCTCTATTAACAGAAATTAGTTTAGATTTTTACCATTATCTTTACACCTGATTTATTCTTTTGCAAAATGATTTTAAAGTTCTAAGATTTCAATAGATCTGTATATATCTTATTTTGCTTTAAAATTCTAACGGTGCCTTGCACAGATAGAATAAAATATCTACTGTTGCTTATTTTAAGCTTAAAAATTAAAGGGACATAAAACCCACATTTTTAATCAACTTTCTTATTTACTTCTATTATCTAATTTGTTTATTTCTCTTGGTATCATTTGTTGAAGGAGCAGCAATGCACTAATAGTTTCTAACTGAACACATTGGTGAGCCAATCACAATCAACATATATATATATATATATGCAGCCACCAATCAACAGCTAGAACCTAGGTTCTCTGCTGCTTCTGAGCTTGCCTAGATAAACCTTTCAGCAAAGGATAACAAGAAAAGGAAGCAAATTAAATGAAACAAGTAAATTGGAAAGTTGTTTAAAAATGTATTCTCTATCTGAACCATGAATGAAAATGTGTGGGTTTAATGTCCTTTAACCCAAAATAACCTAAAAGTGTAAATTTAGTGCAAACAGTTTAAACTGGGCATGCTTTAAGTAGAAAGGTAGACAGCGCTGCAAAAAGATTCACACTATATCACATTAATAAATGACATTAAAATAAATAATTTGCTGTATGCTGATTAAATTGTGAACCTTGCACAATTTAGATGAATAAAAGGAAACAGGAAGGAAAGTAAAACCCTGAAACATGAATACAAAAATACTTAACTAACCTAAGCAGATCTGCTTTCACAGAGCTAACTACTGAAATGTCACCCAGCTTGCAGCACTCAGATATGATAAAAAAGAATAGTGAGTGGGCAGTACACAATAGTGCAATATTGATAAACCTCCAAAGCTCAGACCTATCTCACTGTCCTCTAAACTAACTGAGTTCAACCATAACAAATATTCACTCACCTCACTACAGCTACTAAATATCTGTACCCTGCACAAACACTTCCTAGCACAGTAAGTTTCCATGGTGATTGATAATGATCCATAGTAATTGATTTATTCTCTATTAGGCTTACCACAAGATCCTTTGTGTGAAGCATGTTAGAGCTGAATCAGAAGCAGGAAAGTTATCGTCTTAATCCCCACGGCAAGAACCTCTGTAAACAAGCAGCTACCATACAGTTTCCTGCTATGCTTCACTTTATTGACACCTGATAGCGGAACTCGGAATTGCAGCAAAACATTTCTTTTTTTTTAAAATAACATGAGGAACGGACGTTTTGCAGGCATCCGTGTGCAGGTAAAGTCCGGGACATTTAAAAAGGCCAGGACTGGGTGCCAAATTCCAGGACTGTGCCAGCAAAAACGAGACAGTTGGCAACTATGGGCCAATCGGCCATTAGCAGGGGTTCTCAATCAACCCGATCGTATGTGATCGGGTTAATTGCTGTATGCCACCTCAGAGGCGGCGTACGAGTTAAGGAGCAGCAGTCTTAAGACCGCTGCTTCTTAACTCCTGTTTCCTGCGAGCCTGAAAATATTTTGCACAAGCGGTAACCCGACTAGCGCAAAGATCTGAACATTGAATATTGAGTGCGCGTTCACATATTCTCCCATAGAAGTCAATGAAGTAAAACACATTTTCGCGATTGCGCTAACCCAACATGAAAATATGAATATTTCATAGTCCAATGTTCTTAACAAAACGGAATGGACGAGATTACATATACGGTGCAGGGTTCAGCGCAAGTGTAATTTCACCTCGCACATCGGGGTATCCAATAAAAACCCCGCCGGCAGTTCATAAAGTTCCGTAAGTCGGATAAACTAGCGATGTCCAGAAAAGATCGTAAATACAAATTTCTGGAGTCGCCAGTGACTTACGGCACTTTAGAAACTGCCGGCGCCTAAGAAAAGTAAAAAAATATATAAAATCTCCAGTAAAAGTCTAACACGCTTACCAAAAATAAGCCCGACACGTAAAACCCCTATATCCGCCATCAAACCCACATCGGAACTAATAAAAGTATTAACCCCTAAACCAAACCCCCCACAACACAATTAAACTATTTAAACGCAATTAAACTATTAATCCCTATATCCGCCATCAAACCCACACCGCAAGTAATAACTAAACTATTAACCCCTAAATCCGCCAACCTCAACATTGCAAACTACCTATTAAAGTATTAACCCCTAAACCACCAAAGCCCACAACGCAATACACCTATCAAAGTATTAACACCTAAACCGCCAAAGCCCACAACGCAAATAATTAAATTACTAAGACCCTAACCTAACACCCCCTAACCTAATGCCCTCTAAATGAACCCAAATTACAAAATACTAAAGTTACTATTAAAATAAAAAAATCTAACACTACTTTAAAAATAAAAAAATAAACTTAGCATAAATTAAAGGGACAGTCTAGTAAAAAAAAAACATCCTGGGGGTTAGACTTAGGTTTTTTTTTTTTAAATGTTGGGGGGTTTATTTATTTAGATTAGGGTGGGCATTTTGTAAAAGAGCTAAATGCCCTTTTAAGGGCAATGCCCAACAAATGCCCTTTTAAGGGCAATGGGTAGTTTAGGTTTTTTAGTGTTAGTTTTTTTATTTTGGGGGGTTTGGTGGGTGGGGGGTTTTTACTGTTGGGGGGACTTTGTGTATTTTTAATGTAAAAGAGCTGATTATCTTGGGGCAATGCCCTGCAAAAACCATTTTAAGGGCTACTGGTAGTTTATTCTTAGAGTAGGGGGTGTTTTTATTTTCATAGGGATTAGGTATAATTTTTTTATATTTGATAATGTTGTTATTTATTTTCTGTAATCTTAGATTTTTTTATTTTATGTAATTGTAGTTTAAATGGACAGTCAACACCAGAATTTTAATTTTGACTACACTGTCCCTTTTATTTATGCTTAGTTTGGCAGTTTAGGGGTTAATACTTTAATAGGCAGTTTGCGTTGTTGGCTTTGGCGGTTTAGGGGTTAATACTTTAATAGGTAGTCCGCGTTGTTGGCTTTGGCGGTTTAGGGGTTAATACTTTAATAGGTAGTTTGGGTTTTGGGTTAATGGTGGATTAGGGGTTAATAGTTTTATTAGGTAGTTTGCGATGTTGGGGTTGGCGGATATAGAGGTTAATACTTTAGTTGTAGTTGTGGTGTGGGTTTGATAGGGGATATAGGGGTTAATATATTTTATTAGTTATTGCGGTGGGGGTTGGCGGTTGACAGGTAGCTAGATATTGCGCATGCGTTAGGTGTTAGTTTATTTTTAAAAGGAGTTACCGGGAGTTACGGTGCTCACATACTTAGCGCAAGGCTTGCTGCGGCTGCCTTAGTATGGCGAGGTGAAAATGGAGTAAGATTTCCCCATTTTCGCCACGTAAATCCTTGCGCTGAATATTGGATACCGATTTGCGACACGGTCCCATGTTAGCTTATGGAAGTAAAAATTGCAGGTGACGAGTGAAATATACGCGCGTAACTTGTATGCTACGCCGTATATGTAATACCAAAATCTCATTAAAAACGTCATCACCGGCTTTTGCGGGCGACACCGCATATGTAATGGGGCCCAATATGTTCTATTTATTCAATATTAAAAATTTCTACATATATCCGACAGTTATTTAAACAAATATATATTTATACCGATATATAGATGATTATATATAGGTATAGATATATACAGATATTCATATATAGGAATATCTATTTAGAAATACTTAGAACATATTATGTTATTTACATAAAAATACATCTTTAGCAATGTATCTGTATGTAGCTCTATGTTAAAGTACTTTGGCGATTTTTTTTTCCAACACCTGAGATCATATATCTTTGAGCCCTTATAACTTTTTTGTGCAATATTTTTTAAACATAAGTTTTAGAAATTGGAGAAAAAAGGGCTTTACAGAGTTGCAGATGTAGTAGAACAGGGGCAAATAATGACCTTTGTACAACTAAGAGATAAACTAGACCCAATAGGCTTACATTGGTACTTGTACCTGCAATTTAACTCAGCTTTTAAAGAATAAGTCTCAGACAGACACCAAACTGGGAACCCCAAACACTCTAGAGAAAATTTGTAATTCCAAAACTAGACCAAAAAAACTATTACCCAATTATATATTGCAATTCAAGCTGTGAATGATAGTAATAAATCAAATCTACTAGATAGATGGGAAAGAGACTTAAGAATAGAACATGACACCAAAAAATGGAAGGATATTTTTTCTTTATTACATAGAGGATTACTCAGCGCTGACATGAGGGAAAACACTATTAAAACATTCAGATGGTACCTTACACCAATTATTACCTCCCACACTAAAACCCACAACTTACGGCTTTGCTACAGAGGCTATGGATTATAAGGTACATATCTCTATATTTGGTGGGAATGCCAAGATATAGCCAGGATCTGGAATAGATTGTAAAATTTCTTAGGCAGACTGTTAGATGACTGTGCCACAGGCATTACTGCATGAAAGGACCCCTATATATAATACCCATATTAATCAATTCTTAAGAATCACCTGTACAGCTACAAGAATATGCATTGCAAAATGCTGGAAAGAAAGAGCCCTCACATGGGAGAAAATACTGGGTAGAATAACATTCATCTATAAAATGCCAGAACAAGTAGCTTGGCTACAAAACACCACAGACAACTTTCAAATGACATGGTTTTATTGGATGCTACATGATAACAATTGACACAATATAATATTATATAGCCCTAAATAAAGAAACCTTCCCACCCCCTTAATGAGACCTTTAATATAGCAGACAACATATGATTTTTGTACATAAAGATAACCATGAGACTTTGTCAAATATATACTGTACCTCTGTCACGGCTAAGTAGGAGTTAACCGCTTGTTCAGGTGTGTCTCCTGATAATTTTACTTCCCCTTTAAATATGTAATATATATGAGTTTGATATGTAGCCTTTTAAGTTAGATTGGAGGAAAATACCAGGAATATAATCTCCCAAAAAAGAGTAAGGCACAATAATATGGTAAGCAGAATAGTGTAGCAATAATTCCTTAGTTATACCAGGCAGGCGATAAGCAGTTAATGCAGTGAAAGCATAAACAGAGAGTAGCTGCAATTGATTTAGGCAGGTTGTTAGTACAGGCAAGCTGAATAGGCAGTCTGATATTACAAGCAAGCTGAAACAATTCTGAGCATGTTACTCACAGTGTCCGGTTACCAAAGTTAAGATTTTGTTAGCAGAACAGACAGAATAGAAAACAACTTACCAGATTCAGTTCTTTAGGAAAGGTGAGAGTTACCGGAGTCTGCAGCTGAGAGCGGTTGAGGAGTGAGATGCAGGGAAAACGATATCCTCAGAAACTGCAAGGAAACTCTTTAGTTATAACGGACTGCTTCAGAGCTGGAGAAGGAGATTAGCAAACTTTTTCAATAAACCAGCAATGAAGCAGAGGAAGTGGGGCATTTTATCCAAAACAGGAAATGAGGTAACTGCTTTGTTAAGGTGGACATGTAATAATATAAGAGAATGCCTTCTTAAGGTGGAAATGAACATAACATACTCCCCCCAAAAAGACACCTCAAGGAAGGTGTCACGGTGCAGGGCGGTCTGGGTTCTGACGGTGGAAGAGGGACACCAAACGGTCAGCAGAAAGGTTGGAAGCGGGTTCCCACGAGTCCTCAGATGAATCAAATCCAACCCATCGCGCCAAATACTGTAGAGATCCGTGGTGCCGTCTAGAGTCCAGAATCGACTGCACCTCATATTCAGGATCTGGTTGGGGTGGAGACGTGGGATGGACTAGGTCCGGAGTGGATGGGTGACACGGTTTTATCAATGAGATGTGGAATGTAGGATGAATACTGTATTGTGGAGGCAGTTGTAACGTTACAGTCATGGGGTTTCTTATCGCCACTATGCTGTAGGGTCCTATGAATAATTTGTTTAGTTTCCTGTTAGTGTTTGGTATTCTGAGGTTTTTCGTAGCCAACCAAACACTTTGGCCAACTGTATATACAGGATGGGACCTGTGTCGGAGATCATAATACTTCTTTTGAGTTGCTTGAGATTGTTTAATATTGTCCTGAATGATGGTGAAGGTCTGGTTAATGGTGTTGACTAGGTCATTAACTTGGAGGTTGCGAAAATCAGAAGTCGAGAAAGGGTGAAACCGTGGATGCATACCTGAGTTAATGTAGAAGGAAGAGAATCAGGTGGAGGTATTGGAGGGGTTGTTATACGCAAATTCTGCAAAACTGAGATATTCAGCCCAAGAATCCTGCTTGTGGGAACAGAAACAGTGGAGATACTGTTCGAGCCATTGATTGGTCTTTTCACATTGCCCATTCGTTTGTAGGTGGTAAGCTATTGACAGGTGTTGTTGCATGTGTAGAGCAGTGAAGAGAGACCTCCAAAATTTCAATATGAACTGACTTCCGTGATCACTTAGGACAGCTGTTGGAACACCATGTAGCCGTACAATTTCCTTGAGGAACAGGTCTGCTGTTTTCTGTGCGGTGGGTAGAGATTTCATAGGAAAGAAATGAGCCATCTTGGAGAATAAATCTACGACAACATATATTATAGTAAAGCCTGATGAGTTTGGGAGGTCCACAATGGAATCCATGGAAACGGAGTACCATGGTCTTTCAGGAACCGGCAGTGGTTGTAGTAAGCCTAGTGGTTTTTTGTGTGAAGGTTTAGATGTGGAGCAGGTTATGCACAAGGTAACATATGTTTTCACTGACTTTCTCATAGCTGGCCACCAAAAGGATCTTTGTAGTAGGTCATATGTCTTGTGAATGCCAAGGTGACCTGCTAGAGGTGAATCATGTGAAAGGCTTAGGACCTTATTGCGTAGAGTGGGTGGAACATACGTCCTAATGCCGTAGTGATAGATACCTTGTGAATCAGGACTTATAAGTTCATAAGGCAGGGTGGCATCCTGTTGCTGTTGTGTCAACATTTCTTGTTGATACTGTGTCAAGAAGGCGAGAATGTTGGAACCAGGCACTACTGTGGAGGGTTGTGGTGTACAGGTGAGTTTGTAATCTTTTCGTGAGAGGGCGTCTGCCTTCCCGTTCTTTGTCCCTGCCGGTATGTAATGGTGTAATTAAACCTACAGAAGTACAAGTTCCAGCGTAATTGTCGGGCAGATAGAGTTCGGTTTGTTCGGAGGTACTGTAGATTTTTGTGGTCTGTAAAAATGGCAATAGGGTGTTCCGCATCCTCAAGTAGATGTCTCCATTGATCAAATGATACCTTTATGGCCAGGAGTTCCTTTTCTCCAACCGGATAGCTTAGCTCTGGTGGAGTAAGGAGTCTTGAATAATATGAGACGGGATGCAGGGGATCTCCTTTGTGAAAGGATGGATGCTATGGCATGGTCTGAGGCATCTACCTCAAGCATGAAATGGTAAGAAGTATCAGGAATTTGTAAAACTAGGGATGTGACAGAACACAACTTGAGATAGTCAAAAGCTTTGTTACAAGTCTCATTCCAACAGAATGTGTAAAAACTTTTTGTCAAATTAGAGAGAGGTTTTGTTATGGTGGCAAAATTATGTATAAAGCGCCTATAAAAATTGGCGAAACCCAGGAACCTTTGTACATCCTTTTTATTTTTGGGTATAGGCCATTGTTGTACTGCAGATATTTTGTTTTCTTCCATCTTGATCTCATATTGGTTAATGATGTAATCTAAAAATGAAATTTGTCTAGAGTGGAATGTACATTTTTCAAGTTTAACGCATAAATTATGATTTCTGAGTCTGGAAAGTACAATTCTGACATGTTTGACATGGTCTAGGAAATTACTAGAGTATATGAGTATATCATCCAGGTACACAACTAGGAACGTATCAAGGATATCACGAAAGATGTAATTTATAAAATTCTGAAATGTCGCCGGTGCGTTGCATAAACCGAAAGGCATAACTGTATACTCATAGAGACCGTAACGGGTCCTAAATGCAGTCAGCCATTCGTCACCGGACCTTATTCTCACAAGGTTATAGGCACCTCAAGTCTAGTTTGGTAAAAAAAACCTAGTGCCTCTTAACCTCTCTATTAACTCTGGAATAAGAGGTAGGGGGTATCTGTTTTTACGTGTATGCTTATTAAGTTCCCTATAATCTATTATAGGGCAGAGAGACCCATCCTTGTTTTTAACAAAAAACATCCCAGCCCCTGCTAGTGAGGTGGAGGGTCGAATAAACCCCTTTTTTAAGTTATTGTTTATGTAATCTTTCAGGTGGGATAACTCAGGTTTTGAGAGAGGGTAGATACGACCATAGGGAACTGTAGCGCCAGGTAAGAGATCTATAGGACAATCGTAGGTCTGTGCAGGGGGAGTGTTTCTGCACTCTCGAAAACATCAGAGAAATCACGGTATTGCTCTGTTATTTTAGATGGAAGTGTAGTCAGTAGTGTGGAAGTGAGAGAACAAGTGGTGGTACAGAATTGAGAGGGAAAAGATAGGGAGAGATATTCCCAATGAATTAGTGGTTGGTGGAGGCGGAGCCAAGAAATACCCAGAATTATGGAGTAGATAGGAGAAGAGATAATATCAAATGACAAGGATTCTGTATGACCAGTAGTTGTTGTGAGAATAAGAGGGACAGTTTGATGTGTAACAGGACCAGATGGCAAATTAGAACCGTCAATAACTCTAAGAGGCAGGGGGTTGCTTTTAAGGAAGAAAGGAATTTTATTGCTTTTGACCAGGTCAATGTCAATGAAATTGCCACAGGCACCCGTGTCCACAATGGCGTCAATCCTGAGGCTGTGATGGTCCCACTGTAGAGACAATGGTAGGATTATATTGTTAACAGTACCCATTTTGGAATAGAAGCAATGTGTATAGAAACTAGACTTACTCATATTCTGTTTAGCAAGGAGAGGGCAATCCTTTACTATGTGATTGTGTGCTGCGCAATACATGCATAAGTTAAGGGATCTGCGCCTGGATATTTCATGGGCAGACAGTGGACCCTTTATGAAACCTATGTCCATAGGCTGATCAGTAGTTGAGGAGTCAGTGGGTACGTTAGATATTGATTACATACTGGGTAAGTGGCAAGTGTCTTTTCTAGCTTTCTTTCTCTCAAGCGATGCTGATAGAGGTAGCGTACAGGTCCTCTAGGTGTTCTGGTACACCAATTCTGGACAGTTTGTCTTTTATATCGTCTGAGAGACCCAGTCTAAACTGGTTTATCAGGGAAATGTCATTCCACAAAGAATCCCTAGCCCAGATCTTAAACTGGGTGATGTACTGCTCAACTGGGTTCTTGTGTTGTTTGAGACTCTTGAGTTTACTCTCAGCGGTCAGCTGGCAGTAGGGATCATCCTACAGATGTGATAATGTATCTATGAAAGAACATAGTGAATTGAGGATGGGATCCTGACTCTCATATAAAGAATCAGCCCAGGCACGAGGCTCACCTCTCATATATGACAGAATGTTGAGTACTTTGGTCCTATCGTTAGGATATGTCTTTGGTCTTAATTCGAATAGTAACAAACATGCATTTCTAAACTGCTTGAAAGTGGTTCTGTCCCCAGAGAATGTTTCTGGGAGTGATACCTGGGGTTCACTAGAGCGGACCCTTTGGCTGTGAGGGCTTCTCTTAAGCAAGCCCTAAGATTCTGGTTCTCTACCTGCAATTCCCTAAAGGCTTGAGACAAATTATCCATGCGTTGATTCAAAGAGCATAACTATGGTGAATAATCTGTAGGTTCCATTTTAGTGCAGTAACCCTTTTATTTATTTTAAGGCTGGTTTATTATGTCACGGCTAAGTAGGAGTTAACCGCTTGTTCAGGTGTGTCTCCTGATAATGTTACTTCCCCTTTAAATATGTAATATATATAAGTTTGATATGTAGCCTTTTAAGATAGATTGGAGGAAAATACCAGGAATATAATCTCCCAAAACAGAGTAAGGCACAATAATATGGTAAGCAGAATAGTGTAGCAATAATTCCTTAGTTATACCAGGCAGGCGATAAGCAGTTAATGCAGTGAAAGCACAAACAGAGAGTAGCTGCAATTGATTTAGGCAGGTTGTTAGTACAGGCAAGCTGAATAAGCAGTCTGATATTACAAGCAAGCTGAAACAATTCTGAGTATGTTACTCACAGTAAAACAGACAGGATAGAAAACACCTTACCAGATTCAGTTCTTTAGGAGAGGTTAGAGTTACCGGAGTCTGCAGCTGAGAGCGGTTGAGGAGCGAGATGCAGGGAAAACGATGTCCTCAGAAAGTGCAAGGAAACTCTTTACTTATAACGGACTGCTTCAGAGCTGGAGAAGGAGATTAGCAAACTTCTTCAATAAACCAGCAATGAAGCAGAGGAAGTGGGGCATTTTATCCAAAATAGGAAATGAGGTAACTGCTTTGTTAAGGTGGACATGTAATAATATAAGAGAATGCCTTCTTAAGGTGGAAATGAACATGACAACCTTCTGTTGAGCTAACCTGATCATCCTGCAAGACAACATCTTCCCCCTTCGCACTACTCCTTTCTCTTCTCTCCTTCGCTTAGTTCTTTTTTCTCCTCTCTTTACTTTCGTTAAATCTGTGTTGACATACATCACATTCTAGACATTGTCTACAATCATACAATTTATTTTGCTATTATAAGAATTGGAGCTAGATATAACTGATAACCCCTCTCTCTCCAAGATTCAGGGGTCGATTTATGAAGCAGCAGATGCTGCTTCCGACCCACTCCGCTTCAGTTCTGACTGAAGCGGAAGTTAAGAAGCAGCGGTGCTAAGACCGCTGCTCCTTAACTTGTCCGCCACCTCTGAGGTGGTGGACAGCAATCAGTCTAATCGGATACGATCAGGTTGATTGACACCCCCTGCCAGATTGTGAAAACACGATATTGCTTGCATAAAAATGTTTGCACCAAAATGTCCAAAATGTCACATTATAATATGTGCTAGTCTGTGTCAGTGTTCCTATGTTAAATATGTAGTAACAATGGTAAAAACAATAGTATTGGGTGAGTAGTGGATTATTACAGATAGTAGTGACGTTAAGCTATCAAACAGCATATCCAATAATAAACTGCATATCCAATCATACATCGGATCGGATACTGTTTCAAATGATTCTAGCTAAGATATGCATAAATCTAGTTGTGGATGTAGTTTGTACACAATGCGCTTGAACTGAGTGTTTACAAATATAAACCAGTAGCGGCCACTTTATTGCAAACAGTTGTGCTTGAACTGAGTGTATCCAAATATAAACCAGTAGCAGCCACATTATTGCAAACAGTTGTGCTTGAACTGAGTGTATACAAATATAAACAAGTAACGGCCCCTTTATGGTGACTCGTATTAAAGCTGTGCATTGATTGCCACCATTACCATGCCATTAGTGATGCCAGTACACAAACGGCTAAGAAGCGGTATCCCTAAAATTACTCAGGAACATAAAGTAAATATTGGCAAAAATGAATGCCTGATTACCCTTATTGCCTACAATTAAAAAAGAGCCCCCATAAGCTCAAACCTCCCGCTGACATGTTTTGCCCTTCCGAGCTTTATCAAAATAACAAAGCATATTCTAAAAAATAAACCCCCCCCAAAAAAAACCTTAACTTACCCCACAAGTGTTACTCACATGTAATGGGGACTCCGGCTCCTCTTAATCCATTGCACTCCCATCTTCATCCAGGCTTCAACCAGGCCAATAGAAAAGGATAATGAGAATTTAAATTTAAAACAGTTCTTGCTAATTGCTGATTTTAAAATCAGTCACTAGTGATTGACTAATTTGAAATCAGCCAATCACAAGTAAGTGGTACCCCTATATATTAGGGTTCAGTGCTTGCGGGTTTCAGTGTGTGACAGAGATAGTATGAAGAGGAGGGCTCCCCAAAGAGAGCCGTAGAAAAGAAAATATAGAGCAGAGGCGGCGGAAGAGGCCGCTGAATTCTGCCTCCCCTGCTGCAAAGATGGGCCCCTGGGAAGCAGGAACCTGGATTAAGATGGGGCCCCACCAGTGATGAAGATTGGGAAGCGGAGGCGGTGAAAGAGGTGGCGGAAGTCCTCCACCACGATGATGGGTGGAGCCATGGGTGAAGATGGGCCCGCGATGGATCAAGAGGTTATCATTTGTTCCAGAAATTGTTTTAACTTTATGCTCTTGATGGGTGAAGGGTTTTGTAACTTTTTTATTTTTTAATTCAAAAGAGCTTTGATCGCTTTAGGGCAATGCCCTACAAAATGCCCTTTTAAGGGATATTGTAATTATTATTTTAGAGTTAGAGTTTAGTTTTGTTTTATTTTGGGGGGATTATTTTATGGGGCATGTAGTTAAGTGTTAGGTATATTTTTATATTTTGGATAATTTATGGGATTAATTTAGAGGGGGGTTTAGTTTAGAGGATGGTTAGTTTAGAGGAATTTATAGTTGTTAGTGAAGTTCTAGTATGCATTGGGAGGTGGTTTAGGCTTTAATCTTCTAACTACCCCCATACCTGTATGGGAGTTGATGATTGGGTGATTATTTTTAGTTAGGATTTTGTAGGAATTAATATCCTAACCACATCCCATACCTGTAGTTATGACTTTTATATTACAAAAGTGTACCATAAAACTCATAACTAAAGTGCTAAAAAGTACACTAACACCCATAAACTACCTACTAACCCCTAAACCGAGGCCCTCCCACATCGCAAACACTAAATTAAAATTATTAACCCCTAATCTGCCGCTCCCGACATCGCCGCCACTAGAATAAACACATTAACCCCTAAATCGCTGTACTCCTGCATTGCAAACACTAGTTAAATATTATTAACCCATAATCTGCTGTCCCTAACATCGCCGCAACCTACATTACTGTTATTAACCCCTAATCTGCTGCCCCCAAAATCGCTGCCACTATACTAAAGTTATTAACCCCTAAACCTAACCCTAAGTCTAACCCTAACCCTAAGTCTAACCCGAACTACAAAACCCACTAACTTTAATATAATTAAAATAAATCTAAATAAAAATTACAGTTAATACCTAAATAATTCCTATTTAAAACTAAATACTTACCTATAAAATAAACCCTAAGATAGCTACAATATAACTAATAGTTACATTGTATCTATCTTAGGTTTTATTTTTATTTCATAGCTAAGTTTGTATTTATTTTAACTAGGTAGACTAGTTAGTAAATGGTTATTAACTATTTACTAGCTACCTAGCTAAAATAAATACAAATTTACCTGTAAAAACCAAACCTGAGTTACACTAACACCTAACCTTACACTACGATTAAATTATTTACATTAATTAAATATAATTAACTTAATTACAAAAAAACAAACACTAAATTACACAAAATAAAAAACAAATTATCAAATATTTAAACTAATTACACCTAATCTAATAGCCCTATCAAAATAAAAAAGCCCCCCAAAATAAAAAAAGCCTAGCCTAAACTAAACTGCCAATGGCCCTTTGCGGGGCATTGACACAAAGAAAGCAGCTCTTTTACCTGTAAAAAAAAAATGAAAAACAACCCCCCCAAGAGTAAAACCCACCACCCACACAATCAACCCCCCCAAATAAATACCTATCTAAAAAACCTAAGCTCCCCATTGTCCTGAAAAGGGCATTTGGATGGGCATTGCCCTTAAAAGGGGATTTAGCTCTTTTTCAGCCCAAACCCTAAGCTAAAAATAAAACCCACCTAATAAACCCTTAAAAAAACCTAACACTAACCCCCGAAGATCCACTTACAGTTTTTGAAGACCGGACATCCATCCTCAAGAAAGCCAGGAGAAGTCTTCATCCAAGCGGCAAGAAGTTCTCAACGAAGCCGGGAGAAGTCTTCATCCAAGCGGCAAGAAGTGGTCCTCCAGACGGGCAGAAGTCTCCATCCAAACGGTATCTTCTATCTTCATCCTTCCGACGTGGAGCGGCTCCATCTTCAAGACATCCGGCACGGAGCATCATCTTCTGACGATGGCTACTGAAGAATGAAGGTTCCTTTAAGGGACGTCATAGAAGATGGCATCCCTTGGTTTCCGATTGGCTGATCGAATTCTATCAGCCAATCGGATTGAGCTCGCTTTCTATTGGCTGATTGGAACAGGTTAGGTTTTATTTTACAAGTAAATTTGTATTTATTTTAGCTAGGTAGCTAGTAAATAGTTAATAACTATTTACTAACTAGTCTACCTAGTTAAAATAAATACAAACTTAGCTATGAAATAAAAATAAAACCTAAGAAAGCTACAATGTAACTATTAGTCTTTAGTTTTAAATAGGAATTATTTAGGTATTAATTGTAATTTTTGTTTAGATTTATTTTAATTATGTTCAAGTTAGTGGGTGTTAGGGTTAGGGTTAGACTTCACTTAGGGTTAAGGTTAGGGGTTAATAACTTTAGTATAGTGGTGGCGACGTTGGGGCGGAAGATTAGGGGTTAATAAGTGTAGGTAGGTGACGTGATGTCAGGGGTGACAGATTAGGGGTGTTTAGACTCAGGGTTTATATTAGGGTGTTAGGTGTAAACATAAATTTTGTTTCCCCATAGGAATCAATGGGGCTGCATTACGGAGCTTTACGCTCCTTTATTGCAGGTATTAGACTTTTTTTTAGCCGGCTCTCCCCATTGATTTCTATGGGGAAATCGTGCACAAGCACTTAAAACCAGCTCAAAGCAGGGCTGGTATTTGAGTGCGGTATGGAGCTCCATTTTGCTCAAAGCTGCAATATTGCCTGCTAACGCCGGGTTTATGAAAACCTGTAATAGCAGCACTATAGGGAGGTGAGCGGTGGAAATAACTTGCAAGTTAGTACCGAGTCACTCATAACGCAAAACTCATAATCTAGCCATATTTTAATATACAGTATATTTATTTTATAGTAGTCTGTATCATCAAATTATATATTTACATAACAGGCATGCAGTTATGTATATCTATAACATTATAATCACATTTTATTGATATGCAAATATTTAAACATTATGTGTTGTATATGACAATGCATCATTTAAATATTGAATATTTATGTGTATTGCCTTAGCTTATACAGTTAGTTTTAGCTAATGACAGATTAGGGGTCAATGTTTAAATAATATGCATAGTCAAGTACAATGCATATTGTTTAAATTATTGTAGATATCTTTAAAGGGATTTAATGTTTGATTAATATTATTTTAAACATAAACATTTATTTTTAAATATATATTTATGTTTGAAATAATAGCAAACAACTATTAAATCTCTTTTAAGATATCTCCAATACTTTAAATAATCTACATTGTACATGACAATGCATAACCTCCTGTAGGTTAGGTGTGACATAGGTGTAGGCAGTGCAGGGGGTTTGTAGGTTAGCCGTGACATAGGTGTAGGTGGTCAATGGGGGGGTAGTAAGGTGAAGCAGGGGGAGTGTAGCTTAGGCATGATGTAGTTATAGGCATTCAGGGGGGGGGGGTTTAGCAAGGCATGCTAGTGGGAGTAGGCCGAGGAGGGTAGCGGTTATGTTTGTCTCGTCTGAGCTAGTTAGTGTAGATGTATTAAAACTTAGGTCCCCACAACAATATTTGAGGTATACAAGATGAGGAAGAAGGAAGGCTGAGTCCAGGTATCAATAAATGGGTTTATTGCGGAGCAGGCTTTCTGGTTACAAGGTAAGCTCCAATCTTATTTATTATATTTGAGGTATGCCTACACTGACTATTCTTACCGCGAACCTGCAATATTGACAGTTTCACCTGTAATTTGGATCAAGGTGCCTACTATCCATTTATGGTCTGATTCACTAAAGTGTACTGGCATGGAGTAAAATCATCATTACTGAAAAAAAATGTCCAAACCTTGAAGTCACTGTGAGCGGTGAACTTCTTCCCACATGCAAAGAAAGTCGTAATGTTTTCTAGGTACCTGCAGGTGTAACATTCTTAAAGAAAAGGATGAGATCTGTGAGAGAATTTTAGATACTCCAAGTGAACCCCTGTGTTCTGCTCACATATCAAGGCTGCAAAATTTTAAAATAGGAAAAAGAAAGTAATTTTTGCATTTTGTACTTTTGCTATGAATTTAATTTTTTTATTTAAAATTGACATTGTATGAATATAAATGTGATGTTTACTGTGTATAAATTCATTTTATTGTTCTTTAAATAAGAATTTTCCTGTTTATTTACGTGTGGCTTAGTTTTAATTTGAGAAGATTTGCAATGCATATGTTAATTATGATTTTACTTTGTACTTTCAATGCACTTTTGAAAGTGCTTAAACTATTGAGTACTATACTATAATGTATGCATCTCTCCACACACAGAAATGTAGTGTACTATAAACCCCTTTGCCATATACACAGTTATGAAAGTAAAATTTCTCTTAAAGTGACAAAACCTAAAAATCTTTTTTTCATAATTCCGTAGAGAATATAATTTTAAAGAACTTCCCAAATTACTTCTGTTAGTTAATATGGTTCATTCTCTTGCTATGCTTTGTTGAAGAAGCAGCAATGCGCTACTGGAAGCTAGCTGAACACTGAGTGAGCCAATAACATTAGGCATATATGTACAGCCACCAATCAGCAGCTCTTGAGCCTACCTAGGTATCATTTTCAACAAGGGTAACCAAGAAAGCAAAACAAATAAGATAAGAAAAGTAAATTGGAAAGATGTTTAAAACTGTATGGTCAATCTAAATAATGAAAGAAAAAAATTGGGTTTCATATCCCTTTAACAGAATCACATGGAAGACCTTGTAGCACAGTGAGTTCTGTTTAGAGAATCTCACCAGAGTGAGGAATTGTAGAGAATTGAGCCTTAAGTGTAGTCATGCTAACATTACTGGCTGTAGTTGCTGGAAAAATGGCAGTTCCTCAACTCCCTTTTGTATGCTGTCAGAGGAATACACTTTTGTTAAGACCAACAAATCTAATGAGCTGTCATTGTAAATCTGCAGCTTGATACATTGGGTAACTGTGACTGGTTATTAAAAAAAGGAGCTGTTGTAATTAGCAACTCCCTTTTGTGCCTCAATTGAGATGTTGCCCTCAAATTGTAGTCAATTAACAAATGAAGTATTTTATTAGGATTATACTAATACATGTTTTATAACCAAGTATACCGTTATAAACTCTCATTTCATTTGAAAGAAATTTGTTGGATGATCTTCAAATACTGGTAAAAAAAAATATTTTTTAAAATCACATTCTAATATTGCTCAGATGAACAAAATCTCCCTGTTGAGATGGGGATAAGTTTTGAATTGCAGGCCCTTTGTGATTTTAAATGTGACATTGACAAACATTGTATGCATTTGATGAGGTTTAATGAAAACTTTATTTATTTTTGTATTGTTCATTTTTATAAGTTGTATGATAATCTTACTTACATTTCTGAAGTTAAGCTAAAATTATACTTCAACCACATATGGCAAATATCACGTTTATATAGTATGGTCATACTTTATAAGGCAATAATGATTTTTGCTGACATAATTTAAATTTAAAAATCAAGAACATTTTTTTATTACTTTAATTGTCTGTGAATTTAACTCAAACATTTTACCTGTCATTTAAAAATCATCCTTTTGAAACACATATTACCTTTTATTTCCTGTTGTTTTAGAGCATTCACAGCTCATTTAATTGATGTCAATACTACATGTTGTCAGGGACAGGTCAGGAGGCAATGACATTATGACTTGCTATTGGGTGCTTCAAAGCTCTTTGCCCATTACTGTATTTTAGGATTTATTATTTTTAGAAAGAAGGTTGTTGTGACAGGTTAGTTTGAGAATATGTTTCCTTAAAAAAAAAATATTTGAGTTTGCCAGATTACCCTGCACCATTCAATGTATCTAATTAAAGTTGGTTACCAACATGTTAAAACTCTTTCCATGAATATAAATAACTCAGATATCCATGACTTCTGCATAATGTTTTGTATTCAGATTCAGTTTAAATCAAGCTTACCACAATATATTATTTACTGCATAATAACACCAAAATTATTAAGCGTTTTAGCTATTTACTGTTTCATTTTTAAATTCCTCATTGTACTAACACACATTATATGACAAGTTTACTTACCTTATTTCACATACAGCAGTTTCTAAAAATAATAGGTCAAGGATCTGGTGATAAGCCAAACCATTTTCAAACATAGCAATGAAAGTTTTTATATGAAATAATAGAAAGTATGGAGCAGTGCATGCATTTTTTTCTCCAATAGAATTCAGGTCAGAGTTAAATATACAATAAAAATATTCCAAATGGATTAGGTGGAAAATACTTTTCTTTTTTTTTTCAAAAAAGTGAGAGCAGAATTGTGGTAGAAGCAAAGTTTACTGTGACAGACAAAAATAGACTAATATAGGGCTCGATAATCTAAAGGTCTCTGGGGCTGGCGAGGTTATTTAAGAATGCTCTCCAGTACTTCAATTTCCCTGGTGGAATGATGGAGATGCATAAATTACAAAACTGCACATTAAAAATTGTCATTTTTAAATATCATACAAAATGAATAATTAATTATTTACACAAAAATACTCAGGGGAAAAATTGTATTGCTACTGTGCATCAAAAATCTTAACAAAATTGTTTACCAAAAATTGTATTTTGTCAAATACATCAAATTTGTATGTAAATTAAACAGGGATAAATCATATAAAATATGCATATCGTAAATCATAATTTAAATACACTATAAAGACTTTTGGAGCCCTTTCCACTCAAATACCAGAGGAAAGGGAAAAAAAAGGGAATATTAACATGAATTATGGTTCTCACTGTGTTTTTACTGTAAATAATATAAATTCCAATGCTCTTCACTTCGAAGAAAATGTTTGTATTTCTAAATATTTATTTATATATATATATATGAATATTTATATTTAATATCGGATATATTTAAAAATAAATATTTATAAATAAAAGGAACATTTTATTCTATGTGAAGAACTTAAAATATTTATTACTTACTTTGGGTTAGCACTGTAGGTCTAAAACTGTGTTTGGTTAAAGCGCGAGCGATAGGTGTTAGGTTTTTAGTGAAGTTGCGCTCTCCATTGAAGTCTAGGGGGAGAAGAAGTTAAGGCAGTCGCGATATCTGAAGTCCTACAGTGAGCGCCTCAGGTTTTTCTCTTGCGCTAACTTTTTACTTTCAACTTGTAATACGGGTGCTATCCCAGGAATTACAAGTTTACTTTCAGCTGTATTTGTGCTCAAAAGGTAATGTGACCCAGTGATGGTTTGAATAGTTTATTTTAAAGAACTGTCATATAAGAGTAGAACATGGGGCCGATTTATCAAAGTGCAGCGGACATGATCCGCTGTAGCGGATAAAGTCCGCCACACATCAATAAATGCAGACAGCATACGCTGTCAGCATTTATCATTGCACAAGCATTTCTACTGAAATGCTTGTGCAATGCCGCCCTCCGCACATTTGCGGGTGTGTCAATCAACCCAATTGTATGCGATCGGGCAGATTGCTGTCCGCTGCCTCAGAGGTAGCGGACGAGTTAAGGAGCAGCAGTCCTAAGACCGCTGATTCTTAACTCCTGTTTCCAGCGAGCCTGAAGACTCGCTCAGAAACAGGTGTATACGGCCCCATTCGGGACATGATAAATCGGCCCCCATGGCCAAGAGAAGGGGATATTGTAAACAGAGGCCAGAATTTAAGTTTTTCTAGTTTCAACTTTATCACAATACTCTTTACTTTCACTAATTCATATGTTGTTCTTAACAGCTGCTTAATCTGATAAAGCTGGAGGGACTAGAGAGACCACTTTGGAGTTTATCCACTGGTAAATGAACATAAAAATTCATAAAGAAAATACTCTCTGTTATAATAGATTATTATTGCACTATTGCTTGCCTATAACTACATACTTATCTGAATTCAAAGGGGTTAAAAACAAAATTCAATTCACTGACAATACACTGCCAGACCTAACTAAACACATCTCCTGAGCCTATCTAGTTCTGATTTTAAACAAAGAGTACCAAATGGCCAAAGTACAATTTAAATTAGAAGAATATTAAAACGTCTCTTAAACTTGCTAGGTATGGGCTGTGAAAGTTTAACTTTATCTTTAATGTGCCTTTAACTAGGAATCGCAAGAGTGCCTAGATTCACATAAAACATGATGTTTCTATTAAATATAACACACAGAGACTGTTTAACAACCCTTTAAATAGCTTATTTAGAAAATATATACTTACCATGATTATGTTTTTTAACAAATATGCACAAATATGTATTTTACAGTGCAACATAAATTTTATTTATTCACTTTTAGCTCTTAGTATAACACCGTAACTTTTTTAAATGTACATATAATAAAATAATACTAATAATCCCCTAAAATATGCTTTACATTCTTCTAATATTAAAATATATAAAATAAAGATACCCAGTTCTGCCTTTAGATACACCAGGATCAGCAAATGGACTGCAGTTTATCCTGAAGTGTTGGCAGCTCCTGCATTCAACCATCAGAAAGACAACATTTTTAGACAATGCTACAGTGCACAACAACTGAATCTGGTTTAGTTTTTCCAAAGGAATAAAAGACTCAGAGGAGCATTATTGCAATATATGTATGTGTAGTGTAAAAAAGTAAAAGTTATTTGCTGAAGTGTTTTTTCATTAGTGGATCATCTTAACCCCTTAATGACAACTGACGTACCAGGCACGTCATGCAAAAACTAACTGTTAATGACAATAGACGTACCTGGTACGTCAGTTGTCTAACAGAGTGCTGGAAGTGATCACAATCGCTTCCAGCAGCTCTGAGGGTATTGCAGTGATGCCTCGATATGGAGGCATCCTGCAATACCCCTTTACAAGCCTCCGATGCAGAGAGAGACACTCTGTGGCCCTCTCTGCACCGGTAGTGATGGTGCCGATGGTGTCTTTGTCCGGTGGGAGGAGGGAGCGTGTGCACGCGCGTGCACGATGCGTGCGCGCGTGCACGAAGCGCGCACACATGCACGGGTGCGCGTGTGCACGTGGGCGCATTAGCCACACTGACACCAATGAAGGAAGGAAGGGGAAAAAAAGTAATTTTTTTTTTTAAAATATAAAAGGATTGGGGTGGGGGTATTGTGGGGGGGCTGCTACACTACAGAAATAATTAAAAATACAAATAAAAGTTATAAATAAAATTTAAATAGTTTGGTTTGTGGGGCCAAACTGGGTACTGGCAGACAGCTGCCAGTACCCAAGATAGCGGTAATTAGGTAGGGGAGAGGGTTAGAGAGCTGGAGGGGGGGATCAGGGAGGTTGGTGCTAAGGCAGGGGTCCATCACAACTAAAATATTTTATAATTTTTATTTAAAAAAAACAAAAAACTTTTATTTAGTACTGGCAGACTTTCTGCCAGTACTTAAGATGGCGGTAACAATTGTGGGGTGGGGGAGGGAAGAGAGCTGTTTGGGAGGGATCAGGGGGTGGGATGTGTCAGGTGGGAGGCTGATCTCTAAAATTAACCCTGCAAGCTCCCTACAAGCTACCGAATTTAACCCCTTCACTGCTGGGCATAATTCACGTGTGGTGCGCAGCAGCATTTAGCGGCCTTCTAATTACCAAAAAGCAACGCCAAAGCCATATAAGTCTGCTATTTCTGAACAAAGGGGATACCAGAGAAGCTTTTACAACAATTTCTGCCATAATAGCACAAGCTGTTTGTAAATAATTTCAGTGAGAAACCTAAAATTGTGAAAAATGTAAAGTTTTTTTTTTTATTTGCTCGCATTTGGCGGTGAAATGATGGCATAAAATATACCAAAATGGGCCTAGATCAATACTTTGGGTTGTCTACTACACTACACTAAAGCTAAAATTAACCCTACAAGCTCCCTACAAGCTCCCTAATTAACCCCTTCACTCCTGGGCATAAAACATGTGTGGTGCGCAGCAGCATTTAGCGGCCTTCTAATTACCAAAAAGCAACCACAAAGCCATATAAGTCTGTTATTTCTGAAAAAGGGGATCCCAGAGAAGCATTTACAACCATTTGTGCCATAATTGCAGAAGCTGTTTGTAAATAATTTCAGTGGGAAACCTAAAGTTTGTGACAAAATTTGTGAAAAAGTGAACTTTTTTTTTTTTATCGCATTTGGCGGTGAAATGGTGGCATGAAATATACCAAAATGGGCCTAGATCAATACTTTGGGATGTCTTCTAAAACAAAATATATACATGTCAAGGGATATTCAGGTATTCCTGACAGATATCAGGGTTCCAAAGTAACTAGCGCTAATTTTGAAAAAAAGTGGTTTGGAAATAGCAAAGTGCTACTTGTATTTATTGCCCCATAAATTGCAAAAAAAGCAAAGAACATGTAAACATTGGGTATTTCTAAACTCAGGACAAAATTTATAAACTATTTAGCATGGGTGTTTTTTGGTGATTGTAGATGTGTAACAGATTTTGGGGGTCAAAGTTAGAAAAAGTGTGTTTTTTTCCATTTTTTCCTCATATTTTATCATTTTTTTTTAGTAAATTATAAGGTATGATGAAAATAATGATATCTTTAGAAAGTCCATTTAATGACGAGAAAAACGGTATATAATATGTGTGGGTACAGTAAACGAGTAAGAGGAAAATTACAGCTAAACGCAAACACTGCAGAAATTTAAAAATAGCCATTGTCATTAAGGGGAAGAAAATTGAAAAATGGTCCGGTTTTTTAGACAATGCTACAGTGCACAACAACTGAATCTGGTTTAGTTTTTCCAAAGGAATAAAAGACTCAGAGGAGCATTATTGCAATATATGTATGTGTAGTGTAAAAAAGTAAAAGTTATTTGCTGAAGTGTTTTTTCATTAGTGGATCATCTTAAAGGGACACTGAACCCAATTTTTTTTCTTTCGTGATTCAGATAGAGCGTGCAATTTTAAGCAACTTTCTAATTTACTCCTATTATCAATATTTCTTCGTTCACTTGCTATCTTTATTTGAAAAAGAAGGAATCTAAGCTTCTTTTTTGGTTCATTATTCTGGACAGCACTTTTTTATTGGTGGGTGAATTTATCCACCAATCAGCAAGGACAACCCAGGTTGTTCACCAAAAATGGGCTGACATCTAAACTTACATTCTTGCATTTCAAATAAAGATACCAAGAGAATGAAGAAAATTTGATAATATGAGTAAAATAGAAAGTTGCTTAAAATTTCATGCTCTATCTGAATCACAAAAGAAAAAAATTGGGTTCAGTGTCCCTTTAATATTTGTTTGTTTGTTTTTTCTATCAAATGTTATGAGAATCTCCAATAGAAACAAAATTAGTTTATCATAATTTTGGAAGTTAATGTGGTCTGAGATAGCTAGTTCAATTTACTTCCGTGCACTTGGGACATTTATTAAAAAAGGTCTTGTTTTTTTATATTTTTAGAGACCTGGCCTGGCCTTGCCTAATTAGAGACATATACTGATTGTATAATACTAAAATATTTAGCCTAATTTATATTTATAAATATATATGATTTGCAGAAAATAGTTATTTTTAAACACATTTTGTCTGTGTCTAACTTAGAACAAGTGTCTAATTTGCAATAATGATGTCATTATAAAAACTGAAAAGAGAGTCACAGCTCAAGAAGTAGGTTTTGTTATATAGTTTTATATTGAGTGTTCTTGATTGGAGTATCCTTATCTTTGGCTGTATTACTACTATATACTAATGTGTTGATGCCAGGAGACATGGGATTTCTAGATTAATAGATGATAATTAGACTGCTAGGTGCCTCATTTTAAGGCAAGTTCATGTGGTCACTTCATCTGTCTTTTCCAACATTTTGGGCTAGATTACAAGTGTCTCACTATTAAGCACTCCCGCCTGTGAGTTAACTTCGCTAGAAGTAAGCTTTTTTTGCACACGTCGGGAAGTGCGTTTTTTACAAGTTGAAAGTAAAACATTTTTGCATGAGCTAAACTGACATGCGCAAAAAGCCAAACTTCGAATATTGCAAACCGGATCACATTTAACTAAGTGCACTAACCTGACACGAAATATGAATCAATCAATATTCTTCACATAGAAGAATATATTCTATTTATTTATTTAGTAAAATATATACCTATAGGTACATATATATATATATATATATATATATATATATATATATATATATATATAGAGAGAGAGAGAGAGAGAGAGAGAGAGAGAGAGAGAGAGAGAGAGAGAGAGAGAGAGAGGAATATCTTTTTAAAAATACTTTAAAAATATTGCCCTATGTGAAGAACATTGGAATGTGAAATATTTACGGTAAATATATAGTTATAAACTATTAAATATAAATATTGCATAAACAAGGTTTTTTTCATGTTGTCAGCTACTTGACTGCAAAGGGCTCAAATGTACGGTCGTGTTTCCATAGTTTAAGTTGAGAACGTGTTTCGTAAAAAAAATAAAAATAATTAAAAATAATTAAAAAAAATAAATAAATGCATATATCTTTGGACTGGGAATCACTACAAAACTGGAAAATTTGAAGTGATTAGATTTAGTAGTTTTTGAAATATTGGAGATTGAAAAAACAGGTGTATGATTTGAAAATGACATAGACTTAACTGCAGATTCAGACAAGTTAATCTAAGAATGCATGGATTTGTCTGAAAGTTGGTATTTAAATAGATTGTGTTGTGAGGATCTGCCGTTACACTGGGTGAAAATTTGTTTGATTAGTATTTTTGAGATATTTTAGGTTTATTTCACTAAAATCCAAGATGGCACCATAAGCATATTTTTGCAAAAGTGAGTTGGTAAGTAGGTTTTGAGATATTCAAGATTTAAAAAAACAGGGTATGAGTTGAAAATCCCATAAACTTAAAATGACATAAAACATGTTGATATCTCAGTCTGTATATCCTAAAAGTGCTAAATAAGTAAAATAAAAGTGCTAAGTAATAGTAGTTTGCATTAAAAATGTAAAAAATGCTTGAAAGTATTTTAAAAGCAAAAGCAAAATTACCTATATAGCCATGCTGGCTGATCCACCCTTCCACCTAACGTGTATGTGCACAGTTCAGCGTGTCAGACTTATATGATAGTGTTGTATAGTAATCAATCACTGTGTTTACCTGCACAGCTCAGCATCTTAACTTATTGTATAGTAATCAATCACTGTGTGTATGTGCACATCTCAGCATGTCAAAAGTATTGTATAGTGTTGTATATTAATCAATCACTGTGTGTGGTGCACAGCTCAGTATGTAAGACTCGTAAAGTATTTTATGGTAATCAATCACTGTGTGTATGCGTACGACTCAGCTTGTCAGACTTATTGTATAGTCTTGTATAGTAAGCAATCACTGTGTGTGGTGCACAGCTCAGCATGTCAGACTTATTATACAGTGTTGTTTAATAATGAATCACTGTGTGTGGTGCATGACTCAGCGTGTCAGACTTATTGCATAGTGTTGCATAGTAATCAATCCCTGTGTGTGGTGTACAGCTCAGAGTTTCAGACTTGTATAATGTTGTATAGTAAACAATGAAAACAATAACTATGTGTATATGCACAGTTCAATGTGTCTGGCGAATAGTATAGGTTTGTATGGTAATCAATCACTTTGTGTTGTGCACAGTTCAGTGTGTCAAACTTATTGTATAGTGTTGTATAATAGTCAATCACTGTATGAGCACAGCTAATTGTGTCAGACGTATTGTGTAGTGGTGTATGGTAATCAATCACTGTGTGCATGTGCACAGCTCAGAGTGTCAGACATATTGTATAGTGTTGTATAGTAATCAATCACTGTGTAAGTACACAAATCAGTGTGTAAAACGTATTGTATAGTGCTGAATTGCAATTAATCACTGTGTATGTGCACAGATCTAATGTGTCAGACTTATTGTATAGTATTGTATATTGATCAATCACTGTTTGTGTGCGTGTGTGTGTGTGCACAGATATATTGTGTCAGACTCATTGTATAGTGTTGTCAAGTAATTAATCACTGTGTGTGTGCACAGCTCAGCGTCTCAGACTTATTGTATAGTGTTGTACAGTAATTAATCACTGTGTGTGTGCACAGATATATTGTGTCAGACTCATTGTATAGTGTTGTCAAGTAATTAATCACTGTGTGTGTGCACAGCTCAGCGTCTCAGACTTATTGTATAGTGTTGTACAGTAATTAATCACTGTGTGTGTGCACAGCTCAGCGTCTCAGACTTATTGTATAGTGTTGTACAGTAATTAATCACTGTGGGTCATATTACCAGTGGAGCGATAAGGGGTTTATCGCTGGTGTTTGCGCTCGTCGGCCTTACCGTTGGTATTACGAGTTGAAAGTAAATGCAATTGCTTGAGCACAATCACACTAGAATGATTACAGCAACTTCAAAGCTCTGGTTAACTGTCAACAAACAAGTTGCACAAAACACATCAAAAATACATTACAAAGTACAGTTGCAATCACATTAACACTAGCTTATAAAAAAAATTGGAAAAAATAACAAATATTGCACACAAAAGTTATAAGGACTCAAAGTTGTATGTATATGGCAGTCTATTTTAAAAAAAAACTGCAACCCCCAAACCCCCGGCGGAATGCAGGCTCCTCTTCATCCGATTCATACACTGAAGATTAAATGCAAGGTACCAAAATCAATTTGGGGTACCTTGCATTCCAATTGGCTGAAATTTTTGTTCAAATCAGCCAATACGTTTTCAGTAGCTCTCATCCTATTAGCTGATTTCAAAATTTCAGCCAATAGGAATGCAAGGTACCCCAATAAATATGGGGTACCTTGAATTCAATCTTCAGTGTGCGATGGACAATCGCATGAAGAGGAGCCTCCACTCTGCTGAGGACCACCGCCGCTGAGGACCACCGCCGCTGAGGACCGCCGCTGAGGATCCGTGCATCAGGGAAGCCAGCTCCGCACCTCCCTCCACGCTGGATGAAGATAGAAGATGATGAAGCCGTCTGAAAGAAGACCTTCTCCACCGGACTTCAGGAATGGTGAGTACCTATTTGGGGCTTAGTGTTAGGATTTTTTTTTATTTTTGCAGGGTTTTTTATTTTTAAGATTAAGGATGTAATGGGCTGGAAAAGAGCTGATTGCCCTTTTAAGGGCAGTAAAAGAGCTGAATTCCCTTTAAGAGCAATGCCCATACAAATGCACCTTTAGGGGAATGGGTACTTTAAGGTTTTTTTTAGTGTTAGTTTTTTTTTATTTTGGGGGGTTTGGTGGGTGGGGGGTTTTACTGTTAGGGGGGATTTAGTAATTTTTAAATGTAAAAGACCAGTTTAACTTACGGCAATGCCCTACAAAATGCCCTTTTAAGGGCTATTGGTAGTTTAGTTTAGGGGTGTTTTTATTTTATTTGCATAAGGATTATAAGGATAATTTTTTTTTTTGATAATTTTGTTTATTTTTTTCTGTAATTTTAGTGTTTCTTATTTTTTGTAATTTTAGATTATATTTTTGTAATTTAATTTAGGTTTTATTTAAGTGTAACTTAGTATTGGGTTAATTTAGGGGGCATTAGGTTAGGGGGCTTAGTAATTAAATTAGTTATTTGCGTTGTAAGTTTAGGAGTTAAAAGATTAATTAGGTTTATTGCGATGTTGGGGTTGGCGGTTTAGGGGTTAATGACTAAATTATGTTTATTGCGATGTGGGGGTTTGTCTGTTTAGGGGTTAATAGGTTAATTAGGTTTATTGCGATGTGAGGAGTTGGCGGTTAAGGGTTTAATATTTTAATTATGTTATTTGCAGATTAGGGGTTAATTACTTTATTATTTTGTAATGTGGGGGTTTGTGGTTTAGGTGTTAGTTAATACTTTGTACGGGAGGTTAGTTTTTTTTTGTTATACTTCCTATGGGTGGGTAGGTTATTTTTGTTATACTTCGTGCGGGCGTTTATGTGTTTTTAATTTCTTGCGGGCGGTTACGTGTTTTTTCGATATTTCGTGCAGGCGGTTGTGTGTTTTTTTAAGGCTTCGGGTTTGCCTATGCTGTATCCAAGTGGATTCCAAAAATGGCAGGGTGGTGAAAGAATCCACCCTCGGTGGATTTTTTCACCACCCTGCCATTCTCTAAATCCACCTGGATGCACGCAGCCAACATTCCTTTGAGGATGTGTGCGCAACTGGTGACAGTGGCATTACAAATGTGATTATAGTATAGATATATATATATATACTGTATATATATATATGTGTGTGTGTGTCTCTATATATGTAATCATATGTATTTATGCATTTATAAGTGCATTGGAGCCCTTTGCACTTGAAGGGACACTCAAGTCAAAATAAACTTTTATGCAGTTTTAAGACACTTTCCAATTTACTTCCATTATACAATTTTGCACGTTCTTTTTATATTCACACTTTCTGGGGAACAAGATCCTACTGAGCATGTGCACAAGCTCACAGGGTATACGTATATATGTGATTGGCTGATGTGTGTCATATGATACAGGGGCCCTGAAAATGGGAGAAAAAATAATTGTTTCAGAAACCTACTGCTTAAGTGTTATTGCATTGTCTTTCTATTATGTACTTGTTAATTAAGCAAATCTACTACATTGAGTGGTTCTTTAAGTAGATGTAAACATGTATAAACATACTTAAGCAATATTCATCTTTAATAAAGGTATTAATTATTTAATTATATATGTCATTCTAATATTCTGCACATAGCAAAATGTATTTATAAATAGATATTCCTATATATATCTGTATATATCTATACCTATATAGTATCATGTATATATATATATATGTATAGATATATATTGTACCAAAAACTATCAGATACATGTAGAAATATCTATTTATGAATAAAAAAAAAGCATATTCTTTTATGTGCAGAACATTATAATGTAAAATATTCATATTTTTATGTCGGGTTAGCGCACGTGAGAATATGCGATCGGGTTTGTGCGAGAAAGCGATGTTGAATTTTCTTTTCACGTATTTTTCTCCATTGACTTCTATAGGAAAATACATGAATGCACATTCTAACTTCGGGTTTTTGCGCTCGTTGGGTTAGCGCAACAACAAAAACAGTTAACTTTCAAATCATAATAAGAGCACAATCCAACGCCAGAAAAATCTTACTTCTAGCCCAATAAAAGGGATAGTAAAGGCAACAATTATGAATATACTATTGCAGTTTGTTATGTATAAGCCATATGCCTAAATACCTAGCGTTGACAATTCTAAACTGTTTCAGCGCAATCTGCTACTGAAATTAGGCATGTTTCCAAACCCCCCATGAGGCTAATTTGCCTTTGCCAACCACAGTGGGCAACCTGGGTTCTCACTGTTTCTTCATTTCCTTATTTCTCTGCAGTACCCCACACATGCGCTCTAACTCAGGGTATCCTACGCACGCGCATTGTGCTGGAGAGCTTTAGGCCAACTCAACAAGTTTGCGGACTTAGTTCCTAAGTGACTGCTGGCAAAGACCTTCATGGTGGATGCTACAGAATCTATATTAGCATATGTAAATGAATGTCCATGATTTTTTTTGTTCAACAGCGTGTTGTACAGCCCATTTTGAAGCATAATAAAATATAGATTTTAAACTATTTAAATGCTTCGTTTTTAACAAAAAGTAAGTATGACTTTATTATGCCTAGCACTATTGATCCTTATATTTTAACAAAATATCTGCCAACAAACTTTTCTAATCCTTTAACGCTTGAGCGGGAGAGTACATTAGCACTTCACTTGTAATCTGGAACTGTGGGTGGTGCACAGCTCAGCATATCAGACTTAATGTATAGTTTTGTATAGTAATCAATCACTGTGTGTGTAAATAGCTCAGCATGTCAGACTTATTGTATAGTGTTGTATGGTAATCAATCACTGTGTGTGGTGCACAGCTTGGCATGTCAGACTTATTGTATAGTGTTGCATGGTAATCAATGTGTGTATGTATACAGTGAGTGTGTCATACGCATTGTATAGTGTTGTATAGTAATCAACCACTGTGTTTATGTACACAGCTCAGCATGTGTGACTTATTGTATAGTGTTTATAGTAATCAATCATTGTGTGTATGTACACAGCCCAGCATGTTAGACTTCTTGTATAATAATCATTGTCTTTATGGATGTCATTGATGTCACTAGTGATGTAATTGAGGATTTAGAAATTATAACTTCGTTGTGTCATCAAGAATGTCATGTGTGATGTAATCAGTGATGTCATTGATGTTGTCATGTAAAGCACCCAGGATCGTGGCAGTTTAAGTTGGGAATTCCCTTTTTAACATTTAATTAAGAACTCTATGCATTAAAGTAATTTTTTTGCCGATTAATATATGTTTATATATGTATACATACATTTATGTGTTTATATGTGTATACATATCTGTAAAATACATTTATACACATATAAATACATAAATACATTTGTACACACATATATACATACAGTACATACATATCCATCTACAAATATATATTTAGACATGTGTATGTATGTATCTCTATGTTAAAGGGACACTGAACCCGATTTTTTTCTTTTGCGATTCAGATAGAGCATGCAATTTTAAGCAACTTTCTAATTTACTCCTGTTATCAAATTTTCTTCATTCTCTTGGTATCTTTATTTGAAATGCAAGAATGTAAGTTTAGATGCCGGCCCATTTTTGGTGAACACACTGTGTTGTTCTTGCTGATTAGTGCATAAATTCACCCACCAATAAACAAGTGCTTTTCATAGTCTGAACCAAAAAATAGCTTAGATGCCTTTTTTTTCAAATAAAGAAAGCTAGAGAACGAAGAATAATTGATAATAGGAATAAATTAGAAAGTTGCTTAAAATTGCATGCTCTATCTGAATCACAAAAGAAAAAAATTTGGGTTCAGTGTCCCTTTAAAGCCCTTTCCAGACCTTTTTTTTTTAACACCTGGGACCTAATATCTTTGAGCCATAATACATTTTTTATAACTTTTGAATGCAATGTTTTTAATCATTTTTATTAGACAATGTCATTATGAGTGTAACTGTACTTTACATATAATTTGATGTGTTTGTGAAGCTCTGAAGTCGTGCTATCCTGGCACACGTTAAATTTGATTGCGCTCAAGCAAAGACGTTCTTTTTCAACTTGTAATATGCAATTTACTTCTGGCGCAAAGATCCCCGATAAACCCCTTATCGCTGGTGTGCAACAATTAATGAGACACTCGTAATCAAGCCCTTTTGTTGGTAAGATATTAAATGGACATTTTTATTAAAGGAACTTCAAATTGTTAATTATTATACCCTTTAATTAGGTCCCGATGTTCAATTTTACCTTCTGGGTTGTATTTAAGTGTTTACAAATAACTATTTTACCTTTTTTATCTTTAATAGCTGCTTTTGCCTATCAAAACCACCATCTACACAGAATATATGAATACTACTCTATTCTAAATAGAAAAGCTATGTAAATGAAAGTCTGCTGCAGAAATCTGACTCTCCTCTAGTGAGTAAGAGAGGAATAGGAGACACTTGTGTATAGAGGAAAATATAAGATAAGTAGAGTAAAAAGTAGGTCTGATCTTTGAGTTAAGGATACAAAAGTAACACTACAGTGTCCAATTAACCTATGCAGTTGTGTTAAGTGCCCCAATACATATCTTATAAATTCAAGCAAGAACTGATAGCAATACAACAGTCAGGAAATAAGATTGAAAAATTTGTTATGTCAATATTTTTAATTGTAAAATATTTGCATGTCTGTTTTATTAGGGAAAATTAGTCTTGTTGGACTAAAGGTGTCTCAGAAACCTTGCGGATACAAACAAGGGGCAATCCATGGGTGTTCTAGGTCCATCTAAAGAAGTGGTTGGCATTTTTTAACCTAAACCTCTATAAAGGGTCCCTTGCAGGAGCATTACAGCATCACTAGTGTTAAAATCACATGCTCTAACAGATTAGTGCAAGTAATTCTAACACTAGGGATGTCGTAATGCTATTTGTTTAACCCCCCACAAAGGGTTAAATCACATAAAGTCCCACTCAGAGAATTGCAGAGCCTGAGCAGAAACAGTGACTGATCCAAACAGCAGTGCTAATTACACAGCATGTATTTTTAACACTATAATGGCCCTTTAAGCATGTAGAATCCATAAAAACTCTATTTCCCGTGAAGTATCTTCTCTTAAAGGGATAGTCTAGTCAAAATTAAACTTTCATGATTTAGAAAGAGCATGCATTTTTAAGCAAATTTACAATTTATTCCTATTATCAATTTGTCTTCATTCTCTTGCTATCTTTATTTGAATGTAAGCTTATAGGCAGGCTACACACCAATCAGAAAGTGAAACCCAGCCGCTGATGAACCAAAAATGGGCCAGCTTCTATGATTACATTTCTTCTTTTTCAAATAAAGATAGCAAGAGAACAAATAAAAATTGATTATAGGAGTAAATTAGAAAGTTGCTTAAAATTGCCTGCTCTATCTGAATCATGAAAGTTTAATTTTGACTAGACTATTCCTTTAAGATTGAGTCAAAATTTTCTTTTCATTTTTCATTTGTGAATATGTAGAGGTTTTTTTTTTATTTAATTGGTGTGTTTAGCAATGTAAAAAGGACTTGTTTTATGCAGAGAGACGTTATCTTGCAGCTGTAGCAAGGAGTAGATACAAATCTATCTATACTTTTGCAGTTTTGCAGTCGCAATTTCTTTTCAGCAAGATTTCAATTTCTAGAATTAACTTTAATTAAAGGGACAGTCAACACCAGAACTTTTGTTGCTTAAAAAAAAAGATAATCCCTTTATTATCCATTCCCCAGTTTTGCATAACCAACACTGTTATAAAAATACACTTTTTACCTCTGTGATATATAAGCCTCTGCAGACTGCCCCTTATTTCAGTTCTTTTGACAGACTTGCATTTTAGCCAATCAGTGCTCACTCCAGGGTAACTTCACATGAATGAGCCCAATGTTATCTATATAAAACACATGAACTAATGCCCTCTAGTGGTCAAAATGCATTCAGATTAGAGGCAGTCTTCAAGGTCTAAGAAATTAGCATATGAACCTACTAGAATTATCTTTCAACTAAGAATACCAAGAGTACAAAGCAAAATTGGTGATAAAAGTAAATTGGAAAGATGTTTAAAATTACAGTCCCTATTTAAATCATGAGGGTTTATTTTAGGCTTGACTGTCCCTTTAAATCTAGACCATTGTTTAACATCTTTAAAAAACAACTAGGGAAAAGGCATGGCAAAAAAATGAACTTTCCTTTCAAAATTTAAAGCATGGAAATTTAAAGGGGCTATGAAATAAAGCCTTTATAATTCAGATAGTACATGGAACTTTCTAATTTATTTATATTATCAAATTATCTTTGTTGTCTTGGTATTCTATGTTGAAGAGCATACTACTGGGAGCTAGCTGTTGTTTGAAGGCTGCCCATATATGCCTCTTGTCATTGGCTCACCTGAAAAGTTCAGCTAGTTCCCAGTAGTACATTGCTGCTTCTTCAGCAACTGATACAAATAGAATGAAACAAATTTGATAATAGGATTAAACTGTAAAGTTGTTTCACATTATATGCTCTATCTGACATAACATCAAAAATGTGGGATATAAAATCCAAAATGTTCTTTTCAGATAGAGAATACAATTTTAAATACATTTCCAATTTACTTCTATTATGAAATTTGATTTGTTCTCATGTTATTCTTTGTTCAAGAAATACCTAGGAAGTAAGCATGCACGTCTGAAGCACTACATGACAGGGAATAGTGCTGCCATCTAGTGCTGCAGACACATTGTTGCAAACCGTTGCCATATAGTGCTGCAGACACAAGCACACTCCTGAGCTTACATCCCTGCTTTTCAAAAAAGGATAACAAGAAAACAAAGAAAATTTGTTAGTAGAAGTAAATTGGAAAGTTGTTTAAATTGGTATGTTCTACCAGAATCATGAAAGAAAAAATTTGTGTTTTATGTCCCTTTAATAATACATTCCAAAATGATTAACATTTCAGAGAAGGTTCTGCACAGGAGCGAAACTACAGGGGGTGCAGAGGTTGCAGGTGCGACTGGGCCCCTGAGGGTGGGGGCCCAGCTTAAAAAAAAAAAAAAAAAATTTATCATTTTTTTTTTATAAAAAACGTTAACCTACCACTGCCTGCACTGATATCATGTGAGTGTGACATGACTACAGGGGTTAGTGTTTCTGTTTTATGTGTGTATGTATGTGACTGTGTGTGTATTTATACATGTATGTGCGTATGTGCATGTTTGTGGAACCAGCAAATTACAGACCTGATATGTATTAAATTCAAATTTTTTTGGAGGGGGGAGGGGTGGTGGGGGGGGGGCCTTCTTAGATTCTTGCACCTAGGCTCTGTGGTTTCTAGTTATGCCTCTGGTTCTGCACATAGTGAAAAACAATTACTAGTCTCACACCTTGGATACAAATATGCGTCTATATTACATAGCAATGCTAAAGTCTTAATTGTGACACCATGACTGGACAGATTTATGCTCATTAAAGAAGAGACAGAGTTCTATTGGTTTTCTCCAACATAAATCAATTCTTCTTTATTCCCTCCCCATACAAAGTTTTCCCTACTGTTATAAATCACTCACATAAAAAATAAATTAATGGAAAACCTGTTTGCCAAAAAAATTATTTCATATGCAATGGGGAATGTATTTCACTTACTGAAAAACTCCATAAAAACTTAAATAGAATGGTATTTTTTTCCAAAATAAAATCACTTCTATGGGAGCAGTGTTTTAAAAAAAAAAATAATAATAATTTTGAATATAAGATATTAAGAGAAATAAATTCCCACAAAAAATAAGTAATAAGTTTAAATGATCAAACAAATACACACAAACAGGAAATGACAAACTTAAAATCACTGCCCCTTCTAAATTTTGCTGACAATATAATGTTATATATTATCAATAATATAATTAATGACCAGGGCCTCCATTACATCTGCAGTGTCGCCCGCAAAATCCTCCGCCGCCAGATTTTACGCGATTTTGGTATTACATATACGGCGTAGCATACAAGTTATGTATGCTATGTATATTTCACCCTTCGGACGTATTTTTTTTACCCATAGACTAAAATAGAACAGCAGCGCAATTTGGTATCCAATATACAGCGTAAGGACGTCACATATTGCAGGCGCAGCAACCCTTGCACTGACTAAAAAAGCAACGTAACTCCCTTAACAAACACATACATTTAAGCAGCATCTCAAGGTTAAAGAGACAGTATACTATGATATTGGTTTTTTAAGGTTTATTTGTGTATTTGAAATAGTTTGAAGCCACAACATAATCAAATGGATTGAGTTTGTAGGTACTTTATCACATTGTGGACATATACTTGCTTATTTACTTTAAATTTCTTCTCAAAACAATCAACAATACTTGGAGGAGAGAACAATGGGAAATCATAATTGTATTACCTTCATCTCTTTATATATGGGTTTATATGAATTTTGAATAGCATAATTATGTGTCGCATTTTTATATGAAATCACGGTTAATTTTTACGAGTGTTAGCCTAATTTGCATAAACTACTCTTTATTGACACTTTCCGTGGATAAAACACTGGCGTAAGTTACTTGCGACGACTAAAATGTGTATTTGCCCACATTTCAGAAGATCGCCAGTTTGTCCTACTTACGCCAGTTTAGCATCTAACGGCGCAGTATATGTAATACCCCGATGTGCAAGGTGAAATTACGGGCAGCGCGGGTTCCCACGATTGCGCCGAAACCTGCACCGAATATGTGATCACGCCCATGATGTACAGTATCACCAGTGATAAAACAGATAGTCTTTTGGTTCACTCTTTAAAATCTGTTGTTGCAAAATCAACAGTTATGAGGAAGGGGATACATGGATATTAGAGTAATATTTAAGTGTAGTGATTAGAGGTATAATTAGTATCACTGACCATCAATGTATGTGCTCCAAGTCAACATGATGGCTACAATTTGTAAGAAACTTGAGAGTTTGATAAATATATTTTTATAAGCAAAGTAGATTGATGTAATAAAATATCAAAATCTTGGGTAAGATATAGAAAGTTCATTATTAAGTAAAGAAACTATAGATTATTAGCATATAAGAAGACTAATATGATATAAAAAAGGCTGTATTCATAATCTAGAATGTATTCATTAATTGACAGGTCAGAAATTAATAGAATCATCTAAGGAACTATAGAAATCATCTTAATGTTGCTAATAACTTTTGGGGCAAATAGTAAATCCAGAACTAGGGGGTACACTGAAGACTTTATTTTAGTCAGTATATTAATGAAATTAAAGAGAAAATAAAACACTTTTTAGAAATGAATACAACAGAGAATAGCATTTTAATCTCCCTGCATTTTAAGTATTAACAATGTTTGTCATATGTGTGAGACTGTGATGTTTCTCATTAACACCAGGACAGGAGGAAAATTAGAGCTTTGGGCAGTATTACAGGATAATCATTTTGTTCAAGTATTAAGAACTTTAATACATGTTGGTGTCCTAATGAAACACTAATACATGCTCTCTAGGCACTTTGTTTTATGTTTGAATGAAATGATACCCAACACAGTGTGTATGTCACTATTTACACAAAGGTAGGTTAAATAACCTAGGGATGAGACAGGCTCTGGATAATGTTCTGAGGTGTCTTTCCATACTCAACAAGAAATGAGTGAGCAAAGGCAGTACATTCATCACAGGTCACAGCCCCACAAATGGGGAATAAGTTGGAATTCCAGGAACCGGATACTCAGATATACAGGAATGGTAAGGAACAGGCCAAAGGTCAGAGCATATATATCTACCTTATTAGTAATGGATGCTAGGGAATAGATGAGGTCAAGCTGAGAATTCAGGGTTCAGTAAGAGGGATTTAGTTCAACACAACAAAAGTATTAGAGGAATATTCTAAGTAAAAAACAGGAACAGTCCAAACATCAGTAACAGGTGTCAAGTAGCCAGACATCCAGAAAGTAAATAAGGTAGTAAAATAACCAAAGCCAAAGTCATTATTACAGTTTAATCTAAATAGAGCTTGCTCAATAGCTTGAACAAGGTAATCAATAAATGTATTAGAAAGAATAGCGATTTAAGCAAAAAAAAACACTCTAAATGAAATGGAAGTGGTGGAAATGAGATGGTGAGGGAAACATAAAAAAGTCATGCAGAGAATGGCTCAAGGTGGTAAAAAGTGGCATTAAAGATGACAGAATGGTAAAGACACAACAGGCTAAACAGGACATGCATAACATATACCAATCATCAATGTAGGTCTTCCAAATAGGAAAATTTACCTACAGCTCTCCATAACAACCTGACAGTCAAAAAGAATTAGGATGACTACCCTGATTACACATTCTTTAAACCAGAAATCTGGTGTAGTATGCACCACATCTATATATTTTATTTTAAAATTGCAATAGGGTTTTCAAGTTTAAGCAAATAGACAATCACATTTAGATTTTTAAAAAAATAAAAAAAATCTTTCTAAACAGGAATCAGAAAAAAACATCAATATTTGTAGACCTTGTTGAAAAAAATATTAAACAAATAAAAATATTAATTACGGACAAGGCCCTATATATTTAGAATTGACAACTTGCTCTGTATTGTTGACATTGAATCTCTAAGTACATTTCAGTTCCTGTGTTTAATTTCTATCATCTTTCCTATGGGAACACAAGCTATTTCACAAAACTCATCCACACAATAACTTAAATCAGCAGTCACGGTAAAGGTTAAGGATAGGTCAATTGAATTTCTGCAATACTGTCTCAAGGACATATTATATGACAATAGCTGCACATTTCAACTTTACTGTAATCAATACAGAGTGTCCTAACAGTTCACAGAACTGAAATTGTATTACTCTTTACTTTTAGAAGTTTATTTTATAGAGAACCATGCATTGAATAAATTTATATATATATATATATATATATATATATATATAAAAATAAATATATATATGTATATATATATATACTGTGTGTATATATATATATATATATATATATATATATATATATATATATATATATATATATATATATATATATATACATATATATTATAATTTGACCTCTCTCTCTCTGATGTCTCGAGAATACATTATTTTCTTATATGGGAAATTGCAGCATTAGCAACATCAACACAAATTGTAAATTGCATCACATGATACATCAGTCTTATTATCAGTCATTTTTTAGTCAAACTTATATGGCAGAAATTAAAAAGACATAAACTTTTTGAGATTATAATATTATTAATTATACATAGTATACCAGGATTCCAATAAGCTTTCATTATTAATATTTTCCCATTTTATTGTAATAGCTCAAAATATTGTGGGCTTCTCTAATTCTGACAAGTGGACGTGCACACTGCAGACTTCAAGCTTCAAAAACATTGTCCCTAACTAGCCTCAGCAGAGGTAATAGGATAGGGGACTGAAAAACAATGATAGCTTTGCTAGCAAGCTAACAGTTGCAATGCCATGGTATACACAGGCATTTTTACATGGGGGATCAAAAGAAACAAAAAAAGAAAACAAATTCACATCAGTGAAACTTGTGCAGCAGGCAAGTTACTTGTTGTACACATATACTGTATATTATTTGGCATCAAAATAATAGGTCCTTATGCTTAGATATATGGAATAAAAGTCCATTCTATTTGGCTCCTTGTCCCCTGTACACCCATAGTAACAAGCCTTGTCTACTCCAGTAACAGAGATTTTAAGGGTTTAAGCACTTGCTTGATAGAAAATTGTTACTTCATTCAAATACTGCTGCAAGTAAAATATCTTACCCAGTAACTCTTAATCTACTGCTACAAAATCAAAATATGATAGGAGGAATGTAGAGTTTAAATCTACAATTTACACATTTTTAAAAAACTTTTCACATGGATTTTAATTCAATGCACTATCTTTATGAGTCAGACATATAGGGCTCGATCACATATGCACCGTCGCCTGCAAAAGCTGGTGTCGCCAATTATTTTGCAAATCTAGCGATCACATATACGGCGCCGCATACAAGTGTGGCGCATATATTTTACCCGTCGCCCCCTGTTTTTACTCCTATAAACTAACATAGAACCGGTGTCTAAAGTCGGTATCATATATTCAGCGTAAGGACGCAGTGAAAATGGAGACATTTTACTCCATATTTACCTCGCCACACATAGGCAAGTGCAGCAAGCCTTGCGCTGAGTATATAAACACCCTAACTCCCTGGAACTCTTAACAAACACCTAACGCATGCCCAATATGTACCTCTCAACTGCCACCCCCCCACCGCAATAACTAATAAATGTATTAACCCCTAATTCACCAACCACCTACAACGCAAAGTATCTAATTACACTATTAACCCCTAATCCGCTAACCCCCACAATCCAAACTACCTATTAAAATTATTAACCCCTAATCCGCCACCCAACCACAATGCAAAGTATCTAAGTACACTATTAACCCCTAATCCGCCAACCCCCCACAACGCAATCTACCTAATTAACCCATCACTGACTATATTTTTTCAACACCTCTGGCTGCTGAGTATGTCAATATATGCTCCCTCAGTTATTTACATGCAACAGCTAGCTTTAGGTGTATCGGTCTTTAACATTACTAACGACTATGATGAATCTATCGATCACGCCCCCTTGACACTATTGGCGTTTATATGACATGACGATTTTGACGTTATGGTTCTCACCCTCTAATACTATTGACAGTTTTTACTGTATCACAAATGTTTTTGGATCCATATATCTTTTTTGGAAAATTAAAGATGATTCTGTTATCATGGAGATTATTTGGATATTGTATCCACTGGGATTTTATTTTCTCTAAACAAACTATATTGTGCAACACATGTTCCTTTGTTTACACAACACTTCCTGTATCTAGTGGGTGTGTAGCAACTCTGATCACTGATTGGATGTAATTAGGTATAAGTGTAGCAGCTGCAATTTTGTTTGTATAGCCTGAGGAAACAGTGCTGTGCCACTGAGAAACGCGTTGCTGTTGTTTTAATATGTTTTTATTAAATATTTTAATCAACTGACTTCTCGCTGCTGCACTTTATTCATTTATCTGGACTTTCATCACACTGCTACTGTGCACTTGATCTACTACTGACTGTGGATTGTCACTCCTGTGATACTCAAAATTATCTCTGGACTCCCTTTGGTGGGATGAGAATATCTGCTGTTACTGTTTTGCCTAAGAGTCTGCCAGATCACTGATTGGTCCTGGCCTGCCCATACTGCACAATTGTGCTTTCCATCACGTGAGTAATATTGTTACCGTCTGTACTTTTCTCACTGGGTTTATCAGCCTGATTGGCACTATGTGACACCCTCTACCTTTTGTATTCTAGACCTTCTTATCCTGTGTCGAGGAGATGCCTGAAGCCGTGGACTCTCCCATTTGTTTGGATCAAGTTCCTCACTAGCGCCTAGATTTAGAGTTGGGCGGTAGCCCTCTGGTATTTAGAGTCAGTCAGGAAAGGGTCTAACGCTCACTTTCCAGCCGCGACTTTTCCATACCGCAGATCCCCTTACGTCAATTGCGTATCCTATCTTTTCAATGGAATCTTTCTAACGCCGGTATTTAGAGTCGTGGCTGAAGTGAGCGTTAGAAATCTAACGACAAAACTCCATCCGCAGAAAAAAGTCAGGAGGTAAGAGCTTTCTGGGCTAACGCCGGTTTATAAAGCTCTTAACTACTGTGCTCTAAAGTACACTAACACCCATAAACTACCTATGTACCCCTAAACCGAGGTCCCCCCACATCGCCGCCACTCTATTAAAATTTTTTAACCCCTAATCTGCCGACCGCACGCCGCTGCCACCTACGTTATCCCTATGAACCCCTAATCTGCTGCCCCTAACACCGCCGACCC
Organism: Bombina bombina; assembly: GCF_027579735.1. Lineage (NCBI taxonomy): Eukaryota > Metazoa > Chordata > Amphibia > Anura > Bombinatoridae > Bombina > Bombina bombina. The sequence goes on along the minus strand of NC_069501.1, from coordinate 906,921,124 downwards.
CTTTATTATATTTATTAACCCCTAATCTGCCCCCCTCAACGTCGCCTCCACCTGCCTACACTTATTAACCCCTAATCTGCCGACCGGACCGCGCCGCTATTATAATAAAGTTATTAACCCCTAATCCGCCTCACTCTCGCCTCAATAACCCTATAATAAATAGTATTAACCCCTAATCTGCCCTCCCTAACATCGCCGACACCTAACTTCAAACATTAACCCCTAATCTGCCGACTGGAGCTCACCGCTATTCTAATAAACGTATTAACCCCTAAAGCTAATTCTAACCCTAACCCTAACACCACCCTAAGTTAAATATAATTTTTATCTAACAAAATAAATTAACTCTTATTAAATAAATTGTTTCTATTTAAAGCTAAATACTTACCTATAAAATAAACCCTAATATAGCTACAATATAAATTATAATTATATTGTAGCTATTTTAGGATTAATATTTATTTTACAGGCAACTTTGTAATTATATTAACCAGGTACAATAGCTATTAAATAGTTAATAACTATTTAATAGTTACCTAGTTAAAATAATTACAAAATTACATGTAAAATAAATCCTAACCTAAGTTACAATTAAACCTAACACTACACTATCAATAAATAAATTAAATAAAATACCTATAATTATCTACAATTAAACCTAACACTACACTATCAATAAATAAATTAAATACAATTCCTACAAATAAATACAATTAAATAAACTAACTAAAGTACAAAAAATAAAAAAGAACTATGTTACAAAAAATAAAAAAATATTTACAAACATTAGAAAAAAATTACAACAATTTTAAACTAATTACACCTACTCTAAGCCCCCTAATAAAATAACAAAGACCCCCAAAATAAAAAAATGCCCTACCCTATTCTAAATTACAAAAGTTCAAAGCTCTTTTTACCTTACCAGCCCTTAAAAGGGCCCTTTGCTGGGCATGCTCCAAATAATTCAGCTCTTTTGCCTGTAAAAATAAAACATACAATACCCCCCCCCAACATTACAGCCCACCACCCACATACCCCTAATCTAACCCAAACCCCCCTTAAATAAACCTAACACTAAGCCCCTGAAGATCTCCCTACCTTTTCTTCACCTCACCGGGTTCACCGATCGGTCCAGAAGAGGGTCCGAAGTCTTGATCCAAGCGGCGGCTGAAGAACTCCATCATCGGGCTGAAGTCGGAAGTCCATCATTGGGATGAAGTCTTCTATCAAGCCGCATCTTCAATCTTCTTTCTTCCGGAGCGGAGCCATCTTCTTCCCAGCCGACGCGGATCCTACCTCTTCAAGCGATGCCTACTAGCCGAATGACCGGTTCCTTTAAATGATGTCATCCAAGATGGCGTCCCTCGAATTCCGATTGGCTGATAGGATTCTATCAGCCAATCGGAATTAAGGTAGGAAAATTCTGTTTGGCTGATGGAATCAGCCAATCAGAATCAAATTCAATCCGATTGGCTGATCCAATCCAATGCTGATCCAATGTTCCGATCAGCCAATAGAATGCAAGCTCAATCTGATTGGCTGATTGGATCAGCCAATTGGATTGAACTTGATTAGTTTAAAATTGTTGTAATATTTTTCTAATGTTTGTAAATATTTTTTTATTTTTTGTAACTTAGTTTTTTTTTATTTTTTGTACTTTAGTTAGTTTATTTCATTGTATTTATTTGTAGATATTGTATTTAATTAATTTATTGATAGTGTAGTGTTAGGTTTAATTGTAGATAATTGTAGGTATTTTAGTTAATTAATTTATTGATAGTGTAGTGTTAGGTTTAATTGTAACTTAGGTTAGGATTTATTTTACAGGTAATTTTGTAATTTAACTATTTTAGCTATTAAATAGTTCTTAACTATTTAATACCTATTGTACCTGGTTAAAATAAATACAAAGTTACCTGTAAAATAAATATAAATCCTAAAATAGCTATAATATAATTATAATTTATATTGTAGCTATATTAGGGTTTATTTTACAGGTAAGTATTTAGCTTTAAATAGGAATAATTTATTTAATAAGAGTTAATTTATTTCGTTAGATTTAAATTATGTTTAATTTAGGGGGGTGTTAGTGTTAGGGTTAGACTTAGCTTTAGGGGTTAATCCATTTATTACAGTAGCGGCGAGATTCAGTCGGCAGATTAGGGGTTAATAATTGAAGTTAGGTGTCGGCGATGTTAGGGAGGGCAGATTAGGGGTTAATACTATTTATTATAGGGTTATTGAGGCGGGAGTGAGGCGGATTAGGGGTTAATAACTTTATTATAGTAGCGGTGCGGTCCGCTCGGCAGATTAGGGGTTAATAAGTGTAGGCAGGTGGAGGCGACGTTGAGGGGGGCAGATTAGGGGTTAATAAATATAATATAGGGGTCGGCGGTGTTAGGCGCTGCAGATTAGGGGTACATAGCTATAATGTAGGTGGCAGCGGTGTACGGAGCAGCAGATTAGGGGTTAATAATAATATGCAGGGGTCAGCGATAGCGGGGGCGGCAGATTAGGGGTTAATAAGTGTAAGGTTAGGGGTGTTTAGACTCGGGGTACATGTTAGAGTGTTAGGTGCAGACGTAGGAAGTGTTTCCCCATAGGAAACAATGGGGCTGCGTTAGGAGCTGAACGCGGCTTTTTTGCAGGTGTTAGGTTTTTTTCCAGCTCAAACAGCCCCATTGTTTTCTATGGGGAATCGTGCACGAGCACGTTTTTGAAGCTGGCCGCGTCCGTAAGCACCGCTGGTATCGAGAGTTGCAGTGGCGTTAAATTATGCTCTATGCTCCTTTTTTGGAGCCTAACGCAGCCATTCTGTGAACTCTAAATACCAGCGGTATTTAAAAGGTGCGGCCAGAAAAAAGCACGCGTAGCTAACACACCCCTTTGGCCGCAAAACTCTAAATCTAGGCGTAGGACTCTATACATATTATTGATTCTTTTATTTTGTATCATATTATTTTCATTTTAGTTTAACTGTTTTATTTACCTGTATGCATGTATTCATTTTCTATATATTTTCTATAGAGGATACTATATATGATATATTATTTTTTTATCTATAGTGGATAGATTATAGATTGTTTGAATATTTGCTTTGCTGATACCCTAGGGATTGCCCCTTTCTGTATATAAGTTGATTATCTTATAAGGCTCACTAGATTCAGTTTACATTTTTAGCAAAGCACATTTGACTATCAACTATACCGTAGTATCTTATATTTCATTACCTCATTTTTGGCGCCTCTTTTAGATATTAGCTTTTGCACCCTGTGGCATATATCACATCTGTTGTTACCTAATTAACCTATTAACCCCTAAACTGCCAACCCCCCAAAATGCAAAGTATCAATCTAATCACTAAGCCCCCTAACTTAACACCCCCTTAATTTACCCCAATTAACTACAATTACATAAAATAAAAAAGACTACCATTAAAAATTAATAAAAAATTAACCAAAAAAAAAAATTTTTTTTACATGAAAATAAAAAAAAACTAAGATTAAATTAAAATAAAATACCTGTGATAACAAAAAAATCTAAGATTACAGAAAAAAAAGTGAAATTATATAAAATTCAATTTAATCTAATACCCCTATAAAAAAGTTTTGGGTTTTTTTGGTGTTTTTTTTTTTAGATCAGGGCTTTTTATTTTTTTATTGGGCACTAAAGAGCCCATACAAATGCCCCTTTAGGGGCAATGGGTAGATTAGATTATTTTAGAGTAAGGTCTTTTTTATTTTGGAGGTTTTGGGGTATTACTGTTAGGGGTTAATTTGTATTTTTTTATGTAAAATAGCTGTTAAATTTAGGGCAATGCCATAGAAAAGGCCCCTTTAAGTGCTATTGGTAGTTTAGTGTTAGATTAAGGGGTGTTTTTATTTTGGGGTGGCTTTTTTAGTTTTCTAGGGGTATTAGATTAGGTTTAAAAACATTTTAATATAATTTTGTTTATTTTTTTCTGTAATCTTAGATTTTTTTTATTTTTTTGTAAACTTAGGTTTTTTATTTTAATTTAATCTTAGTTTTTGAATGTAAATTTAGATTTGTTTTTTTCATGTAAAGATTTTTATTTTTGGTAATTTTTATTAATTTTTAAAGGTAGTCTTTTTATTTTATGTAATTGTAGTTAATTGGTGTTAATTTAGGAGGTGTTAGATTAGGGGGCTTAGTGATTAGATAGATACTTTGCGTTGTGGGGGGTAGGCGGTTTAGGGGTTAATAGGTTAATAGTTTAAATAGGTAGATTGCATTGTAGGGGGATGGCAGTTTAGAGGTTAATACATTTTATTATTAGATGTGATGTGGGGGATGGCGGATATAGGGGTTTTGTCATGTCGGGTTTATTTTTTGGAGGCGGGTTAGATTTTTTTACGTGCGATTAAACATTTTTTTGTTTTTTACTTAGGTGCCGGAAGTTCGTAAACTGCTGTAAGTCACTGGCAACTCCAGAAATTTCCGCACATTTCTGAACCCCGCCAGTTTATCCGAAACTCACGGGCAGCGTTTCAGCAGTTGCGCTGAATCCTACACGTATATGTAATCTCGACCCTCATCTCCCGAACCGTCAATATTTTGCAATTTTCCATAGTTTTAATCCATTTCACTTTGCAACCAGATGAATGGTTTTAGATGCAGGTGAAATAAGCAAATTATCAAGCCTATGCTTCTCCTTATGATCATATATAAAAAAAGAGCATAGTTTAAACACATTAAAACACAAGAAAATACATTAAAAAACAAACAAACAATCCGTAATGTTTTTTAAAATGGCAATTTCTAGATGTAAAAAACAAACAATACAATAATTGAAAAATCTGCTGTATAAATAGATTAAGGGAATAGACAGACATTATTATCCTAAGCTTTATCATTAAATTCCACTATAATTAACCATAATATCTACCTGCCCCACTGCAATGCTACTAAGTGACATGATCCCCCAATGACTAAAGTCACAAAAATAAATCCAGCCAAAAGCATTTATAGTTAACCATCTACATTTCTATCTTTTATTTTTGCATAATATATGGATTTCATAGGTATGCCTTAGGAATTAAGGGCTTTTGAGGACTTTTGGTGAAAGTTCATGTAAGAGGGCTGTGGTTTGAGATTGTGGTTAGACCAGTGTGGCTAGTTTATTGTAGAGTGGGTCAATTGTTGTGAGGTGAGATTTTGTGGGGATACTGAGCAGTAACACTGAAGTCAGGAGAAATCAGAAAAGGCTGCTCTGAGATTGCTGCTGTTATTTAGTGTAATTCAGGTAGTATGCTGCCACACAATAATAACAAAATAATTGGAAAACAGCTTCTAACATGGTTGGGTGTTGTGGCAATAAGGGGGTTAATTAAGTAAACATTTTTTTATTTTTATTATTATTATTATTATCATTTATTTGTATAGCGACGCTAAATTCCGTAGCGCTGGGTAGAATGATAGGGGTATACAATGACAACATTTTTGCTAAAAATACAAAACATAAAACTAAACAAATCTAGCACAGGAGGAAGAGGACCCTGCCCCGGAGAGCTCACAGTCTACAGGTTTAGGGTGCAGAGACATAAGGTTGGGGTATCTTGTTACATTAGTTGTAGTTGCAGCAGTGAGTCAGGCAGTTCATGTATTAGTTTGGTTCGGATGAGGGATGGAGGAGATATGGTATGCCTCACTGAATAGGTGGGTATTCAAGGAGCGTCTGAAGCTATACAAGGTTGGAGACAGTCTTATGGAGTGAGGTAGAGAGTTCCAGAGGACAGGAGCAGCACATGCAAAGTCTAGGAGGCGGGAGTGGGACATAGAGATAACAGGAGTGGAGAGACGTAGGTCAGAGGTTGATCGAAGAGGACAGGATGGGGAATATTTCATGATAAGAGAGGAAATATAGTTGGTAGTTAGACTGTTTAGTGCTTTGTGAGTTAGGGTTAATATTTTAAACTGTATTCTGGAGTGTATGGGGAGCCAGTGTAGAGACTGGCAGAGCGGCGACTTAGGTGGATGAGTCTAGCAGAAGCATTCATAATAGATTGGAGGGAGGAGAGGCAGTGTTTTGGAAGACCATTTAGGAGTAGGTTGCAATAATCAATGCGTGACAAAATGAGGTAAATAATAAATATTTTTGTCGTTTTCTGAGTAAGGAAGGGACAAATTATGGAAATGTTGCGGAGGTGTGAACGGCAGGATTTGGTAAGCACTTGTATATGTGGGTTCAATGTGAGCTCTGAGTCTAGTGTGACCCCAAGACAGCGGACCTGGGGTAAGGTGTTGAGAATAGAGTCTCCAACTGTCAGGGTGTTGGATGTCTCGAAGAGGGGGGGGGAATAAAAAGCAGCTCTGTTTTGGACAGATTGAGTTGGAGGTAGTGTGAAGACATCCAAGAGTAAATTCCATAGAGGCAGTTGGAAATCTGGTTGAGTAAAGAGGGAGAGATATCCGGAGAGGAAAGATAGATTTGGGTATCATCAGCATATAAGTGGTACTGGAATCCAAAGGAGGCTATAAGTGTTCCAAGGGAGGATCTATAGAAAGAGAAAAGCAAGGGACCCAAGACAGAGCCTTGCAGTACTCCAACTGAGAGAGGCATAGGATCGCAAGATATGTTGTTAAAGGAAACTGAAAATGAGCGGTTTGAGAGATATGAGGCAAACCAGGAGAGGGCTGTGTCTCGGATGCCAAATTAATGTAGTATTTTTAGGAGAAGAGGATGGTCGACTGTGTCAAAAGCAGCAGATAGGTCAAGAAGAATTAGTAAGGAGTAGTGGCCTTTTACTTTAGCTGATAACAGGTAATTTGTTACTTTAGCAAGAGCAGATTCTGTTGAGTGTTTAGGGCAGGAACCAGATTGTAGTGGATCAAGTAAGGAGTTAGTTGTGAGAAATTGAGTTAGCCGATTGTAGAACAGTTGTTCCAATAATTTTGAAGCAAAGGGAAGAAAGGAGACCGGTCAATAGTTAGAAGGGGTGGAGGGGTCAAGCGAGGGCTTTTTTAGGATTGGTATGATTGACGCATGCTTGAATGTATCTGGAAATGTGCCAGTGGTGAGAGATTGGTTACAGAGATGAGATAGGGTAGGGGTTAGTGAAGCAGAGAGAGACGGAAGAAGTTGTGAAGGAATAGGGTCAAGTGGGGAGGTTGTGAGATGAGCCAAGGATAGGAGTACAGAGACTTATTCCTCTGTTACAGTGGGGGAAGTAGCATAGAGTTTTGTTAATAGAAGGGGTGGGTAGGATTGCTTGGTTTGAAGGGTGTGAGGTGCAGATGTATTTTCTAATGGTGTCAATTTTATTTATGGAGTGATCAGCAATAATCTGAGCAGTGAGGTTGATAGTGGGTGGGGGTGCAGGTGGACATAGAAGGGAGTTACAGGTTGAGAACAGCTTTCTGGAGTTGGATGCATGAGATGACACAAGGGAGGAAATATAGAGTTGTTTGGCCAGGCTGAGTGCAGAGTTGTAGGACTTAAGGATGAATTTATAATGCTGGAAATCAGCACAGGTGCGTGATTTCCTCCACTGCCGTTCAGCAGCCCGTGAACATTGCAGAAGATATCTGGTCTGTTTGGTGTGCCACGGTTGCCGTTGAGTGATTGATGTACGACGAACAGTGGAGGGTGCAGCTTGTCAAGTGTTGATTTTAGTGCCGAATTATACTGTAAAGCAACAAGGTTTGGGCAAGAGAGGAATGAAATGTCAGAGAGCAGAGGATTCAGTTGTGTGGAAAAGTCTGTGAGATCCAAGTCCTTTAAATTCCTGTAAGGTAGCAGTTTCTTGGGGCTTGCAAAGATGTAGCATGCAGAGTAAGAGAGAAAGTTAGTAGATGGTGGTCAGAGAGAGGAAAGGGGAAGTTAAGGAAGTTGGAAACGGCACAGAGATTAGTGAAGACCAGGTCTATGGAGTTGCCTTCACAGTGGGTTGGAGATTGTCCACTGGGTCAGGCCAAAAGAGGTGGTAAGGGATAGAAGTTTAGAGGCAGCAGGCATGTTAGGATTATCAATGGGTATGTTGAAGTCCCCTAAGATGAGATAAGGGACATTAGAAGAGAGAAAATGCTTCACACATGCGAGTCGGAAGGGGAGGAGCTAGCAGCAACATGGATGCTAGCACGCTGCTCTAATCTAAAGGGCATTATCCAACATCCCAAACCTGCGCTTATCCTTGGCCAGGAAAGATACTACCTGGCCTGGCCTGGATATTTTTCTTGCAGATGCCGGCTCCCTAATTGCAGACTGACTCAGGAGCAGAGTCAATACGCCTGGAGGCGTTCTTGCACATAACTATCCGGTCGAAAGACAGAATTTGTCAGAAACTCACTACAAAGCCAAAGAAAGGGAAACGGAGTTGCTGAGTCGGGGCAGCGACCACGGAGGTATCCGAGATCGGCGGCCCCTATACTCACCGCGACCAGTGTTCCCAGTGTCCAGGAGTCAGGAGCTAAGAAGCGACAATGCTGTGGCTGAAGCCGGGTGCGGCTGCACACTAGAGGGCCGGATCTGCATAGACGCTAACCGGAAACAGTCGAACATCAAACTGAGGCTTGGCGGTGAGAGGACGCTGAGGCCAAGCTGCAAGTACAACCAACTCTATGGCAGGAAGTGTTACTGCTGGGAAGCAGGCCTGAGAACCGGAGCGGCAGAAAAGAAAGGAGACTCGAATAGAACGGGCAGCAGGCGCCGGGTCTTTACTGCTACAGTCCGGTAAGATCTCCCGCTTACTCCCTCCTGTGGGGTCCGGCTAAGACTCTTTGTTCAGCTTGTATTTGGCCTGGTTAAGTGGATATAGCGGTATTAAAAAGGCAGCATCTTTACTCCAAAGCAAAGGACACCCAATACCTAATAGAGAGTAACAGTATAACTTTTTCTTCTTGGTTAACAACAAAGGTACTCAGGTTTGGGTGGGACTAATATCCAGATGTACTGAACCTTGAAACTGGACTACTATATACTGGTTTTTGGGGACATATAATAGTATTTCTTATATCAAAGAGAGGTTCCGCTGATTCCAAACCTGGTTAATACAATGAGGCCTTCTTGAACTATAAAGGGTCTGTGGACAGTTGATAAAGGTCATACACGTTCTCAAGAATCAGTTTCTACCAACTTATATAAGTGACTTTAAGGGTTTGTGGTATCCAAAAGATAGTCAAGGAATCAAAGTTAAAGGTCTTAGAAGCAAGGGTTAACTTTAATCCCTGTAAAGAATGCTTATTTATTTCAAAGGTTATCCTGAAAGGCTCTGTTACCATAGAAAGACAATATAAAAGTGAATCCCTTAGGTAAATGACCCACAGTCTTACAATTAGATAACTGTTTTCCTTGCTTATACTTCTTATTTGAAAACCTAAGCCTAATAGCTAAACAGCTAGGAAATTTTATATGTTAAGGGTGTTGAATTTCTTCCCTATGTATAGAGTGCTTAGCAGGGGTTTAGACTAAAAACAGTATTGTTGTTTTTGTTCTCATAGAGAAAAGAGATATATATCTCAACAAATTTTGGTTTATAGGCTAAAACACCTGGTCGTAAGCAAGGTATTCTTTGGGCCAGTTGTAGTGTAGGCTGTTTTTTTCTTTGTCTCTATTATTAATTGCTTTGTTCCACGATATAGCAAGCAAAGAAATTGTTAGATAAATTGTTTACTCTGCTTAACCCTTTTTTACCCAGAATAACAGACTGAGATTGCTATAAGTTTTAGGAGGTGGTATTCACACACACTCACTTATTTTTTTCTGTGGAGTACACTTTTTGTGCTCCCAGTAGCAAATAAAAGTAGAGGGCACGGCGCCCACAAAGAAGTGCCTCACGTTACGCATCATATAGATTAAGTTTAGATCACTGTTTGTTGTTGCTTTGTTGTTTTTGCACGATTGCACTTGAAAGAACACTTTTTCCCTTAGGAGGGAGCGGTCTCAATAGGACCCCTCTCTCTCCCTTGATTACCACATTCACTGCACAATCGGTTCCATCCTAGTCAATAGGTTAGACCCGTTTTTTGTTGATTTTTTTTTTATTTTTTCTTCTTTTATCACACACACTGTTTTTTTTTGCATACTTAATTAGTCTATCTTAATTAAGGATGGAGTAATTTCACTGATTAAGATCCAAGAGCAAGATAGAATAATAACTTTTAAATACATCTAGATCAGGAATCTTTCTCACTACATGGAAAGATTTATTTCACACACTAAAAACACCTCCCCCATTATGCCAACTAAAGCAAGAGGTAAACTCAAATCTAATGAGGGTAGTTCAGATTTACTCAATCAGAACGATATAGGAGTGAGTGGTCCAGATAATGCTCTCCTCATTCAACAGATTTCAGAACTAGTGATGCCTCAATTTGAAGCCTTAAAATCTGAAATGGCAACTGTTACAAATGAAATTAAACAGTTCTCTAATCGTATGAATGAGGTAGAGTCCAGAGTATCTGACATAGAAGACAGATTTACATCACAAGACCAGATGGTTAATTCACATGAGGTTAAACTCTCTGTGATTCAAGCTAAAGTTGAGGAACTAGAGGACAGGGCAAGGCGCAATAATCTGAGGGTCGTGGGACTTCCGGAAACCGTGGAATACCACGACCTGATAAATTTTGCAGCCATACAGCTTCCAAAACTTGTAGGAAGTAATATAGAGAATGTCAGGATTCCAATAGAGAGAGCCCACAGACTAGGCCAGCCTAGAAGTAATTTAGAGGGACAGTCTAGACCCAGACCGGTTATTATTAAGTTCTTGAACTTTCAAGACAAATTTCACATCCTTAGATTATACCGTAAGAACAATAATATAATGGTTGGCCCTAACAAAATATTATTATTCCAAGACTTTTCAATGGAGACCCGAACTAAATGTAGGGAAATGGCTCCATACTGCTCTCAATTGATCAAAGCCAATCTTAAAGCAAGATTAGTCTACCCTGCTAAGATAATACTAGAAAAAGATGGTAAGACTCATAGTTTCACAAAACCTGAAGAAATTAAGTCATTTTGTCATAGTATAGGAGTATAATCAAGGTAATTATGAAACGAGAATGAGGCCCAATAGGGAATGAATGGCGGTCCCAATTTTGATGGTGATAAATTTGATAGAGGTAATTTGTTCTGTGAAAGAAATTTTAATAATTGCAGAAGGGTGGAAGGAGGAAAGAGCGACGATGTTTGTGGTGAGGGAGGGGGGGACCTTTTTCCTCCCCCCCCCTTTTTTTTTTTTCTCTCCCCCTTATCTCTTCCCTGTATATCCCCCCCCTCCCCCCCCTTTTTTTTTTATTATCTCTCCCCCTTATCTCTTCTCTAGTAGTCTAAATGGTTAATTTAAGGCTGGTATCTTGGAATATTGGAGGAATCTCATCCCCGAGTAAAAGGAAGTCAGTTATTAGACACCTAGGACTTCAGAATCCTGATATAGCTTTTATTCAGGAGACCCATCTCAAACCAAAAGAGGCTATTAAACTCAAAACCAAATGGGTTGGGGAGGTCCTGTATACACTATATGACAAATCTAACAGAGGTCTAGCCATTCTAATACATAAAAAATTAGATTATCAAATTAAAAATGTAGTAAATGACCTAAATGGCCGTTATCAAATTGTAGAGATGGAAGTAAGAGGCTCCAATTTTATTTTCTGTAACGTATATGGCTGCAATGTTGTAGATAAAAGCTTTTGGGAAGACTTGAGATTAAAATTGTTTTTATATTCTGGGAAGAATTTAATAGTTATCGGTGATTTTAATATGGCCTTTTCCCAGGTTCTTGATAGATCGAAAACTAGGACGGCGATAAGGAAAGCCAGGGGAACAGATATACTTCAAGGGTTCACTAAAAGTTTGGTTCTACAAGATATTTGGAGGGTACAGAACCCAGATCGTCGGGAGTACACCTGTGCCTCTTGGGCACATGCTTCATTTTCAAGGATAGATTATTTTTTAGTTTAAAAGCATATGTCAAAAATGAAGATGCGGGCAGAAATTCAAGATATCGTGATTTCTGATCATGCTATTATCACCCTAGAGATAGGATTAGCTGGAAAAGTATCGACAGTAAATAAGTTTTTTTTCCCCCAATATCTTTATAACAACCCCCATTTTAAAAAATGGATTCAAAAGAGGTGGCATCAATTTATGACTGACAACCAAGAACACCTGGATAAGCCAGAAATCTTCTGGGAAACTGCGAAAGCAGTTTTTAGAGGAGAGATTAAGGCATATATAATAAGAATGAGGGCAATTTGGGGGAAAAGGAAGGAGCAATTAGCAAAAACCCTAAGTAACAATTATAGGAGATATCTTATGGATTCCTCGCCTGAGCATTGGCAAAAATATAAAGATAGTAAAACTAGTTATGATCTCTTCTTGAAACAACATTCCGCATCAGAGGATTTGAAGTTGAAGGCTCTATATTCTGGAGTTCATGGAGTCTCAGCTAAATATCTTGCAAGGATTGTCAGTATTAGACAGCAGAAAAACTACATATTAGCAGTTAAACATAGGAATAGTAGAGTGTCGGATCCCTCAAAAATAAGAGAAGCCTTCTTTCAGACTTACCAAGAATTATATGCACAGAAACAGATTAATCCTATTGCTAAACAACAATTCTGGCAAGGAATACCATTGCCTCAAATTAAGAAAGAGGACCTCCAAGAGCTTAACAAACCTTTTACTGCTGAGGAGATTGCAAAGGCTATTCAGAAATTAAAGTTAGGGAAAACTCCAGGGCCTTACTCCCTACCGGCAGAATTTTATAAATTACTCTCAGATCAGATTCCGACGGTTCTCGGTAAGCTATTTAATTACTACTTTATTGGGAATAAACCTCAATCTAGGCTGTTTGCAGCTTCTAATATTGTTCTAATTCCCAAGAAAGGTAAGGATTTGGAGCTAACTACATCATACAGGCCTATCTCGCTGCTGAATCAGGACTATAAGCTCTTGACATATATCCTGGCTAGTAGATTGAAAGCCCCCTTAGGGGATTTGGTCCACTTAGATCAGACGGGCTTTATGACGGGTAGGAATCCCGTTAAAAACCTCAGGAAAGTTCAATTAGTCCTAGATTATTTTTGGAATAAAACAGAAAGACAAAGGCCCTCGCCTAAACCTGACCTTGCCATACTTACAATCGACGCCGAAAAGGCGTTCGATTCTATTATATGGGATCATATGTTAACGGCATTAGGAAAATTTGGTATAATTGGCCCCTTTCAACACTTTATTACACAACTCTATAAGGGTCCAACTTCTACACTTATAGTGAATAGGGAACTGACTGAGAAAATTACGCTGGGGCGGGGCACTCGTCAGGGGTGCCCTTTGTCCCCATTTCTCTTTAATCTATCTCTTGAACCTTTTGCAATTCTTTTGAGAAGAGAAATGCAGGGTATTCAGTTAGGAGGACAGAAGTTAGTTCTGTCTTTGTTCGCAGATGATCTTCTGCTTTTTCTTAGTAATTCAAGGATAACTATTCCCCGATTGCTGGACCTATGTAATCTCTTTAGCTCCTTTTCAGGCTATAAGATCAACTATGAAAAATCAGAGATTATGTGGATACGTAAACCTATAATCTCCTGTAAACATCCATTTTTAGAAACTTCTCAGATAACGTACTTAGGAATCACACTGAGTAGGGACCCCAATAGGTGGTATGATCTGAATCTTAAACAGTGTATCAAGGGCCTGGCTCTGAAACTACAGAGTTGGGGTAATCTCCCCCTATCACTTAGCGCTCGTATTATGTTAATTAAAGTGGTGCTTTTTCCTAAGCTTTTATATTTTCTGCAGAATTTACCGCTTCTGCTATATAAGAAAGACCTAGTTACCCTAAATAGGATATTTAATCAGTTTATATGGCAGGGCAAGAAGCCACGAATTTCACTATACAAATTAACACTCCCTAAAGCCCTAGGAGGTATGGCGTGCCCCAACATTAAAATATACAATTACTCCGCATTAGCAAAATTTGCTCTCGATTGGATCACTGAAAAGGATCTAAGCTCATTTTATGTCATAGAATCTGCACTGATAAAACCGTATACGCTAAAGTCGATTCTCCATCATGCGGCAAATAGACTTCCTGATCAAGTATATCAGATGATTACCTTTAAGTATATTGTCCATGCTTGGCAGAGAATTTGCAAGGAATTGGGAGCAGATTTTAGGAAATCTGAATTTTTACCTTTAGTTGGGAACCCGAGCTTTCCAATAGCTTGTGAACCTTCGGTTTTTGATCTCTGGGCTAGACATGGAGTGAAATATTTAATACAGATCTGCGAAAGTAATAACCTGAGACTTCGCTCATTTGAGAACATAGCTTATCAATTCCATCTCCCAAGGTCCAGTTTCTTTGCATATCTACAAATCAGGCACTGGGTGGAGAAACTGAGATCAGACACAGGGCCGGGGATAGATAGTAAAAACTTGAAGACTATAATTTCTCAATATAGTGCGGGGGTCAATACGATCTCTCAAATATATCAAGCAGCCCTAAAGGAGGGCGGTCTGAATAATCTTGTATAAATTTCGACAAAATGGGCAAAAGAAAAACTAAAAGTAGAACCGGAGGATATAGCACAAAGCATCTCATTGGCAGCTAGGGCATCTTTCATGCATACATGGAAAGAGTCCCATATAAAATTAGTAAGTAGGGCATATCTTACTCCAGCTAGGCTGGCTAAATGGAGCTGGGAAAAGAGGAAATGCCCTAAATGTAGTAAGGAGTTTACAGACTACATACATTCCTTTTGGGCTTGTCCCAAAGTAGCCCAATTTTGGCAGAAATTGAACTTTTGGGCCTCTAAGATAATGGGGATCAGGGTTAAACTGATGCTACACCAGGTACTGTTTCTATGTAAATATACTATTAACCTACCCAATAATAGACTCATCAACTTATTCGTCTTGATGGCCTGAAATTTAATTCTAAGAAATTGGAGGAGCTATAAACCACTTAAATTTACTGAGTTTTTGAAAGAAGTCCAGTTTCAAATGGTGTTGGAGCAATATAATACAAGATCTATCAATCCAAAACAAGTTTCTAGATTTTTTAGTAAATGGAAGATCTATATTATCTCACTTCCTATAGACGTACAAAATCATGTAGTGCGACATTTTAACTCTTCCCCTTGGTTCCAACAGCAAATAGAACGAGGTCGATTCCCTAGAATATGGTCATGCGAGGAATAGGGGACTGGTGGGTCCATTAGCTTTCTTTATCCCCTTTTTTTTTTTTTTTTTTTTTTCTCTCTCCCCCCTCCTTTCCTTTCCCCCTCTTCCCTCCCACTTAAAGTTGATAACTTTTATCCTTTAGCATAGGTTTGGGACAATTAATTAAAAGGAAGCCATAACAAGGACCCGATATCTCCTGAGAATCAGATTGTAGTGAGGGAGACTTATCCAATAGATATATGTCCGGATATAGTTAGTTTAAGGAATGATTACCTCAAGAACGATTCAAGTTAAGGTCTAGCTAGAAGATATAAATCACACATACCGAAGATCTTGAATAGCTGAGGCATCTAGACAGCAACACAACAATTTTTCATAAATGTGTTAGCTATGGAACAATGTTTCTTAGTTTTGAATTAGGAGAGGAGTAAACTCTTCTATCTATATTTATGCAACTAAAGACAATGATCTCATGTTCTGTTCTTTTTTGTTTTTTCTCTTAGTTTGTCTTGTCTGTTTGTTTTCTGCTCATTATGTTCATGGTTGAAATAGTTAAAGTAGTTGGAAGCTGGAAATATTGTATGCTTTAACACTTTGTTATCTACGCAAAACTGGTGATAAGATTAAGTTATTATGTAATAGAACTGTAATGCAAGGGCGCTGTGTCTCCCAAAACTGTTCTTTTTATTTATATTGAGCAATAAAATCTTTAAAAAAAAAAAAAAAAAAAAAAAAAAAAAAAGAAGAGAGAAAATGTGGAAGCCAGGCTTCAAAGTGGTCCAGAAATTGTAATGCTGGGCCAGGGGGCCGATAAATAACTGCAACACAAAGAGCTAGAGGGGAGAAGAGACGGATAGCATGAACTTTAAAAGATAAAAAGGAAAGAGAGTGGGGTGAAGGAATGCAGTTTAAGGTACTGTGTGGAGACAGGAGAATTCCTACTCCCTCTCCTTGTTTGTCTCCTGGCCTGGGAGTGTGACTGAAATGCAGGCCGCCATAGGACAGAGAGGCTACAGCAGTTGTGTTAGAGGAGGAAAGCCAAGTTTCAGTGAGGGCTAACGGGTTAAGTGAACGTGAGATAAATAGGTTGTGAATAGATGTAAGCTTATTGCAAACAGAGTGCGCATTCCAAAGGGCACAAGAGAAGTGGGGTCTGCTAACAGAGGTGCAGTTAATGAGGTTTAGAGGGTTACGTGGGCAAGGTATATGAGGTGTTATTTGGTGTAGTGAGCTGAGGGAAGCAGAAGGTGGACCTGGGTTAGGCGAGACATCCTCAGTTGCAAGAAGAAGAAAGGTGGTGAGTAAAAGGAGATGAGAATGTGTTATATGTGAGTGTTTAAGTTTAGGATTAGTGAAGCATGGCTGGCTGAGGGATGTGAGATAGGAATAGAGTTCATGTGTGCTGTAGAGGGGGGAAGGTAGAAGAAAAGGATACATATGAATTGTCTGTGTGCTGTTTGTGAAAGCAAGAGCTGTGACTTTAAGAATAAAGGAGAAAAAGGTTAAAGTGAATGTAAATTTTGATGCTAAAGTGCACGGCTTTTAAACATTTGATTAAAAACAGGGGCACTTTAATTAATCAAAATTTACATTTCACTCCTGTTGTGAATAAATACTTACCTTTTAATCTTCACAGCAGCTCCAGCTTCCTCCACCCATTGCAAAGCCTCTTCCTGGGTCTAAAATGAGGAATCCGGCTTCCTCCAATCACAAAGCTGTGATTGGAGGATGACCTATCCATCATTTATGACATCAGAAATGACTTGCAATGACCGGAGGAAGCTGGAGCTGCTGTGAAGATTAAAAGGTAAGGTTTTTTTCACAACAGGAGGGAAATGTAGATTTTGATTAATTAAAGTGCCCCTGTTTTTAATTGAATTTTTAAAAATCCGGGCACTTAAGCATCAAAATTTACATTCACTTTAATGCAGACATTAGAAAGTGTAGCATGTTTGCAGTTAATTTTGGAGATGTGAAAGTACTTATTTCTGTTGTCCACTCCCTTGTTATAACTCCCTACACTTATGAACTAGCACACTTAGACAACTACACACATGCAATGCTGCACTTATCTAACAAGCTAGCTTGATGTAACAAGCTTGGATATTCAATTTAAAGGTAATAGCAGTCACATGATCCTAATTAGCAAAGGTCATAAATTATTGCAGGATTAAACAAGGCCTAAACAGACAAAGCATATGACACCTATCTTATCAAAGTGGAAGACAGAAAAAGTTTTAAGGTAATAAACACATACCAAAGATAAAAGATTGTAGGGGGAAAGGCAGTTAAAGTGTAAGATGCAGGGTTAAAATGGATTCTGTTCTATGCATATACCAAAGATAAAGGATTGTAGGGGGAAAGGCAGTTAAAGTGTAAGATGCATGGTTAAAATGGATTCTGTTCTATGCACATACCTAAAAAAAAAAGATTGTAGAGGAAAGACAGTTAAAGTGTAAGATGCAGGGTTAAATGGATTTTGTTCTATGCACATACCAAAGATAAAATATTGTAGGGGGAAAGACAGTTAAAGTGTAAGATGCAGGGTTAAAATGGATTCTGTTTTATGCACATACCAAAGATGAAAGATTGTAGGGGGAAGGGCAATTAAAGTGTAAGATGCAGGGTTAACATGGATTCTGTTCTATGCACATACAAAAGATAAAAGATTGAAGGGGGAAAGGCAGTTAAAGTGTAAGATGCAGGGTTAAAATGGATTCTGTTCTATGCACATACCAAAGAAAACAGATTGTAGGGGGAAAGGCAGTTTAAGTGTAAGATGCAGGGTTAAAATGGATTATGTTCTATGCACATACCAAAGATAAAATATTGTAGGGGGAAAGGCAGTTAAAGTGTAAGATGCAGGGTTAAAATGGATTATGTTCTATGCACATACCAAAGATAAACGATTGTAGTGGAAAAGGCAGTTAAAGTGTAAGATGCAGGGTTAAAATAGATTCTGTTCTATGCACATACCAAAGATAAAAGATTTTAGGCGGAATGGCAGTCAAAGTGTAAGATAGGGTTAAAATGGATTCTGTTCTATGCACATAGCAAAGATAAAATATTTAGGGGGAAAGGCAGTTAAAGTGTAAGATACAGGGTTAAAATGGATTCTGTTCTATGCACATACCAAAGATAAAAGATTGTAGGGGGAAAGGCAGTTAAAGTGTAAGATGCAGGGTTAAAATTGATTCTGTTCTATGCACATACCTAAGATAAATGATTGTAGGGGGAAAGGCAGTTAAAGTGTAAGATGCAGGATTAAAATTGATTCTGTTCTATGCATATACCTGTGGAGAGAGGAGATAGAGAGCAGTGTAAGCAGAGTTCCAAATATGTTCCAATTATATACCAGTCGCTGTTCTGTATACTTTGCTATATATAATAATAATATATGTAATATATATACAGGTGGCCCTTGTTTTACAACGGTTCAATTTACACCGTTTCAGAATAACAACAGTTTTTTCCAGTCATGTGACTGCTATTGAAAAGCATTGAGAAGCAGTGCATTTATTAAAATAGCCAGTAGGTGGAGCTGTCCTCTTGTGTTGCAGCAAAGCCAAGCAAGCTGGAATTAATCAGTTTAACCAGACCTGAGCTATCGAGCAGATTTCAAAGGAACAAGATCTTCCTGTCTATAACTCAGTCCAGATTGGAATGCATAGAAAGAACTGTTTGCACAAAAATGCAAGTGAAGTCTATGTTGTGTGATTATTTTATTAGATTTATAATGCTGTTTAGCAAATGTTTTTGTTCATTTAACTTAGTTTAATTATATATTCTGTGTTGTGTTATTATTTTATTAGGTTTATAATGCTGTCTAGCATTTAAAGTCTTCATTTCAAAGCTTTTAAAATAATGTATTAGGTGTTACTTATGACAATTTTGAGAGGGGCCTGGAACCTAACTCCCCCACTTCCCATTGACTTACATTATAAACTGGGTTTCAATTTACAATGGTTTTCGATTTACAACCATTCCTTCTGGAACCAACCTAACCCCGGCGGAAACTGAGGGCTACCTGTAAATATATATATATATATATATATATATATATATATATATATATATATAAAAAAATATATATATATATATATAATATATATATATATATATATATATATATATATATACACTGCTCAAAAAAATAAGGGGAACACTAAAATAACACATCCTAGATCTGAATGAATAAAATATTCTAATTAAATACTTTGTTCTTTACATAGTTGAATGTGCTGACAACAAAATCACACAAAAATTAAAAAATGGAAATCAAAATTTTCAACCCATGGAGGTCTGGATTTGGAGTCACACTCAAAATTAAAGTGGAAAAACACACTACAGGCAGATCCAACTTTGATGTAATGTCCTTAAAACAAGTCAAAATGAGGCTCAGTAGTGTGTGTGGCCTCCACATGCCTGTATGACCTCCCTACAACGCCTGTGCATGCTCCTGATGAGGTGGCGGATGGTCTCCTGAGGGATCTCCTCCCAGACCTGGACTAAAGCATCCACCAACTCCTGGACAGTCTGTGGTGCAAAGTGAAGTTGGTGGATGGAGCGAGACATGATGTCCCAGATGTGCTCAATTGGATTCAGGTCTGGGGAACGGGAGGGCCAGTCCATAGCATCAATGCCTTCGTCTTGCAGGAACTGCTGACACACTCCAGCCACATGAGGTCTAGCATTGTCTTGCATTAGGAGGAACCCAGGGCCAACCGCACCAGCATATGGTCTCACAAGGGGTCTGAGGATCTCATCTTGATACCTAATGGCAGTCAGGCTACCTCTGGCGAGCACATGGAGGGCTGTTCGGCCCCTCAAAGAAATGCCACCCCACACCATTACTGACCCACTGCCAAACTGGCCATGCTGGAGGATGTTGCAGGCAGCAGAACGTTCTCCACGGCGTCTCCAGACTGTCACATCTGTCAAATGTGCTCAGTGTGCCCCTGCTTTCATCTGTGAAGAGCACAGGGCGCCAGTGGCGAATTTGCCAATCTTGGTGTTCTCTGGCAAATGTCAAACGTCCTGCACGGTGTTGGACTGTAAGCACAACCCCCACCTGTTGACGTTGGGTCCTCATACCACCCTCATGGAGTCTGTTTCTGACCGTTTGAGCAGACACATGCACATTTGTGGCCTGCTGGAGGTAATTTTGCAGGGCTCTGGCAGTGCTCCTCCTGTTCCTCCTTGCACAAAGGCGGAGGTAGCGGTCCTGCTGCTGGGTTGTTGCCCTCCTACGGCCTCCTCCACGTCTCCTGATGTACTGGCCTGTCTCCTGGTAGCGCCTCCATGCTCTGGACACTACGCTGACAGACACAGCAATCCTTCTTGCCACAGCTCGCACTGATGTGCCATCCTGGATGAGCTGCACTACCTGAGCCACTTGTGTGGGTTGTAGACTCCGTCTCATGCTACCACTAGAGTGCAAGCACCACCAGCATTCAAAAGTGACCATAACATCAGCCAGAAAGCATAGGAACTGAGAAGTGGTCTGTGGTCACCACCTGCAGAACCACTCCTTTATTGGGGTGTCTTGCTAATTGCCTATAATTTCCACCTGTTGTCTATCCCATTTGCACAACAGCATGTGAAATTGATTGTCACTCAGTGTTGCTTCCTAAGTGGACAGTTTGATTTCACAGAAGTGTGATTGACTTGGAGATACATTGTGTTGTTTAAGTGTTCCCTTTATTTTTTTGAGCAGTGTATATATATATATATATATATATATATATATATATATATATATATATATATATATATATACATACATATATTTATTAGGTAGGTGGTAAGTTTTTCTGACTTGGTGATGTTTGAAAGGTGGTTAACAGTATGCCAGAGTGATGTAGAGAGTTCAAAAGAGTAGGTAGATTGAAAATAGAGATTTGAGAAGCACTGGCAGATGAGTGTGTACATATAGTTAGATATAAGAGATGTTGTGTTTTTTAAATTAGGTTAAGTAATTTAATTTCTAATAGGTAGCATATGAGAAGAAGCAAAGTATGACACATGTTGAGACACATTAGTGAATCTGTGAAAACTGTGGAGGTGAAAGGCCATAAGATGTAGGTTGAGAAAGTCGTTATGGAAAATACTAAATTAGTCATTTAACACTTTAACTGGACTGAGGAAAGTGTTCAATAAATGTTAAATTGTAACAAGATTGAAAATGTTTTGTTATATTCTCCCTGGAGGAGACACTCAAACGGAGGGGATTTTGACCCCAATTCCGGCAATAAAGTGGGTGGAGCTAGGTGGTAGGAGGCGTCCTGTAAGGGAATTTAAGTGGGGAGCGGAAGCTGCAAAATCCTTTTAATTTCCTAAAATGGCAAAGAGAAGTTCAGTGTTGTGGTTGTAGAAAAAAGAGGAGTTGCATGGATGAACTGGTGGCTATGATGCGGAGGATGGCTGTGGCTAAGGGGATGGCCTGGAGGCAGCGGAGGCGGCAGGGGATCCAGTCAGAGTGGCGGCAAGCGAGGACAGGCACGGCAGGCCGCAAAGGCAGTCGAGGCCTCCAGATTTGCTATCTCCTGATAGCGGCACACGCGGGAGGAGTCGAGGTAGCGATGGGTCTGCAGGAGGATCCGTGGGGTTCAGTCGCCAGAGCAGGAGGAGGAGCAGCGCATCAGAGGTGCAGGAGAGGATGGCAGAGTGGGCTGTGACGGTGGAAGGTGAGAGGAGGACGGCAGTCAGGACCAGTGAGACGGCAGGTGAGGCCAGGGTTGTGGAGGGGCTGGGCCTTGATCAGGTACACGTGGGAGATATCCTAGAACCGGGCGGCCCCTCCTCCCAATAGTGGTGTGTCTCAGGACCAGATGGAGAGGGGAGGAGGCAAAAAAGGACTGGACAAGAGGGGGCAAGGCTGGGGAGAAAATGGGGCCAAAGGGTAGGGGTTGTCATGGGAAAGTTCAGGAAACAAATGGGAGGCAGCGGCAGGAGATGGGCGGGAGGGATGAGCAGGGTCTGCGAGGTACAAGGAAAAGGGGGCGGGCTCAGTGGAAGGTCACAGGATATAGTTAAAGGGGGGCTATGGGGGTTAGGTCAAAGGTTTCAAATGGGGGTAGGAGCAGGGGGAGAGGTAGAAAGGAGGTTGAAGTTTTGGGGAATGTGGATCAGGAGGGAATGAGCAACATGATGGGGGGTTATAACGAATTTTGTTTCCCTATTTCAGACTACAGGGATGAGCCTGAGGGGCTGATGGTTGGAGGGGCAGAGGCTTCTGCAGAATCAACTAGACAGGACCTGGATCCAGGCACGCTGTGGGTGGATCACTCCTACAGCGACTTCGAGCTGGAAGACCCCAGGGAGGGGCCATCAGCAGGACCAGATTCACGGCAGGTAGTGGACCAGGCTGCGCTGGTGCATTTGCTCCTTTCCTTGGGACTTAGGCAGGGGGGCATAGGGTGGAGGGTCTCCAGGAGGCTAGGGTAGGGTCAGGGCTTAGGGCTGGGAGTGTTAGGAGTGATAGGGGGGGAACTGCAGGGTAGGGTTTCAACTGCCTCCCCACCGCAGACATGGCCACAAGGCAGGGATTCCTTGATGCGCCATAGCCCTTGGAGGTCTGGATCAGGACGGTGGCGGGAGAAATACAGGTCACCAAGGGAGCGTGGGAGGACACTGGGGGGACAGAAGATCGCCTACACAGGGTAGGCTGGAGAGGGTGACCGACAGGGCTGGCAGGAGGGAAAGGTCCAGGTCCCTAGCCCCCAGGAGGAGCAGTCCGCAAACCCAGGGACCAGGTGACCAGGCAGCGGGGTAGTGAAAGTTGGGGCGGAGAGATCAGAGGTGACAAAGATGGCTGACCGGGTAGTCCAAGTGGTTGGAGTGGCTTTGGCACCCAGGAGTGAAGGTGAGGGTGCTAACAAAGAGCGGAGTCCGGATGCCAGTGCACATGGTTTAAATGTGGCTCAGAGTTCGTTGGTGAATGGTTTAAGGGATCTACTGGCGCAATTCGAGAAACAACTAGCAGGGCAGCAAGGGGGTAAGGGGGGGAGCGGGGTGAACATGGCTTGGAGAGCGCCAGCAGCAGTTGGGGTACCTGTGGCGGTAGGCACGGGGCAGACGCCGGCAGTCGGATACGGCATATGAGGTACATTGAAGGTGGTGGATATAAGCACGGCTGTTCGGGATGCGAGGGAGCCCACCCGTGGGCACAATGTTTCAAGAAGGGCAGTGGAGCTGGAAAAGCCGGGGACACCGCTGCTAAAGGCCAGGACTCCAGTGAGAGTAAGAAGGATGGTGCCGTGGCTCGACCATTACGCTAAGGTCAGGGGTAAGTCCGGGGACGTGGGAATTTTTACTTACAGGATTTAGTTCATGTTTTTGGATCCTGTTTGTGGAAGGTCTCAATTTCAGGGAATCTTTGGTCGGCGAGGGAATATCCAGAGATGGTTCAGGGGAAGCTGGATAAAAAGGTGGCCTTGGGGAGGATGGTGGGCCCATTTACGCATCCTCCTTCCAGGAACCTGAGGGTATATCCATTGGGTGTCGTGCCTAAGAAAGCAAAAGGGCAATTTCAGATGATTCATCATTTGTCCCATCCAAAAGGGGAGTTAGTTATTGATGGCATTGACTCGGGGTTGGCAGCAGTGTGGTACGCTTCATTTGACAAGGCAGTGGGTTTGGTCAGGAAAGCGGGTAGGGGAGCATTGATGGGGCAGGTTAATGTGGAGGCTGCCTTTCGGCTGTTGCTAGTTCATCTGGTTTGTCATCATCTATTAGGATGTTTCTTTCAAGGGGCCTTTTATGTTGATTTATGCTTACCAATGGGTTGTTTGATTTCATGTGCCTATTTTGAGAAATTCAGATCCTTTGTAGACTGGGTGGTACGGCAGAGTTCTGGTTTGTCATCTATGGTTCATTACTTGGATGATTTCCTCTTAGTTGGCAAGGCGGAGTTGGGGGAGTGTGGCAAGTTAATGGAGTATTTCTTTCAGGTGACTGACGATTTTGGCATCCCAGTGGTGCATGAGAAGACAGAAGGCCCCTCCACCTCGCTGAGTTTTTTGGGTATAGAGATTGACTTGATTCAGATTGAATCTCGACTGCCGGTGGATAAGGTGGAGGATCTGAGGCTTTCAATTGAAGGGGCGATGAGTAAAAAGAAGTTGCAACTTCGGGAAATTCAATATTTGGTGGGCAAGCTGAATTTCGCTTGCAGGGTGATTCCAAGGGTGTTCAGTAGGAAGCTTTCGCTGGCGACAGCGGCGGTTAAGGACCCCTGTCATTAGATTCTGTTGTCTGCCGAACTTACAGAGGACCTTAAGGTCTGGCTGGCATTTTTGGCCAAATTTAACGGAGGGGGAGTTGGCGCGTGGGGCAATGGCCAAGCAGTTTGAAAGAGGAGGGGCTTACAAAAAACTTGGTATTTTTGGAGCTCTTTCCTTTGCTAGTGGCGTTGAAAGTATGGCATGAGAGGTTGCGGGATAGGAGGGTGGTTTTCCATACGGATAATCTTGGGGTGGTGTATGCGGTTAACCATTTGTCATCTAGCTTGCTGCCAGTTGTGTGCTTTCTCAGGTTGTTTGTTTTAGAATGCATGCAGCTGAATGTGTTCTTTCATGCTGTCCATGTACCTGGCTGTCTCAATGTAATTTCTCGCTTTCAGTGGTCACGATTTCGGGAAGCAGCCCCGGAGGTGGAAGTGGTTAGAGTTACTTGCTCTCCAGAACTGTGGGAGTTGAAGTTTTGAAGTAAGTAGAGGTGGCGAGGGGAGCTTTAGCTCGGGGGACTTTGGAGGATTATGTCAAGACATGGGACAGTGGCATCAGGTTTTACGTGAGAAAGGGTGTGGTGATTCTAGAAGGGAGTGTATTCAGGTGTTGTTGGTATGGATTGATGAATGGATGGTCAGAGGTTTATCGAAATCAGTGGTAAGAAGGAATGTGGCCGTGATGGCCTTTCTTTTTAAGTTTCTAGGGTGGAAGGACTTAACTAACTTGCCTACCATCACAGGTACCCCAACTGCCGCTGGCGCTCCCCAAGCCGACGTCACATTCTCCCCGCTCCCCCCTTGCTGCCCTGCTAGTTGTTTCTAGTAGTGAAATTAGTGGTTAGGTGGGTTTGTAAGGGGAAGGTCTGTGGGGATGGTGGTCTTCGGTATGCTGGTCCAGCTGTGTGAATCCCTGGTGATGGTATGTTCATCTGACTTTGCAACATTATTGTTTCAGGCCACCTTCGTGTTAGCATTTTTTTGGGGGCCTTCAGGCTAAAGATGTTTCTGTCAGAGACGGGGTTCTGTGGATTTGGCTCATAAAGTAAATAACTGATCCAGAAGGGTTGGGGTGGTGGATTAGAATTTTCGAGATTCATGGGGGTTGTCGCCCGGTGGCGACACTGGTGGCATTTATGAGGACTAGGCCCAACGGCTTCCTCCCCCTACTTGTGCATCAGGATGGTTCGTCGCTATCCCGTTTTCAGATTTTAGCAATTTTCCAGCGGGTTTTGGCCGGGCTGGGGTATGCGTCAGGGGAGTTTGGTAAGCATTCTTTCAGTATCGGGGCTGCCACTGAATCCGCAAGTTTGTGTTTAAGTGAGAGTGTGATTATAAGGATTGGTGGTTGGAAGTTCAGTGTTGGATTGTGGGGGATTCTTATATTTATTGAATTGTAACAAGATTGAAAATGTTTTGTTATATTCTCCCTGGAGGAGACACTCAAACGGAGGGGATTTTGACCCCAATTCCGGCAATAAAGTGGGTGGAGCTAGGTGGTAGGAGGCGTCCTGTAAGGGAATTTAAGTGGGGAGCGGAAGCTGCAAAATCCTTTTAATTTCCTAAAATGGCAAAGAGAAGTTCAGTGTTGTGGTTGTAGAAAAAAGAGGAGTTGCATGGATGAACTGGTGGCTATGATGCGGAGGATGGCTGTGGCTAAGGGGATGGCCTGGAGGCAGCGGAGGCGGCAGGGGATCCAGTCAGAGTGGCGGCAAGCGAGGACAGGCACGGCAGGCCGCAAAGGCAGTCGAGGCCTCCAGATTTGCTATCTCCTGATAGCGGCACACGCGGGAGGAGTCGAGGTAGCGATGGGTCTGCAGGAGGATCCGTGGGGTTCAGTCGCCAGAGCAGGAGGAGGAGCAGCGCATCAGAGGTGCAGGAGAGGATGGCAGAGTGGGCTGTGACGGTGGAAGGTGAGAGGAGGACGGCAGTCAGGACCAGTGAGACGGCAGGTGAGGCCAGGGTTGTGGAGGGGCTGGGCCTTGATCAGGTACACGTGGGAGATATCCTAGAACCGGGCGGCCCCTCCTCCCAATAGTGGTGTGTCTCAGGACCAGATGGAGAGGGGAGGAGGCAAAAAAGGACTGGACAAGAGGGGGCAAGGCTGGGGAGAAAATGGGGCCAAAGGGTAGGGGTTGTCATGGGAAAGTTCAGGAAACAAATGGGAGGCAGCGGCAGGAGATGGGCGGGAGGGATGAGCAGGGTCTGCGAGGTACAAGGAAAAGGGGGCGGGCTCAGTGGAAGGTCACAGGATATAGTTAAAGGGGGGCTATGGGGGTTAGGTCAAAGGTTTCAAATGGGGGTAGGAGCAGGGGGAGAGGTAGAAAGGAGGTTGAAGTTTTGGGGAATGTGGATCAGGAGGGAACGAGCAACATGATGGGGGGTTATAACGAATTTTGTTTCCCTATTTCAGACTACAGGGATGAGCCTGAGGGGCTGATGGTTGGAGGGGCAGAGGCTTCTGCAGAATCAACTAGACAGGACCTGGATCCAGGCACGCTGTGGGTGGATCACTCCTACAGCGACTTCGAGCTGGAAGACCCCAGGGAGGGGCCATCAGCAGGACCAGATTCACGGCAGGTAGTGGACCAGGCTGCGCTGGTGCATTTGCTCCTTTCCTTGGGACTTAGGCAGGGGGGCATAGGGTGGAGGGTCTCCAGGAGGCTAGGGTAGGGTCAGGGCTTAGGGCTGGGAGTGTTAGGAGTGATAGGGGGGGAACTGCAGGGTAGGGTTTCAACTGCCTCCCCACCGCAGACATGGCCACAAGGCAGGGATTCCTTGATGCGCCATAGCCCTTGGAGGTCTGGATCAGGACGGTGGCGGGAGAAATACAGGTCACCAAGGGAGCGTGGGAGGACACTGGGGGGACAGAAGATCGCCTACACAGGGTAGGCTGGAGAGGGTGACCGACAGGGCTGGCAGGAGGGAAAGGTCCAGGTCCCTAGCCCCCAGGAGGAGCAGTCCGCAAACCCAGGGACCAGGTGACCAGGCAGCGGGGTAGTGAAAGTTGGGGCGGAGAGATCAGAGGTGACAAAGATGGCTGACCGGGTAGTCCAAGTGGTTGGAGTGGCTTTGGCACCCAGGAGTGAAGGTGAGGGTGCTAACAAAGAGCGGAGTCCGGATGCCAGTGCACATGGTTTAAATGTGGCTCAGAGTTCGTTGGTGAATGGTTTAAGGGATCTACTGGCGCAATTCGAGAAACAACTAGCAGGGCAGCAAGGGGGTAAGGGGGGGAGCGGGGTGAACATGGCTTGGAGAGCGCCAGCAGCAGTTGGGGTACCTGTGGCGGTAGGCACGGGGCAGACGCCGGCAGTCGGATACGGCATATGAGGTACATTGAAGGTGGTGGATATAAGCACGGCTGTTCGGGATGCGAGGGAGCCCACCCGTGGGCACAATGTTTCAAGAAGGGCAGTGGAGCTGGAAAAGCCGGGGACACCGCTGCTAAAGGCCAGGACTCCAGTGAGAGTAAGAAGGATGGTGCCGTGGCTCGACCATTACGCTAAGGTCAGGGGTAAGTCCGGGGACGTGGGAATTTTTACTTACAGGATTTAGTTCATGTTTTTGGATCCTGTTTGTGGAAGGTCTCAATTTCAGGGAATCTTTGGTCGGCGAGGGAATATCCAGAGATGGTTCAGGGGAAGCTGGATAAAAAGGTGGCCTTGGGGAGGATGGTGGGCCCATTTACGCATCCTCCTTCCAGGAACCTGAGGGTATATCCATTGGGTGTCGTGCCTAAGAAAGCAAAAGGGCAATTTCAGATGATTCATCATTTGTCCCATCCAAAAGGGGAGTTAGTTATTGATGGCATTGACTCGGGGTTGGCAGCAGTGTGGTACGCTTCATTTGACAAGGCAGTGGGTTTGGTCAGGAAAGCGGGTAGGGGAGCATTGATGGGGCAGGTTAATGTGGAGGCTGCCTTTCGGCTGTTGCTAGTTCATCTGGTTTGTCATCATCTATTAGGATGTTTCTTTCAAGGGGCCTTTTATGTTGATTTATGCTTACCAATGGGTTGTTTGATTTCATGTGCCTATTTTGAGAAATTCAGATCCTTTGTAGACTGGGTGGTACGGCAGAGTTCTGGTTTGTCATCTATGGTTCATTACTTGGATGATTTCCTCTTAGTTGGCAAGGCGGAGTTGGGGGAGTGTGGCAAGTTAATGGAGTATTTCTTTCAGGTGACTGACGATTTTGGCATCCCAGTGGTGCATGAGAAGACAGAAGGCCCCTCCACCTCGCTGAGTTTTTTGGGTATAGAGATTGACTTGATTCAGATTGAATCTCGACTGCCGGTGGATAAGGTGGAGGATCTGAGGCTTTCAATTGAAGGGGCGATGAGTAAAAAGAAGTTGCAACTTCGGGAAATTCAATATTTGGTGGGCAAGCTGAATTTCGCTTGCAGGGTGATTCCAAGGGTGTTCAGTAGGAAGCTTTCGCTGGCGACAGCGGCGGTTAAGGACCCCTGTCATTAGATTCTGTTGTCTGCCGAACTTACAGAGGACCTTAAGGTCTGGCTGGCATTTTTGGCCAAATTTAACGGAGGGGGAGTTGGCGCGTGGGGCAATGGCCAAGCAGTTTGAAAGAGGAGGGGCTTACAAAAAACTTGGTATTTTTGGAGCTCTTTCCTTTGCTAGTGGCGTTGAAAGTATGGCATGAGAGGTTGCGGGATAGGAGGGTGGTTTTCCATACGGATAATCTTGGGGTGGTGTATGCGGTTAACCATTTGTCATCTAGCTTGCTGCCAGTTGTGTGCTTTCTCAGGTTGTTTGTTTTAGAATGCATGCAGCTGAATGTGTTCTTTCATGCTGTCCATGTACCTGGCTGTCTCAATGTAATTTCTCGCTTTCAGTGGTCACGATTTCGGGAAGCAGCCCCGGAGGTGGAAGTGGTTAGAGTTACTTGCTCTCCAGAACTGTGGGAGTTGAAGTTTTGAAGTAAGTAGAGGTGGCGAGGGGAGCTTTAGCTCGGGGGACTTTGGAGGATTATGTCAAGACATGGGACAGTGGCATCAGGTTTTACGTGAGAAAGGGTGTGGTGATTCTAGAAGGGAGTGTATTCAGGTGTTGTTGGTATGGATTGATGAATGGATGGTCAGAGGTTTATCGAAATCAGTGGTAAGAAGGAATGTGGCCGTGATGGCCTTTCTTTTTAAGTTTCTAGGGTGGAAGGACTTAACTAACTTGCCTACCATCACAGGTACCCCAACTGCCGCTGGCGCTCCCCAAGCCGACGTCACATTCTCCCCGCTCCCCCCTTGCTGCCCTGCTAGTTGTTTCTAGTAGTGAAATTAGTGGTTAGGTGGGTTTGTAAGGGGAAGGTCTGTGGGGATGGTGGTCTTCGGTATGCTGGTCCAGCTGTGTGAATCCCTGGTGATGGTATGTTCATCTGACTTTGCAACATTATTGTTTCAGGCCACCTTCGTGTTAGCATTTTTTTGGGGGCCTTCAGGCTAAAGATGTTTCTGTCAGAGACGGGGTTCTGTGGATTTGGCTCATAAAGTAAATAACTGATCCAGAAGGGTTGGGGTGGTGGATTAGAATTTTCGAGATTCATGGGGGTTGTCGCCCGGTGGCGACACTGGTGGCATTTATGAGGACTAGGCCCAACGGCTTCCTCCCCCTACTTGTGCATCAGGATGGTTCGTCGCTATCCCGTTTTCAGATTTTAGCAATTTTCCAGCGGGTTTTGGCCGGGCTGGGGTATGCGTCAGGGGAGTTTGGTAAGCATTCTTTCAGTATCGGGGCTGCCACTGAATCCGCAAGTTTGTGTTTAAGTGAGAGTGTGATTATAAGGATTGGTGGTTGGAAGTTCAGTGTTGGATTGTGGGGGATTCTTATATTTATTGAGCCCTTAAGGCTGCTGCAGTGAAGTGTCAAGGGTTGCAGTTGAATTTCCCTGAAGAGTCTGTGACATTTCATTGGTTGGGAGTACGGGGTTTAAGGTGGGACCAGATTCTTAGGAAAGTGGTTGATTATGCCAGGTTGTTTCGGTCACCTGTGATTCTTGTAATACATGCTGGGGGAAATGACCTGGGTTTTATGGCACAGAGGGATCTGATTGAGTGCATTAGAAAGGATTTGGGTAGGTTGAGAGAGTTGTTTCCTGATCTAATTATCGTTTGGTCAGATATTGAACCCCATTCTGTATGGAGGGCTGCTTGGGATTTTTGGAAGCTGGAGGCCTCTAGGAAAAAGTTTAACAGTACCATCACCAGTTTTGTATCTAAGATGGGGGGAGTGGGCATTAGGCACGTGGAATTTGAAGGGGAGTCGGGCCGTTGCTTCTTTTTAAAGGATGCGGTCCATCCTAACGAGATTAGTCTTCACCTTTTTAATTTTAACATCAGAAAAGGGCTGTTAAAGGCCTTAGCTTGGCTGGGGCATGCTGGTCTGTGATGTGCTTTGGCTGGGGTGCTGGTTTAGTTTAAGGAAGTTGGCACTAAATTGGTACCTCCCAAAAGAGGAGGGAGAGCTGTTTGGGGGATGTTCCTGACATATAAGCCTGTGGAAGGTTCATCTCTGGTAGCAAGCACCTTTTGGTTCACATGTTAATATGCTGATATGTTATTCAGTTTTATTCGTGATTTTATATGTTATGTTATTTATTGAAAATAATTTAATAAATGTGGGCTCCAGCCTTTATACCCATTCTCTCATGTGTAGTCTCATTCTAACGTAATGTATGCCTAATTTGGGGTGGGTGGAGTTAGGTGGTAGGAGGCGTTCTGTAAGGGAATTTAAGGGGGGAGCGGAAGCTGCAACATCTTCTTTATTTCCTACGGCAAAGAGAAGTTCCCTCCCACCCTCCCTAGTTATGTGATTCATGTCGCAGCTGGGCGGGGGGTGCTTGTTTAGTTTAAGGAAGTTGTCACTAAATTGGTACCTCTCAAAAGAGAGGCGGGAGATCTTTTTGGGGATGTTCCTGGCATGTAAGCCTTTGGAAGGATCATCTCTGGTAGCAAGCACCTTTTGGTTCACATGTTAATATGTTGATATGTTATTCAGTTTTATTTGTGATTTTATATATTATGTTATTTATTGAAAATAATTTAATAAATGTGGGCTGCAGGCTTTTACACCCATTTTCTCGTGTGTAGTCTCATTCTAACGTAATGTATGCCTAATTTGGGGTCAATGCAGTGAAGGCATTAGCTGAGTCATATATTGCTCCAAGAAAGTTTAAGGGGTATCACAGTATAAGGAGAATAAGTAAAAGCTTGTTTTTTTTAATCAGGTAGGTATGAGATCACCAAGGAGGATATTGCAAAGTGACCCACATGGTTGAGTAATGAGGTTTTGATGCTTGGGGAAAAGAGGTAAATGTAATTATCATCAGCACAGTACTTGAACCAAGTTATATACAGTAATATATATACAGTAGATGAAGATGATCAAGAAACCAAATAAAATGCCTTGTGGTACATTCACAGACAGCTATACTGAAGTCTACATGTCTCCACACATTCAAACTGGTGATAATAGAGAAAGAGGAGTGTTTATAAAGAGTGTACACATAGTGAATTGATCACCATGAATTTCAAGATTAGTTTCAGGACAGCTGAATACATCCAATCTGAAAATAAATGTTAAGTTTGAAATACCCACAGTGGCATGTGATCAAAATGAATGCAAACTAATTCATTTATAGTTAAGTTTTGGATACCTTTTCCACTTGGAATTTCTGCTTCTGTTTTGTTTTAAAATGTTTTTCTTTTTATCTACCAGTGTACTTATGGAACCGTTTCATCTGTT
Organism: Bombina bombina; assembly: GCF_027579735.1. Classification (NCBI taxonomy): domain Eukaryota; kingdom Metazoa; phylum Chordata; class Amphibia; order Anura; family Bombinatoridae; genus Bombina; species Bombina bombina. The sequence continues at coordinate 906,888,999 of NC_069501.1, read as the reverse complement.
TTATCTGTCTCTGGGACTGAATCTGCATGGTTGTTAGCATCCAGTACTGAGGAGAATTAAACTGTTCTAGGCTGTCTCTTTTCTCAGTAGGATTTAGCCTTGTGTGAATAAGCTTTGAATTGCATTTCATTCATCTTTTTAAAACAAGTAGTTGCAGAAATTCAGGTTTTGTCATAATTGTTGTTTCCCTAAGAAAAACTGGCACTAAAACATGGCCATAATTCTCAAGAAAGGCCACATTTTCATAATTGCAGATAATGAATTATTAGCAACAGTTTAATGTTATTTTTTCCTTTTAATGGTTAACATGTTTTTGCAGTTTGGTGCTAAATCCCTCACTTAATAGACTTCCATAGGGGCTGTGGAGCAAAATTATTGTTGGATATTGCTTGAGTGTTAAGCTAAGTGTGCCTTAAAAAGACACAAAACCCAAATTTTTTCTTTCATTATACAGATAAAGCATGCAATTTTAAACAACTTAAAAATGTAATTCTGCTATCAGGGGGTGCACATTTCTGGAGCACATTATGGCAGCAGTTTGGCAAGAATGTTACATTTGCAAGCGCTCTAGATGGTAGCACTATTTCCTGCCATATAGTGATCAATGCACTTTATATGTATCTTTTAAATACAGAATAGCATGGAAACTAAACAAACAAAAAAATGATAATAAAAGTAAATTATATTCTCTGTCTGTATCAGAAAAGAACATTTTTGGGTTTCATATCCCTTTAAGCTGATGTTGCACAAGTAGTGGACTTTTTTTCATGTAGCTTTGTGCTATATTATGTTTGACTTTGGTTTTTAAAAAGCACTACGTTTTGCATCAGTATTTTGGATTGTGCTTTAACCCAACCCTACACTCACCACTTGTAACACTTGTAACTTGAGTGCAATGAGTTTCAGCCGTATTAAGATGCTTTGGTTAAAATATTAAATCATCCACAATATTATGCATCATTCCTTGTACAAAGTTACGAACAGATAATGCACCATGTGTTATCTATTGTGTTTTATTTATAATTTAACCCATTATTGCTTTACCACTGGTCAACAATTATGCTTTGAAAAAAGGAGTTGATAACGCACAAAAATGGGGTAAAATGGTGAGAAAAAATGTAAGAACAAGATGTGTGGGTTGAACTTTTTGTACACTGTCTAATGAAAATAATCATTTGCATGTGTTAAATTAAGCAAGTCTTGATAAAGGTCTTAGTTAAGACCGAAACGCGTCGGCTGGTGAGTACTACTCCTTTTATATTAAGAGAACAAAAACAATATGAACTATTGTATATTTCTTTCCCCACTTTAGGGATAGCTTGGGGACGGTCATCTAGAAACGTTTATACACTATTGGTATCTAAGAAGAGGCACCCAGATTATCTGGATCGCATAACTTCACGATCATAGGCTACAATTTCTAAGGATATTACACATAAGACTGTGGAACTTACAAAACTTTCAAATATATATTTTTTATCTTTTACTTTTTTCATGGATTGAATACAACAATTTTTTGTCTTGGCCATTATTCCTTTTTTTCATTTGTTTGGGTGATCACCACACAATTTTATATTTAAGAACATTTTATATATTGCTTTTTGTTTCATGCTAATAGTTTCGCTTTGTATTTGAATGAAAATGAACACCTTTTAATTTTAATTTTATGATTTTTTCACTACTTCACCTGTATTGCGATTGTTTTCGATTGTTTTAGATTAAGTGCCACATTGTAATCATTGCTGCACTTAACACATAGTAACAATTGTTTGTAACTATCGTTGCACAGCACATATTATCACCATAGGGATATTTCAAAATCTATGTTAAACACATAGTGCATCATTACTCATCAACATTGGTCATAATTCAAAAAACCACGTAGTAGGTGTGTATAGTACCACACACGATCTCTGTTAAACACACAATTAGTGCTTCAATAACCCACATTCTTCTGCACACATAATAAGTTGTATAGCAATAATTAGCACACAGCCAATGCAGTATTGCGGTCTCTTGAAAGTCAAATAGAATTACTTATTGGACAATTGTTCCTCAATCATCATAGATAGTTGTGTACAGCATCACATAATAGCTAGACTTAGCACACAGCCACTATATCAGTGTGGTCCCTCCAGAGTGGAATGACTAATTAGATAACCATTCCGCGATCGCCACAGTGAGCTGAATATCAATATCGAGATCTACTGTTTTTATTTCATCTCACTGTTTTTATTCACCATAACCAGATATTAATACTGAAATTTTATGATTATATGTTTAGAATTTGTATTATATTAGGAAGGGCAACTGCCCAAGAATTTGCCAGTTTACACGCAAATCTACTATTCTTTGTATTTAAATAGCAATTTGTTTTTAATACCTCAAATGGATCCATGTTGTTTGTTAAATGTGTAATAATAAATGCCATATCATTTTTATAACTCTGTACAAGGTTATAAATGTATTTTTATTTTTATAACTCTGAATAAGGTTATAACATTTGCCAATCATTCAGACCTGGCTTCTATTGGTGGCGCTTTGGTTTACACACAATTTACAAACAATATAAATACCATTTGTATGATGGTTATACTGGGTATGCTTGCTTTTAATTTTTATATTTTAACACCATTTTCTGATTTAGGAGATTTTCATTTGAAATAAAAAAGAACAATGCAGAAAATTATCTTCTATAAGTGGAAAGTTGCTAAAACAGATATTATCTTCTGTAAATGATTTTTATGTTTTATTCTGTAAATAGGGAAAATTATGAGCTTTAAATTATCACCAAAAGTGCAAAACCTCCCTGTACAGAATGAAATTGTGTTTTTTTATTTTTTATTTAAAAATATTTTTAGTTAAGAAATCAATTTAAAACTAACTACTGTAAAAGGTTTAGGGCTAGATTACAAGTGGATCACTAAATTATTGTTAAATTTGCCCGGGAGCTCGATAACCTTTACAAGTGGCTGGTTATTGCCGTCAAGCTTGTGGTAGCAATTAGCACTCAGAAAATTAACCAGAGATCAGATCTCTTGTTGATTTTCTAAAAGTGCCCCAAATGCCCTAAAAATAGAGACCATTATAGTTTAAAAAAAAACTGCACTAAGTGGAGTGCCTTTACATTGCAGCCTTTGCAAACTTTCACCTAGATTACGAGTTTTGCATTAGAGGCTGTGCGGTGCTAACGAGCAGTTTATGCTCACCGCTCACTTAAAGACAGCGCTGGTATTACGGGTTTTAACAACCCAGACAAGAAGTGAGCGTTGAGCAAAATTTTGCTCCTTACTGCACTCCAATACCAGCGCTGCTTACGTTAGCGGTGAGCTGGTGTAACGTGCTTGTGCACGATTTCCCCATAGGAATCAACATAGGAATCAACGTGGAGAGCCGGCTGAAAAAAAGTCTAACACCTGCCAAAAAGCAGCATAAAGCTCCTTAACACAGCCCCATTGATTCCTATGGGGAAACACATTTTATGTCTACACCTAACACCCTAACATGAACCCCGAGTCTAAACACCCCTAATCTTACACTTATTAACCCCTAATCTGCCGCCCCCGACATAGCCGACACCTGCATTATATTATTAACCCCTAATCTGCCGCTCCGGACACCTCCGCCACCTACATTATAGTTATGAACCCCTAATCTGCTGCCGCCAACATCGCCGACACCTACATTATATTTATTAACCCCTAATCTGCCACCCCCAATGTCGCCGCCATCTACTTACATTTATTAACCCCTAATCTGCTGCCCCCAACGTCGCCACCAGTATAATAAACATATTAACCACTAAACCGCAGCACTCCCACCTCACAAACATTAGTTAAATAATATTAACCCCTAATCTTCTGGCCCTAACATCAACGCCACCTACCTACATTTATTAACCCCTAATCTGCCGCCCCCATTGTTGCTGCCACTATATTATTAAGTTATTAACCCCTAAACCTAAGTCTAACCCTAAACCTAACACCCCCTAACTTAAATATAATTTAAATAAATATAAATAAAATTACTATAATTAAATAAATTATTCCTATTTAAAACTAAATACTTACCTATAAAATAAACCCTAAGATATCTACAATATATCTAATAGTTACATTGTATCTAGCTTAGGGTTTATTTTTATTTTACAGGCAAGTTTATATTTATTTTAACTAGGTAGAATAGTTATTAAATAGTTATTAACTATATAATAACTACCTAGTTAAAATAAATACAAAAGTACCTGTAAAATAAAACCTAACCTAAGTTACAATTACACCTAACACTACACTACAATTAAATTATTTCCCTGAATTAAATACAATTAAATACAATTAAATTAAATTATCTAAAGTACAAAAAAAAAAACCACTAAATTACAGAAAATAATAAACAAATTACAAGATTTTTAAACTAATTACACATAATCTAATCCCCCTAACAAAATAAAAAAGCCCCCCAAAATAAAAAAAGCCCTACCCTACACTATATTACAAATAGCCCTTAAAAGGGCCTTTTGCGGAGCATTGCCCCAAAGTAATCAGCTCTTTTACCTGTAAAAAAAGTACAAATCCCACCCAACATTAAATCCCACCACCCACACAACCAACCCTACTCTAAAACCCACCCAATACCCCCTTAAAAAAACCTAACACTAACCCCTTGAAGATCACCTTACTGGTAGAAGTCTTTATCCAACCGGGCCAAAGTCCTCAACGAAGCCGAGAGACGTCTTCATCCAAGCCGGGCGAAGTGGTCCTCCAGACGGGCAGAAGTCTTCATCCAGACGGCATCTTCTATCTTCATCCATCTGGCGTGGAGCGGGTCCATCTTCAAGACATCCGATGTGGAGCATCCTCTTCAATCAACGGCTAACACAGAATGAAGGTACCTTTAAGTGACGTCATCCAAGATGGTGTCCCTTCAATTCCGATTGGCTGATAGAATTCTATCAGCCAATCGGAATTAAGGTAGAAAAAATCCTATTGGCTGATGCAAAGTGATCTTCAAGGGGTTAGTGTTAGGTTGTTTTAAGGGGGTATTGGGTGGGTTTTAGAGTAGGGTTGGTTGTGTGGGTGGTGGGTTTTAATGTTGGAGGGGGATTTGAACTTTTTTTTACAGGTAAAAGAGCTGATTACTTTAGGGCAATGCCCCGCAAAAGGCCCTTTTAAGGGCTATTTGTAATTTAGTGTAGGGTAGGGCTTTTTTATTTTGGGGGGGCTTTTTCATTTTGCTAGGGGGATTAGATTAGGTGTAATTAGCTTAAAAATCTTGTAATTTGTTTATTATTTTCTGTAATTTAGTGTTTTTTTTTTTTGTACTTTAGATAATTTAATTTAATTGTATTTAATTTAGGGAAATAATTTAATTGTAGTGTAGTGTTACATGTAATTGTAACTTAGGTTAGGTTTTATTTTACAGGTACTTTTGTATTTATTTTAACTAGGTAGTTATTAAATACTTAATAACTATTTAATAACTATTCTACCTAGTTAAAATAAATACAAACTTGCCTGTAAAATAAAAATAAACCCTAAGCTAGATACAATGTAACTATTAGTTATATTGTATCTAGCGTAGGATTTATTTTATAGGTAAGTATTTAGTTTTAAATAGGAATAATGTAGTTAATGATAGTAATTTTATTTATGTTTATTTAAATTATTTTTACTTTAGGGGGTGTTAGGGTTAGGGTTAGACTTAGGTTTAGGGGTTAATAACTTTAATATAGTGGTGGCAACGTTGGGGCAGCAGATTAGGGGTTAATAATTGTAGGTAGGTGGCGTCAATGTTATGGCCGGCAGATTAGGGGCTAATAATATTTAACTAATGTTTGAGATGCGGGAGTGTGGCGGTTTAGGGGTTAATATATTTATTATAGTGGAGGCGATGTCCGGTTCAGAAGATTATGGGTTAAAATTTTTATTTTAGTGTTTGCGATGTGGGGGGCCTCAGTTTAGGGGTTAATAGGTAGTTTATGGGTGTTAGTGTACTTTTTAGCACTTTAGTTAAGGGTTTTAGGCTACGGCGTTGTAGTGTAAAACTTTTAACTATTGACTTTAAAATGCAGTACCAGTGTTGACAGGAGAGGATCTACCGCTCACTTTTTGGCAGACTCATAATACCAGCGCTATGCAAGTCCCATTGAAAAAATAGGATATGCAATTGACGTAAGTGGATTTGCGGTATTTACCAAGTTTGGCCAAAAAAGTGAGCGGTAAGCCTGTACCTTCAAGACTCGTAATACCAGCCAGCGTTAAAAAGCAGCGTTTGGACCAGGAAGCCTAACGCACAACTCATAATCAAGCCGTTTGTGTTCCTAATAAATATATATGTATATGCTTATACATATATTAGCACATAAATATACTGTATATGTATATAATCATATACTTACCCTCTTCACTGCCAGCATCAGAACATGGCTCCCATTGGAGCCTATGGGAGTGCTCTCCCATGAGCCACTGCTTCCATGCAATACAAAGGCTCTGTTCGCATTGCACCAAACTTGTAATACCAGCGCACATTAGCGTGTGCTGGTATGACAAAGGGGAGTGCAAATATTGATTTTTTAGAAAGCAATATTTAGCGCTCCACTTGTAATCTGGCCCTTAATATGTTAAAACAAAGCATTTTAAAAACATATCTTAAGAACCTCATTATGTTTCTAATACTATAGGAAGATTGTGATACTATGTTCTACATATTGTAAATTTTGAGACTTCTGATGTTTTTCTTACACATTTCAAAATGTACTTTCATTTTTCAGCCCCCTGTATCATGTTACAGTCATCAGCCAATCACAGACTGAAATATGTATACACTGTAAACTCTTGCACATGTTTATTAGTAGCCAGGGCCTCAGAAAGTGTGCATATAAAAGGCTGTGCACAATTTTATAATGAATATAATTTGGAAAGTCTCATAAAACTACATGCTCTAACTGAATCATGAAAATTTAAGTTTGACTTTAGTGTGCCTTTAAATCCTGTTCACAACAACACGACTGACTATAGAAATCCCATTTAAAAAGACAAAAGTACTTGAAAAAAACATAATTTATTTAAGAACTTACCTGATAAATTCATTTCTTTCATATTAGCAAGAGTCCATGAGCTAGTGACGTATGGGATATACATTCCTACCAGGAGGGGCAAAGTTTCCCAAACCTCAAAATGCCTATAAATACACCCCTCACCACACCCACAAATCAGTTTAACGAATAGCCAAGAAGTGGGGTGATAAGAAAAAAGTGCAAAAGAATAAAAAATAAGGAATTGGAATAATTGTGCTTTATACAAAAAAATCATAACCACCACAAAAAGGGCGGGCCTCATGGACTCTTGCTAATATGAAAGAAATGAATTTATCAGGTAAGTTCTTACATAAATTATGTTTTCTTTCATGTAATTAGAAAGAGTCCATGAGCTAGTGACGTATGGGATAATGAATACCCAAGATGTGGATCTTCCACGCAAGAGTCACTAGACAGGGAGGGATAAAATAAAGACAGCCAATTCCGCTGAAAAATAATCCACACCCAAAACAAAGTTTAAATCTTATAATGAAAAAAACTGAAATTATAAGCAGAAGAATCAAACTGAAACAGCTGCCTGAAGTACTTTTCTACCAAAACTGCTTCAGAAGAAGAAAACACATCAAAATGGTAGAATTTAGTAAAAGTATGCAAAGAAGACCAAGTTGCTGCTTTGCAAATCTGATCAACCGAAGCTTCATTCTTAAATGCCCAGGAAGTAGAGACTGACCTAGTCGAATGAGCTGTAATCCTTTGAGGCAGAGTTCTACCCGACTCAACATAAGCATGATGAATCAAAGACTTTAACCAAGACGCCAAAGAAATGGCAGAGGCCTTCTGACCTTTCCTAGAACCAGAAAAGATAACAAATAGACTAGAAGTCTTTCGGAAATCTTTAGTAGCTTCAACATAATATTTCAAAGCTCTAACTACATCCAAAGAATGCAACGATCTTTCCTTAGAGTTCTTAGGATTAGAACACAATGAAGGAACCACATTTTCTCTACTAATGTTGTTAGAATTCACAACCTTAGGTAAAAATTTAAATGAAGTTCGCAACACCGCCTTATCCTGATAAAAAATCAGAAAAGGAGACTCACAAGAAAGAGCAGATAATTCAGAAACTCTTCTAGCAGAAGAGAAGGCCAAAAGAAACAAAACTTTCCAAGAAAGTAACTTAATATCCAGCGAATGCATAGGTTCAAACGGAGGAGCTTGAAGAGCCCCCAGAACCAAATTCAAACTCCAAGGAGGAGAAATGTTTGGCGACTGAGATAATCCGCTTCCCAATTGTCTATACCTGGGATATGAACCGCAGAAATTAGACAGGAGCTGGATTCCGCCCATACAAGTATTCGAGATACTTCTTTCATAGCCAGAGGACTGTGAGTCCCTCCTTGATGATTGACATATGCCACGGTTGTGACATTGTCCGTGTGGAAACAAATGAACGACTCTCTCTTTAGAAGAGGCCACAACTGAAGAGCTCTGAAAATTGCACGAAGTTCCAAAATGTTGATTGGTAATCTCGCCTCTTGAGATTCCCAAACCCCTTGTGCTGTCAGAGACCCCCATACAGCTCCCCAACCTGTCAGACTTGCATCTGTTGAGATCACAGTCCAGGTCGGAAGAACAAAAGAAGCCCCCTGAACTAAACGATGGTGGTCTGTCCACCACGTCAGAGAGTGTCGTACAATCGGTTTTAAAGATATTAATTGAGATATCTTTGTATAATCCCTGCACCACTGATTCAGCATACAGAGCTGAAGAGGTTGCATGTGAAAAAGAGCAAAGGGGATCGCGTCCGATGCAGCAGTCATAAGACCTAGAATTTCCATGCATAAGGCTACCGAAGGGAATGATTGAGACTGAAGGTTTCGACAAGCTGAAACCAATTTCAGACGTCTCTTGTCTGTCAGAGACAGAGTCATGGACACTGAATCTATCTGGAAACCTAAAAAGGTTACCCTTGTCTGAGGAATCAACAAACTCTTTGGTAAATTGATCCTCCAACCATGTTCTCGAAGAAACGATACAAGTCGATTCCTATGAAATTCTGCTAAATGGGAAGACTGAGCAAGTACCAAGATATCGTCCAAATAAGGAAATACCACAATACCCTGTTCTCTGATTACAGATAGAAGGGCACCGAGAACCTTTGTAAAAATCCTTGGAGCTGTTGCTAGGCCAAACGGCAGAGCCACAAACTGGTAATGCTTGTCTAGGAAAGAGAATCTCAGAAACTGATAATGATCTGGATGAATCGGAATATGCAGATATGCATCTTGTAAATCTATTGTGGACATATAATGCCCTTGCTGAACAAAAGGCATAATAGTCCTTATAGTTACCATTTTGAATGTTGGTATCCTTACATAACGATTCAATATTTTTAAATCCAGAACTGGTCTGAAGGAATTCTCCTTCTTTGGTACAATGAAGAGATTTGAGTAAAACCCCAGCCCCTGTTCCAGAACTGGAACTGGCATAATTACTCCAGCCAACTCTAGATCTGAAACACATTTCAGAAATGCTTGAGCCTTCACTGGATTTATTGGGAAACAAATGAACGACTCTCTCTTTAGAAGAGGCCACGACTGAAGAGCTCTGAAAATTGCACGGAGTTCCAAAATGTTGATTGGTAATCTCACCTCTTGAGATTCCCAAACCCCTTGTGCTGTCAGAGACCCCCATACAGCTCCCCAACCTGTCAGACTTGCATCTGTTGAGATCACAGTCCAGGTCGGAAGAACAAAAGAAGCCCCCTGAACTAAACGATGGTGGTCTGTCCACCACGTCAGAGAGTGTCGTACAATCGGTTTTAAAGATATTAATTGAGATATCTTTGTATAATCCCTGCACCACTGATTCAGCATACAGAGCTGAAGAGGTTGCATGTGAAAACGAGCAAAGGGGATCGCGTCCGATGCAGCAGTCATAAGACCTAGAATTTCCATGCATAAGGCTACCGAAGGGAATGATTGAGACTGAAGGTTTCGACAAGCTGAAACCAATTTCAGACGTCTCTTGTCCATCAGAGACAGAGTCATGGACACTGAATCTATCTGGAAACCTAAAAAGGTTACCCTTGTCTGAGGAATCAACAAACTCTTTGGTAAATTGATCCTCCAACCATGTTCTCGAAGAAACGATACAAGTCGATTCCTATGAAATTCTGCTAAATGTGAAGACTGAGCAAGTACCAAGATATCGTCCAAATAAAGAAATACCACAATACCCTGTTCTCTGATTACAGATAGAAGGGCACCGAGAACCTTTGTAAAAATCCTTGGAGCTGTTGCTAGGCCAAACGGAAGAGCCACAAACTGGTAATGCTTGTCTAGGAAAGAGAATCTCAGAAACTGATAATGATCTGGATGAATCGGAATATGCAGATATGCATCTTGTAAATCTATTGTGGACATATAATGCCCTTGCTGAACAAAAGGCAGAAAAGTCCTTATAGTTACCATTTTGAATGTTGGTATCCTTACATAACGATTCAATATTTTTAAATCCAGAACTGGTCTGAAGGAATTCTCCTTCTTTGGTACAATGAAGAGATTTGAGTAAAACCCCAGCCCCTGTTCCAGAACTGGAACTGGCATAATTACTCCAGCCAACTCTAGATCTGAAACACATTTCAGAAATGCTTGAGCCTTCACTGGATTTATTGGGAAACAAATGAACGACTCTCTCTTTAGAAGAGGCCACGACTGAAGAGCTCTGAAAATTGCACGGAGTTCCAAAATGTTGATTGGTAATCTCACCTCTTGAGATTCCCAAACCCCTTGTGCTGTCAGAGACCCCCATACAGCTCCCCAACCTGTCAGACTTGCATCTGTTGAGATCACAGTCCAGGTCGGAAGAACAAAAGAAGCCCCCTGAACTAAACGATGGTGGTCTGTCCACCACGTCAGAGAGTGTCGTACAATCGGTTTTAAAGATATTAATTGAGATATCTTTGTATAATCCCTGCACCACTGATTCAGCATACAGAGCTGAAGAGGTTGCATGTGAAAACGAGCAAAGGGGATCGCGTCCGATGCAGCAGTCATAAGACCTAGAATTTCCATGCATAAGGCTACCGAAGGGAATGATTGAGACTGAAGGTTTCGACAAGCTGAAACCAATTTCAGACGTCTCTTGTCCGTCAGAGACAGAGTCATGGACACTGAATCTATCTGGAAACCTAAAAAGGTTACCCTTGTCTGAGGAATCAACAAACTCTTTGGTAAATTGATCCTCCAACCATGTTCTCGAAGAAACGATACAAGTCGATTCCTATGAAATTCTGCTAAATGTGAAGACTGAGCAAGTACCAAGATATCGTCCAAATAAAGAAATACCACAATACCCTGTTCTCTGATTACAGATAGAAGGGCACCGAGAACCTTTGTAAAAATCCTTGGAGCTGTTGCTAGGCCAAACGGCAGAGCCACAAACTGGTAATGCTTGTCTAGGAAAGAGAATCTCAGAAACTGATAATGATCTGGATGAATCGGAATATGCAGATATGCATCTTGTAAATCTATTGTGGACATATAATGCCCTTGCTGAACAAAAGGCAGAATAGTCCTTATAGTTACCATTTTGAATGTTGGTATCCTTACATAACGATTCAATATTTTTAAATCCAGAACTGGTCTGAAGGAATTCTCCTTCTTTGGTACAATGAAGAGATTTGAGTAAAACCCCAGCCCCTGTTCCAGAACTGGAACTGGCATAATTACTCCAGCCAACTCTAGATCTGAAACACATTTCAGAAATGCTTGAGCCTTCACTGGATTTATTGGGACACGGGAAAGAAAAAATCTTCTTGCAGGAGGCCTTATCTTGAAGCCTATTCTGTACCCTTGTGAAACAATGTTCTGAATCCAAAGATTGTGAATCGAATTGATCCAAATTTCTTTGAAAAATCGTAATCTGCCCCCTACCAGCTGGGCTGGAATGAGGGCCGCACCTTCATGTGGACTTGGGAGCTGGCTTTGGCTTTCTAAAAGGCTTGGATTTATTCCAGACTGGAGATGGTTTCCAAACTGATACCGCTCCTGTAGGGGAAGGATCAGGCTTTTGTTCCTTATTGTGATGAAAGGAACGAAAACGATTAGCAGACCTAAATTTACCTTTTGATTTTTTATCCTGTGGTAAAAAAGTTCCTTTCCCCCCAGTAACAGTTGAAATAATAGAATCCAACTGTGAACCAAACAATTTATTACCCTGGAAAGAAAGGGAAAGCAAAGTTAACTTAGAAGACATATCAGCATTCCAAGTTTTAAGCCATAAAGCTCTTCTAGCTAAAATAGCTAAAGACATATACCTGACATCAACCCTAATGATATCAAAGATGGCATCACAAATAAAATTATTAGCATGTTGAAGAAGATTAATTAATGCTATGAGTATTATGATCTGTTACTTGTTGTGCTAAAGCTTCCAACCAGAAAGTTGAAGCTGCAGCAACATCCGCCAAAGATATAGCAGGTCTAAGAAGATTACCTGAACATAAGTAAGCTTTTCTTAGAAAGGATTAAATTTTCCTATCTAAAGGATCCTTAAAGGAAGTACTATCTGCCGTAGGAATAGTAGTACGTTTAGCAAGAGTAGAGATAGCCCCATCAACCTTAGGGATTTTGTCCCAAAACTCTAATCTGTCAGATGGCACAGGATATAATTGCTTAAACAGTTTAGAAGGAGTAAATTAATTACCCAAATTATTCCATTCCCTGGAAATTACTTCAGAAATAGCATCAGGGACGGGAAAAACCTCTGGAATAACTACAGGAGGTTTAAAAACCGTATTCAAATGTTTAGATTTAGTATCAAGAGGACCAGATTCCTCTATTTCTAATGCAATTAAGACTTCTTTAAGCAAAGAACGAATAAATTCCATTTTAAATAAAAATGAAGATTTATCAGTATCAACCTCTGAAACAGAATCCTCTGAACCAGAAGAATCATTATCAGAATCAGAATGATGATGTTCATTTAAAAATTCATCTGAAAAATGAGAAGTTTTAAAAGACCTTTTACGTTTACTAGAAGGAGGAATAACAGACATAGCCTTCTTAATAGATTTAGAAACAAAATCTCTTATGTTAACAGGAACACCCTGAATATTAGATGTTGATGGAACAGCAACATGTAATGGAACATTACTAAAGGAAATATTATCTGCATTAACAAGTTTGTCATGACAATCATTACAAACAACAGACGAAGGAACAGTTACCACAAGTTTACAACAAATACACTTAACTTTGGTAGATCCAGCATCAGGCAGCAATTTTCCAGAAGTATCTTCTGATTCAGGGTCAATCTGAGACATCTTGCAATATGTAATAGAAAAAACAACATATAAAGCAAAATTGATCAAATTCCTTAAAAGAAAGTTTCAGGAATGGGAAAAAATGCCAATGAACAAGCTTCTAGCAACCAGAAGCAACTAAACAATGAGACTTTAAATAATGTGGAGACAATAATGACTCCCATATTTTTTAGCGCCAAAAACGACGCCCACATTATTTGGCGCCTAAATGCTTCAAGCGCCAAAAATGACGCCACATCCGGTGACGCCGACATTTTTGGCGCAAAAACGTCAAAAAAATGAGGCAACTTCCGGCGACAAGTATGACGCCGGAAATGACAAAGAAAATTTTTGCGCCAACAGCCCACAGGGGAAAAAGTCAAATTTTAAGGTAAGAAAAATTGATTATTCAAATGCATTATCCCAAATGATGAAACTGACTGTCTGAAATAAGGAATGTTGAACATCCGGAATCAAGGCAAATAAATGTTTAAACACATATATTTAGAACTTTATATAAAAGTGCCCAACCATAGCTTAGAGTGTCACAAAAATAAGACTTACTTACCCCAGGACACTCATCTACACGTAGTAGAAAGCCAAACCAGTACTGAAACGAGAATCAGTAGAGGTAATGGTATATATAAGAGTATATCGTCGATCTGAAAAGGGAGGTAAGAGATGAATCTCTACGACCGATAACAGAGAACCTATGAAATAGACCCCATAGAAGGAGATCATTGAATTCAAATAGGCAATACTTTCTTCACATCCCTCTGACATTCACTGCACACTGAGAGGAAAACCGGGCTCCAGCCTGCTGCGAAGCGCATATCAACGAAGAATCTAGCACAAACTTACTTCACCACCTCATGGGAGGCAAAGTTTGTAAAACTGATTTGTGGGTGTGGTGAGGGGTGTATTTATAGGCATTTTGAGGTTTGGGAAACTTTGCCCCTCCTGGTAGGAATGTATATCCCATACGTCACTAGCTCATGGACTCTTGCTAATTACATGAAAGAAAAAGACATTTTAAGAACATGATTGCTAAATGCTATTTCAAGATGTTATGCTCAACATTTATGTTTTCTCACTTTTCCAACAGAACTCATTACAGATATGAAGTGAATGGCTATGAAATACTACAAAACGTTCTGTATGGCTGAATCTTTCATAACGAATATTCAAAAAACGTATTTTGAATACTCGTTGCCCATACTTTTCGTCATTTGTCTTGTAAACAAATCTAATATTAAACATTCATTGAACATTTACTTTGTTTTTGTTAAATGAATGAAAAAGTCACCTGTATCATTAAATACTAACCTTTAGAGTCCTGGAGAGCCACGCTAATCCCCATCCTTTTTCACAGAGCCCTGGGGCAGGCTAATAGGAAGGTTAGTGTGGTGGATGCCAGGGCCTGCATTGAAGACGTTTGTTTTTAACACAGGCCCCTGGACCAGCAGCGCTAAGCCTCCTATTAAATCATCATTAAGCTCACAGAAGAAGAATCCGGATTAGCGTTTACAGGCAAGTTTACAGGCAAGTATTTTAACCCCCTAAGGTAATTTAAAGGAAACAAATAAATACTGACAAATGTTGTCATTATTTCTTTGTTTTCTTTTAATTACTTGATGCATTCATTTGGATATTGATGTGAAAACAACACAAATATCTATGTTTCGTTAACAAATTTGCTTTCACAATGAAAAGAACGCACGTACAAACATACATATATATGGAACGTTCTCTCCTACATAATACCAAGGAAGTATACAATAGTCAAATGCTTTGAATTTTTCACAGCTAGTAAAACTGAGCTATATTTTAATATGTGAGCAGATAACAGTAAGAATGTATAATTTATTTAATTTCAAAAATGGCAGAAATGTAAGAATCATTTACCATGGCACAAGGCAAGAGATTCTTCTGTTACAAATTGTTAGACGTGCACAGGCAAAAAATCTGGTTCATCCAAAACAAGCAGTTAGATATTTTCGGCCATTTCTGATCGTCATAATTTCATCCATGATTGCATTCAATTTGGTTTAGATATGAATCAATTCAAAACAAAATGTATTCAGTTGCATTACAGTCAATGGGAAACTCACAAAACATTAATTTTAGCAACATAATTACACTGCTAGGAAATGCCAACAATTGAAAGATTCAGTGTATTTAGGACATGAGAACATACTCAAACTAGAACAATTTTTACATAGGGAATTCAAACAATAGATTGAAATTAAAATCACATAAAAGTACAGAAATTTTGATTATATATTAGTACTAACTTTTCACACTATGTAATAGTCCCCCCTTCTAAATTTTCACTTCCCTTCCATACAATCTTACATGTTTTTGCATCTCTCTCATTCTTTTTTAAATCCCTCATGCTAAAGTACCCACAATCCTCACTTTCTCACAAACCTGCTCCATAACAAGATTGTAATTATAGTTATCCTTGGAGACACAATTTAGAGAAGGGCAGTAGCATGAGAGGCAGCAGCAGGCAGCTTAGTTACTGAATTAGGCTTTTGATAATAATAGTACATAGACCTCAGAAATACACAGACCTAACAGTTTAGGAATATTTTTAGAATGAACTGATTATGACCACCACAGAGAAGGAAGAGCAAAAGCAGGAGAGGCAGCATCAAGCAGCATAGTCATTGACCTAGGTAGGCTCACAGTACATAAACCTCAAAAATACACCTCCAAGGGAGGAGTAGGACACACACGTGCCTAGAGCCCCTTGGACACAGTGGTTAGAAGTTACCTGATAATTTGTTATTGACAAATGATGACAACTCTAAAGTAGGAAGTGCAGGAGCAGAAGTGGAAAACATTTCAAAATCACTTGTTAGCAAATCTCTAGGGCAGTAAAACTTCATTTTGGAAGGTTACATTTGAGAAATGTCATTAGCTCCATGAACTACGTGACATTTTTGAGTGCTGAGGGTTCAGTTTATTGCAAGTATATGAAAACACTTGCTCACATTGCATGGTGGTTGGGGGACAAGAGATGAACTAGTGAGCTACTGTATCCCATGCAGGCTATACAATCCTCTAGTCATTCCAATAGCTCAGAACGTCTGCTGTAGGAAGAAAAAGAGGTGTGCAAAAATAAGCCTTTATCATGTCTGAGGCACTTGTACTCAAACAGTTTACTGTCAATGACCAAAATGCATCTGCTGGTAAGAGATGAAAAAATGATATCTGCCTCCTGCGGCTGCACTTCTCCCTCAAACAGACATACCCCCCTTTTCTTGGACCTCATGGATTCTGCAGATCATTTTGTCCCTCCAAATTGGCAGTTTTATCACTTTGGAGAAACATTTTCCCCTTTATTCTGGGATTACAAAAGGTGGCCATCATTAGTTCAGAGCATTTCTCCAGATGGTCCAGCATGCAACCTTTCAGCTGCTCCTTTAGCCTCCTGAAAAGTGCAGCTACCGCACTGCTTAGTTCCCCACCAGGTCCTCCAACAGGAAGGGATTCATCTTGCTGAATAAGTGAGTGAACAAGTCTATGGGGCCAATTTATCAAGCTCCGTATAGAGCTTGATGCCCCTTGTTTCCGGTGAGCCTTCAGGCTCGCCGGAAACAGAAGTTTTGAAGTAGCAGTCTAAAGACTGCTGCTTCATAACTTGTCCGCCTGCTCTGAGGCCGAGGACATAGATCAACCCAATTGAAAACGATCCCCTGTGAATCTGCCAGGGGGCAGCATTGCACCAGCAGTTCACAAGAACTGCTGGTGCAATGATAAATGCCGACATTGTGTATCATATGATGTCCGTTTGCACTATGATAAATACAGGGAGTGCAGAATTATTAGGCAAGTTGTATTTTTGAGGATTAATTTTATTATTGAACAACAACCATGTTCTCAATGAACCCAAAAAACTCATTAATATCAAAGCTGAATAGTTTTGGAAGTAGTTTTTAGTTTGTTTTTAGTTATAGCTATTTTAGGGGGATATCTGTGTGTGCAGGTGACTATTACTGTGCATAATTATTAGGCAACTTAACAAAAAACAAATATATACCCATTTCAATTATTTATTTTTACCAGTGAAACCAATATAACATCTCAACATTCACAAATATACATTTCTGACATTCAAAAACAAAACAAAAACAAATCAGTGACCAATATAGCCACCTTTCTTTGCAAGGACACTCAAAAGCCTGCCATCCATGGATTCTGTCAGTGTTTTGATCTGTTCACCATCAACATTGCGTGAAGCAGCAACCACAGCCTCCCAGACACTGTTCAGAGAGGTGTACTGTTTTCCTTCCTTGTAAATCTCACATTTGATGATGGACCACAGGTTCTCAATGGGGTTCAGATCAGGTGAACAAGGAGGCCATGTCATTAGATTTTCTTCTTTTATACCCTTTCTTGCCAGCCACGCTGTGGAGTACTTGGACGCGTGTGATGGAGCATTGTCCTGCATGAAAATCATGTTTTTCTTGAAGGATGCAGACTTCTTCCTGTACCACTGCTTGAAGAAGGTGTCTTCCAGAAACTGGCAGTAGGACTGGGAGTTGAGCTTGACTCCATCCTCAACCCGAAAAGGCCCCACAAGCTCATCTTTGATGATACCAGCCCAAACCAGTACTCCACCTCCACCTTGCTGGCGTCTGAGTCGGACTGGAGCTCTCTGCCCTTTACCAATCCAGCCACGGGCCCATCCATCTGGCCCATCAAGACTCACTCTCATTTCATCAGTCCATAAAACCTTAGAAAAATCAGTCTTGAGATATTTCTTGGCCCAGTCTTGACGTTTCAGCTTGTGTGTCTTGTTCAGTGGTGGTCGTCTTTCAGCCTTTCTTACCTTGGCCATGTCTCTGAGTATTGCACACCTTGTGCTTTTGGGCACTCCAGTGATGTTGCAGCTCTGAAATATGGCCAGACTGGTGGCAAGTGGCATCTTGGCAGCTGCACGCTTGACTTTTCTCAGTTCATGGGCAGTTATTTTGCGCCTTGGTTTTTCCACACGCTTCTTGCGACCCTGTTGACTATTTTGAATGAAACGCTTGATTGTTCGATGATCACGCTTCAGAAGCTTTGCAATTTTAAGAGTGCTGCATCCCTCTGCAAGATATCTCACTATTTTTGACTTTTCTGAGCCTGTCAAGTCCTTCTTTTGACCCATTTTGCCAAAGGAAAGGAAGTTGCCTAATAATTATGCACACCTGATATAGGGTGTTGATGTCATTAGACCACACCCCTTCTCATTACAGAGATGCACATCACCTAATATGCTTAATTGGTAGTAGGCTTACGAGCCTATACAGCTTGGAGTAAGACAACATGCATAAAGAGGATGATGTGGTCAAAATACTCATTTGCCTAATAATTCTGCACTCCCTGTATACCCCTATGACTTAATTTAGACTGGCAGTGTTTCGGCTCAAGTTCTCAGTGACATCTGTAAAATACTTTTGGACTGTCACTAATTGACCAATCTCAGTCCATTAATCTCAGCCTAATGGACTAGTGAGGCCAATGTAGTGATAAGAAGACATGATATGGATAGCCCTCTGCTGCTCCAAAATAAATTCCACCATATCCAAAGTTAAGTTCTACCTAGTAGTTATGTCTTGTTTAAAACAGCGCTGGAAAAGTCTTGCCTTTTCCTGTTCCTGCCTAAGGAGCTGACTGGCTTTAACACTGTTGGGGAAGTGACCTGCAATCCTTCTGTATCATTCATGAAAAGTTGCCTTCAGGGATAGCAGCCTTTACGACAAGGTGGAAGATTTGAGCCAAACAATGCACATCAAAAAAGGAACCCTCACGGGGAGCCTTCACCATATTGTACCACCATCCTCCTAAGAGCGTGCAATTTATTGTTAGCCACATGCTGTTCATCCATCACCTTGGCATGGAGGAGGAATGATTGGTTCCCTTGCTGATCTATTCATCCAAAATATTGGATTATTAATTTTTGTTGTTATATATTTTACATTTAAATGAAAAGGCATGCTATGTAGCTACTATGGAGTTATGGAGAGCCTATAGCAAACTGCCAGGTACCCATGGTGCCCCCACTACAATAACAAATATGGTTTGAATTACACAGTGCTATGAAAAATGTAATACTGATAGTATACTATTTACAATGCAGGCAAGAGACATACACTGTGTGTAACATAGCCAGCCACTGAGAAATTATTATAATTAATTATATATTTTAAACCCAAATGAAAATGTATGCTATGTAATTACTATGCTGTAAAAAGCCTATATGAAAACTGCCAGGTACCCATGGTGGACTCACTACAATAACAAATATGGTTTCATTTAAATGAGGGGCACACCGTACTAGGATTTATGTAATACCGTAGTACACTAGTAACAGTATATAGCCAGCTACTGAGTAATTAATTTTAAATATGATTGAGACTTATACATTTTACTCCCAAATGAAAAGGTATACTATGTAACTATTCCAAAGCTGTAGAGATCCTATAGCAAACAGCCAGGTGCCCACCCTGCAGTTACAAAACATACTGATACAATGTATTGTTTTATGCCCATTTTCATATATTTCATGTAACAGTTTCCCTGCCAAATGCAATCATAATAAAAAAAATTGTTAATTTTCTCACAAACTTTGGGTTCCTCAATGAAATTATTTACATAATGCTTATGCAGTCATAACACAAATAGTGTAGAAGCTTCTCTGGGATCCCCTTTATTTAGAAATAGCAGACATGAATCACTTTGCCATTGCTTTTTGATAATAGACAGTCGCTAATTGCAGCTGCGCACCACACTTCTGAAATTCCTAGCAGTGTTGGGGTTAATCAAGTAGCTTGTAAGGCTATTTTTTTCTGTAGTATAGAGATTACCCTCCCACCTGACACCTTCCACCCCCTGATCCCTACCTGATCCCTCCTAAACAGCTCTCTTCCCTCCCTCCCTCCCCTCACTGGTCACCACCTGTATGCAGTGTTAGGGCTTTTTTTTTATTAGTTGTTTTAATTTTTTTTATTTTATTTTTTTTATTGTAGGGATCCCTCATCCCTCCCAAACAACTCTCTAACTCTCCCCTCTCAAAATAGTAGCAGCCATATTAGGTACTGGAAGCTGTCTGCCAGTACCCAGTTTATAGTATTTTTCTTATTTCATTTATTAAAACATTTATTTTTTCTGTAGTGTAGCGACCCCCCCCCCAACCTTTCCCCAAAGCAATTGTTGATAGGGCCACCCTCCCTAACCTGTTTCCATAGGGTAGTGGCCTATACCTCCCCCTCCCTCAGCAAACATTTTTTCTGTACTACAGGGAACCCTTCCTTCTTCCTTCTGTGATACACCACCTGTCCTCCTCCCTTCTCTCCACACCACTCACTGCATCACTGCAAGCAGATACAGCCAGTGGCAGAGTTTCACTGACTGTAGCAGCAATCTTCCTTCATATAGTAAAGTAAGAATGATCAGTAGTTTCTTAGCATATGAAGTCAGATGCCTCTGGCTGCAGTTTTTGCTGTTGAAGCTTACAGCGAGGACCACAGCATGACCATGAAGGTTGGAAGTAGGTAGTACATCGACAGGGTATGGTAAGCAAAGTACCCTGTGACCTAGTACCTACATCCTATTGGCTTAAGGGGTTAAATTAAAACTTTTTCCCCCAATAAAGGCAGCATACCTAAAAGTCCTATCTATGCCCCTACTACAATATATTAAGCTAGCCATCTAGTTGTTATGCAGAAGAATAGACAAATTGGCTAAAATTTAGACGATTTATCTACAAATTATAGTAAAAAATGTACATACATGAAAATGGAATAACTACATTAGTTTGTATTATTGGCATCAAATGGTTTCATATTTAACTTTAACTAATTATTAACATGCTAAAATTAAATTGTTCTTGTAATATAAGCATAACAGTGTAATACTTAACATTATTCAATCTCTTATTTTTATTTTATTTTATTAAACTTTAATAAAAATGTAAGGGATTCATGTTCATAAAGACTTCAAGTTGATGTGTGAAGTTAATGCCCAGGTATTTAACTAATAAATTCTAGTTTGCCTGTAACTTGCTTGATTGAATTCTTAATCACTCTAAATTCTTCTCAATAACCCATCAAATGCTTCATGTTTTTATTTATACGTGTACGATTTATTATGTAATATGTAATACAATCTTCCAAATTGGACCTAAGACTGATTAGTCTTTAATCATAAATATGTTTTAAATATTTTTCTATGAAATGCTTCATAAATTCATACAGCATTAATACTTGCCGGTAGATCTATTTTTCTTTTAAAATTACTAATCACGCTCTTTAAAAATCAGCTGTGTAATTAAAACCATGTGAGTAAAAATGATGGCATTTCTCCAGGTGATTAATTATGAACATGAACGCTTCTTTATCTGCTTTAAAGATGTAAACAAAAGCAAAGATGATTGATTCATAAACATTAAATTTAAATAAATAAAATTAAAATATTGTTGATAAAATCCTAAAAGAGGTCTTTGATAATAAGCATTAAATTATAATTTGAAAGAACCTTTTTAATGCAATACAGTAAAAAAGCAAATATTTTATTGGTGTGCTGTGTATACCACTTAAGTCAAAATTAAACTTTCATAATTTAAATAGGATGCAGTTTTAAACAACTTTCCCGTTTACGTTGCTTATTAAACAGTGCACACTTGCTACGACACCAGCTTCTACTGACCATGTGCAAGAGTTCACAACAACAAATTTGTCTGTGATCAGCTGAAACTTTAGAATTTGCCAAAACTACTGCTCATTTAAAATTTAGAGTAATTGTTATTGCATTGTGTTTCTTTTTGCAGTTAATTATGCAATTCTACAACATATAATGGCCCTTAAAATTATTGGGATTACTTAGGCAAAATATCAAAACTTGGTTGTTTTTTTAAATAAACTATTTCAAAGTTGCACACCTTGAAGTGATAGAATAATAAAAAGTGTTGTATCTGAGACTTTGGGCCCCATGTACAAAGTGAAGGACAAACAAGGTTCCCAACTAATGTATGACCGCTGCTTCTTACTTTGTGGAACCTGCCTCGCAAAGGTTTAAAAGCAGCAGCCATTGCTTGGTACATTTTACTTTTCTTAGTGACAACAGGATTGATCCTCTTTATTTTTACTCTATACACCACTAGTATTAAGATTTATAGAACATTTTTGCTGTTCAAAGTTATATCAAATTAAACATTAAACTGCTGAGTACAACCACAATAGAATGGTTACTGCTCCCCAAACTATTATTTTTCCGTCTGTACCTGCAGCTGTCTTCAAAGTCGTTAATAAAGCTCTGCATCCACACACTGGGTGCCACCATCTTGGAGCTTATTTTTGCTATGTAGCTTTTAAACTGTGCAAAAACTGCAAAAATGTAACGATGGAATTAAAGTAAAGTGAAAGGTACAGCTGTCAAAAAGCAGATCTGTGAAAGTGCACTGCTCCTATCACAAGATTGCTACAAGATGGTGGCACCCAATATAAAATGCAAAGCTTTACCAAATGGATTCTGTTAGGATTTAAAATAAGAGAATAGCTTTAACAAGACGATGTGCAGTCACTAGAGGCAGGTGAGGAAGTGCTTCACCTCTCATATGGGCAAAAATATATATTTTTTTATTGGCTTTTAAAAAAAAAAAAAATTGCAATTTTTTTTCCCCAGCATTTTTTTTTTCACAGCTACATGTTGTGCAATGGAGAGGTACAAGCAGGTCTGCCCACCATTACACAACATGCTGCGCCACCTACTGGATGAAAGTGGTTAAGATCATTGCATGGCCCATTAACTGCTTATTTGAGGCAGTCCTATTTGGGCTGATCCAATCCAGTGAGAGGCATTAGTAAGTGGAACTTAGGGTTGGGGCTGAATGTTAAATCATATAAAACAAAACAAAAATTGAAAAAAAAAATTTCATTTATTTTGTTGCTGTCCTGTGAAGCTGCAAGCTTTGCTAAAGTGAAAAAGAGAGTTCTGTACTACCCCTCCAAGTGCAGTGGAATGTGCCACTGTCACTTCCTTATACAGAGCAGGAAGAGAGGCAGTGTTACATGTTGGTTTCATTAGGGGGGTGTCAGTTCAGGACTGGGCATCGGGCACACCATACCAGCTGGAAATCTGTTCAGGACGTCCAGGAGAATAGATTTCAGACCACGCAGCTATGAGTCCAAAAGCTATTCTGTTTATTACCAGTTGTTAGGCACTTTTATAGCCAAGAATTACAGCATATAGGTTTAACAAGTGACGTATTCATAATTACATCATTTCACATAGTATTTCTATAAGAACAAAGAAAGTCATTTAAAATATAATTGAAGGAAAAGGAGTGTTAGGGAGTCATTTCTACAGAAATACCTAACTACAGATAAACAGTAACTGGGCCTCCTAGCCCAGCACAAATCACAGCCGTTTGACATCTTGTAGAGATAACAATGCATCCAAGCACATCGTCAGGGTCATTCTCAGGGCTATTATATCTATGCAAGTCTCCCTAACATCAGCATATTTCTTACTACATAATAAACCACTATAATAAAAGATTCATTACCCAAGATGGATGCCTAAGACAAAATGGCGGTGAAGAACAAGATGGCGCTAGTCATGCTAACAATAATTCCTAACATACCACTCTTTTATTCTAACAGAATAACACAAAAATAGACAGGCACAGAAAATTAGTAAAGCCTTTAACAACAGTATAAGCTTAATACTATGGTAACAGGACTCTATGTGAGAATAATATACAGCAAAATATCCATATGTAGTGGTATAATTTTATAGGCTAATAGGGCACAATTTGTCACTGCACATAGGTGCGGTCCCTCCAATACTCTCCGTTCACCTCCCAGCATCCCCAAACTACTGGTCTATCTGCACAAAGACCCAACCAGCCCCCCATCTACCCCCAAACAACGCTGCATCTCATATTTCTCCACCTGCATTGCTAGCAACCCCCAATATTTCCAACAGTTCCTTTCTCCACAGTAAAGCATGACATGGTAACAGCACAACTGTCTCTAGGTGGCCTCTGATCATTTTAAGAACAGCCTTTGTCCTCTTCACCTTCCTCAGACACTTTGATATAATACAGTTCTCCAACAGTTCATTTGCAGTAGGGGTGCTTATCCAATGTTCTTCCGCAGGGAGATGCTGGAAATCTGATGGTTTGTTCATGGGGTAGACAAGGCAGCCAGTGGATCCCCATGGCAAGCAGACACTCAAGTCACAGGGAGTCTATGAAGGAAACAAAAACAGCACAAGATGAGTACACACCCCAATACAATCACAATTATGTCCAAATAAAACTTCTTTCATCTTTTTTTTTGTAAGCATCACAATTCCTTTAGCTTAACTCATCCTATGTAAACATTGTGGATATATAATACAAACTAAATACATTGATACTTTACAGAGAATAATTCACAGCTTCTCTATACAATTTAAATGATACTTCATGAATATTAAGCAAGTGAAAACTGCTAAACTTCATCAAGAGGATGCATGGCTATACTAAAACTTATGCTAAGGCCTGCCCTGTAGCAAAAATGAAAAATAAAACAGTCAATAAAAACATTTTCTCTCAAATGAATTTCTTTACACGGTTACTTTGAACTACTTAAAGTAAAAGAACCTAGTGTTGCTTTATTATGCACAGCTACTATCTATAATGTTTATAATTCTCCAACTATGATCTTAATAGTCAACAATCTCATCTGATATAAACATTTAATAGTTTACTAATTATTTTATGCAACCTAAACTCTCTCACACTCCTGTATGAGGAAAGAATACAATCATAACACCATTTAAAACTACAAAATCTCTTAAAGGTAAACACTTCTGTATGGTAAGATAAATCCTTTCTTTGACAAACATCTAAAATTACCAAATTCAAATTGCAAGTACCATACCAATTAATAAAAGGGAAACAAAATACATTTGCTTTCATGACATAGCTCCAATAAGAGCCATGGCATGTAGAAAATATACTATCAATATGACTATAATTATGCTACTCCCTAAACAAATATTTCTCTGTCTAATTAATATAAACTTCTAGCTGAGACATGTCCTCATTATGTTCCACAGGGTGGAGGGTCTAAAATATTCTGATATATTTCAGCATTTTCTTTAAATTATAAAGGTGCAAACATATTTTCTATACTCAGTGGGCCATTCAATAGGTTACAATACTGCAAAGTTTAGACTTACACTTATCTAAAGGGTTACTTTGTTAAGCACATAAACTACAATGTGCACTAATACCAATAAAGCATATGACCTCTTATACCTAATATGTTCAATAAAAATAAAACAAATACAAGATAATACAAAACAAGCAATATAAGTAATCGAGTTAAAACAATACTCCCCTAATTTAATTGGTTGACCCTGTAACAGCATAACAGGTCCTCCATATCGAGCGGCAAGGCACAGTCCAGAGAAGGATAGAGTTTATGTTCTGACGACACACATCGGAGGAGACAGTCATGGATTACCCAGAGTCCAGTTCTGGGGCTGGTACCAGCATGCAAAGCAAAGAATGGATCCAAAGATAGTTCAGCAACTTTTACTGCAGTATGGTGGTTAAAACAAGCTTGACAAAAGGTCTTTTATCTTCATCTTTTCTTTCTTTAAAGGTTTACTTACATTCCATATTTAATCTTTGGAAGAGTGCACTTATGGAATTTTATCTGTACAGATTTTACCTAAATATGGAAAAAACTCAAAAATAATTCCGTTAGTGTCTTCAATCTCTGGATACAGCTGCATGATCTTATCCTGCAAATACAAATATAGTGTTAAGAACTAAATAGAAAAATAAAACATTTTAGGCATCTGAAATATGAGAGCAAAACAAAACACAGAAAGACAAAATTAGGGCACAGCTGGTGGTTAGGCAATAACATTGTAAGAGGAGATTCAAAATGTTTTAGGTTCACCTTCTTACCTAAAAACAATTGCTAAAAAAGATATTGCAGAACTAGAAAAAGTTCAGAGAAGGGCCACAAAGCTAATAAGGGGATTGGAGAAATTAACCTATGAGGAGAGGCTAGCCAAACTGGGTCTGTTTTCTTTAGAAAAAAGGCGCTTGAGAGGTGACATGATTACTCTATATAAATATATTGAAGGCCCATATACAGAGATGGCAGAAGCTCTGTTTATTCCAAGAAAATTGTTTCTGACAAGAGGTCATAATTTAAGGTTGGAGGAAAGGAGATTTAATCTCCTGCAACGGAAACGTTTTTTCACTGTAAGAGCAATAAAATTGTGGAACTCATTACCAAAGGAGGTAGTGAATGCCAATACCATAGATACATTTAAAAATAGTCTGGATAAATTTCTGTATATAAACAAAATTCATGGATATGATTGCTAGTATTAAATGGGTCACATTTCAATGGGGTTATTTAAGCTTAACTGGAGCTTTTTGAAAGTATTTTGGATTTGTATAGGTTGAAATCGATGGACTTCAGTCTTTTTTCAACCTTATCTACTATGTTACTATGTTACCCCTATCACATAAAGATACTCATCAATACTCATCAATACTTCCCCCTTGTTTGCGTGAAACATCCCATGTGGCACGCAAACACAACATAACAAGAAACTAAAAGACAAATTATGCACTCCACTCATGCATGCAGAATACAATTTTCAATAGCAAGCAAAATCAAATACACCTCCACATGCAATATTCCATTCATACAGCACCTTACCACACGCATTCACAAAAAATAAAAACACAACATTCTCTTAGAAAACACTTAAACCAATTGTCCATTTTACAAAACAAAACATGAACAGCCGACACAAACTTTTAACAACCAGAATTAACCTGAAATTCAACACATATATTTACGTTCACTGAAACACAGCACTGAAAAATCCTACATTCTAGCACAACTCTACAAATAATTAAAATCCTATAACAACTTTCTATGCCCTAGATTTGCAAATTCTACCATGCACAATACTATGAGATCACACTAATAATGCAAACACTTCAGAAGATCAATAAACTCCAGTTGCATATTTACAAATAAAATCCCTAACCATAAATTTACAAAAGAACACACAAACACCTAAGTATCCAATTTTGGGAATAATTAGATAATAATGATACAGCCACTGTTCTATATAGCTCCTGCTCGCATGCACCATGCAAATCCACTGTTAAAGGGACATTTTAGTATAAATTAAACTTTCATTATTCAGATAGTACTTTTCATTTTAATCAACTTTCCAATTTACTTTTATCATAAAATTTTTCTCTTGGTATTCTTAGTTTAAACTAAACATAGGTAGGCTCATATGCTAATTTCTAAGCCTTTGAGGGCTGCCTCTTATCACAGGCTTTTAAAAATCTCTTTCCAACACAGAGAGACAAAATACACGTGGGCCATATAGATAACACTGTGTTCAGGCACCGGGGGTCATCCAAGATCCAGCACAAAACAATGCTAAATTTAAGACAATAGACCATAAACAGTCACAGTCATGTGACCAGGGAGCTGGAAGAATGCCCCTAGACACAAGGCAACTACAGAGGCAAAAAGCATATCAATACAACTGTGTTGGCCATGCAACACTGGAGAATGGGTAATAAAGGGATTATCTATCTTTAAAACAATAACAATCATATGGTAGACTGTCCCTTTAAGTAAATCAGGTGTGGCACAAATAATTTGTGAAAAGCTGCTAGAATCCAGTCTATACTTTTACATAACCAAAATTTTAATAACAACACAATTATTTGATTTAACTTTGTTTATAATTTGATATTCACCATTCTGCAGCTCTCTAACCAAATGTAACAAATGTATATCAGAAAAAATAAAATAAGCTCATTTAAAAAAAAAATAATAATAAAATTTCCCCTTTAAATTATTCCCAATGAGTCATTGGCCTCACTTATAATAAAAATGTATACTGACATTCATTAAATAGCCTAAGCAAGCATAACCAGCATAAAAACACACTCACAGTGGGATGCAGGCTAGTTAAAGGGACATTTTACTCAAATTAAAAATTATCTTTAATTGAAACTGCTGACACAGTTAAATATACTAGTGTTAGGCTTACAGTAAACCTCATTGTCTTCTCTGTAAATATTTCCTTAAAATCTCAGATTTTATATCAGTTTGCCTGTATCCCTTTAAATATTTTCACTCCTCTGTTTGTCTTTTTTTTTTCTTCGCTAGTCTCACAGATCGTAACACTAAGATTGTAGACAACTTATCAATTCAGTTTGCATTACAGGGAGAATTCAGTTAAACTGCAAAATAAATATCTGCTAACTAAATGGCAGATTTAAAAAGAAAACAAAGAAAGGTCCCAAAAAATATATATTTTGCAAACTACTAATACAGTGTTATTGCTGCTCCTGAACTCCTTTCACATGAGTGAACTGGTTCTTTAAATAATAAAATGACAATTTTCTAGTGCTCTGTCTACGCACTGAGCTCTGATTTTACAGACAAACAATTCAACCCATTACAATTTACTTCATATATACACAAACTTGCAAATGCAACTTTTCCCACATACACTATTCAGCTTGTATCACAAGCCATTGATAATACATTAATATCAAAAAACAATTTTACAGTACACTGTTCCTTTAAGGACTAACCATTTATCATGTAACAAATCCTTTAATTAGTTTCCTTGCTTCCTTGCAAAAACAATATATTTATATGCTGCATCAGGTGGACATTTTTTTTTTTTTATTTGCATACAACAAATATCACTTAAAACTAAAACTGCTTCTTAATAACACACATATTTAAAACATGCTTATGACTTTAAAGTTGTAACAATAAGACTTCAAAATACCTCATTACAACGTCATTTTTACAGCGATACACACAAGCTCAGATCATCTCGCATACCAGCAATTCACTCCTCCCCTTTTCCTTTCCTCCAGAAAACAAATATTCAAAATAACATACCAAAGACACATAAAACACAATAAGATCAACTTTCCACCAAATTTACAATGTATTTGAAAAGTCCCCGAAATCGTAAGGAATGGCCATCTCCCCATGATTTGAGAAACATTTCAAAACAGGATAAAAAACATCCTCTGTTCCTTTTTTTTTATTTATTTATTTATTTATTTTTTTTATTCTGTTGATCTAAGCAACTCTTTGACACATAATACTAGACTCATAACACATGACACATCCAAATATACAAAATTTCCTTTTCATTACTGCAAACAAAAGAAAGAAAAAAAATTGTACATAACGGAGCTGCTGTAACAGTTTATTTCTCTTCACTGACTCTACACAGCGGCTCACTGACAGATTTTCTTATGATCCCCCCTCCCTTTCGAGAGTAGGTTTTTTTCTGTATGAAATATTTCTGCTTTTTTTTTTTTTGTAGACATTACAAATGCAATAACATTTTCCTCTTCTCTGTGCATTATTAACAATATGTACCCCACTTTTCTTTAACACAAAAAGAGCAGCAGTAATAAAATGCACAGTCACTTAATATATATTTTAAGCACAAAACAGCACAGCAATTATATAGCAATAAAAAGCAAGCAAGCAAACAAATTATTATCCAATTTCCAGTGATAGGTAACAAAAATCTACTATAGGAATGTATAGGGACAACTTCAACACAGCAATGCCAATTTGCCCGGGGAACAAATTAAAAATCTGACGTCAAATTGCATGCTAACTTAACTTGCACGCTTTCCAGACAGGACTACAATACCTGTCATAAACTAGCACAGGACTACAATACCTGTCTAGAACTAGCACAGGACTATTAACCTGTCTAGAGGGATTTATCACAAGTGCCGAGACAGGACCCCAAACCTTCGCACAAACCCTGCTTCTTTCTTTAATGCAGGAATCCCTTTTTTAACCCTTTATCATATATTCAAAACCAACTAAATTTAGGTCAGATTCACAGAGGGAAAGCAGAGTAAATAAACACTGATCCACTCACCCAGTGTAAATTCCAATTCTGACACCAGAAACTGTTACGTGTTGGTTTCAGGAGGGGGGTGGCAGTTCAGGACTGGGCATCGGGCACACCATACCAGCTGGAAATCAGTACTTATCTGTTCAGGACGTCCAGGAGAATAGATTTCAGACCACGCAGCTATGATTCCAAAAGCTATTCTGTTTATTACCAGTTGTTAGGCACTTTTATAGCCAAGAATTACAGCATATAGGTTTAACAAGTGACGTATTCATAATTACAGCATTTTACATAGTATTTCTATAAGAACAAAGAAAGTAATTTAAAATATAATTGGAAGAAAAGGAGTGTTAGGGAGTCATTTCTACAGAAATACCTAACTACAAATAAACAGTAACTGGGCCTCCTAGCCCAGCACAAATCACAGCCGTTTGACATCTTGTAGAGATAACAATGCATCCAAGCACATCGTCAGGGTCATTCTCAGGGCTATTATACCTATGCAAGTCTCCCTAACATCAGCATATTTCTTACTACATAATAAACCACTATAATAAAAGATTCATTACCCAAGATGGATGCCTAAGACAAAATGGTGGCGAAGAACAAGATGGCGCTAGTCATGCTAACAATAATTCCTAACAGGCAGAGAGAGCAGTGTTTTAGCCACATCTTATTGAAGTAAGTTCTACAACCTTATATTTTACTGAAAGGGATTCTGTTAGTGAAAATTATAATTTAATGAATGTGGTTTAGTGTTTTTTTTTTTACTCTTTTACAGCAGTTTAAGGATCGTTTTGTATTTTGTTTACTCAAAATTTACACCTTAGAAGCTTGCCTCTGTACTGCACACTAATTTATAGTCTCACTTTATGAACTCTCTGTAGCTCTGCTGTTTTATTACTTAAAAATGCAGTGGTCCCCCCCCCCACCTTGTGTGTGTGTC
This sequence comes from Bombina bombina, assembly GCF_027579735.1. Classification (NCBI taxonomy): domain Eukaryota; kingdom Metazoa; phylum Chordata; class Amphibia; order Anura; family Bombinatoridae; genus Bombina; species Bombina bombina. Next base: position 906,857,757 of record NC_069501.1, on the reverse strand, counting down.
TCTCTCTATGTATCCATCTATCTCCTTATGTTTCGTTCTCCCCCATGGTCTATTTCTCTCTCTGTCTCTCTTCCTCCCCCTCTGACTCTCTCATCCCTTATGTGTCTCTCTAACCCTCTGTGTGTGATTGTGTCTCTCTCTCTCTTTCTCTAACCCTCTGTGTGTGATTGTGTCTCTCTTTCTCTAACCCTCTGTGTGTGATTGCATCTCTCTCTCTCTTTCTCTAACCCTCTGTGTGTGATTGTGTCTCTCTTTCTCTAACCCTCTGTGTGTGATTGTGTCTCTCTCTCTTTCTCTAACCCTCTGCGTGTGATTGTGTCTCTCTCTCTTTCTCTAACCCTCTGTGTGTGATTGTGTCTCTCTTTCTCCCTCTCTAACCCTCTGTGTGTGATTGTGTCTCTCTTTCTCTAACCCTCTGTGTGTGATTGTGTCTCTCTCTCTCTCTCTCTTTCTCTCTAACCCTCTGTGTGTGATTGTGTCTCTCTCTTTCTAACCCTCTGTGTGTGATTGTCTCTCTTTCTCTCTCTCTCTCTCTCTCTCTCTCTCTCTAACCCTCTGTGTGTTATTGTGTCTCTCTCTCTCTAACCCTCTGTGTGTGATTGTGTCTCTCTCTCTAACCCTCTGTATGTGATTGTGTCTCTCTCTCTTTCTCTCTCTCTCTAACCCTCTGTGTGTGATTGTGTCTCTCTCTCTTTCTCTCTCTCTTACCCTCTGTGTGATTGTGTCTCTCTCTCTCTTTCTCTCTCTCTCTAACCCTGTGTGTGATTCTCTCTCTCTCTCTCTAACCCTCTGTGTGTGATTGTGTCTCTCTCTCTTTCTCTCTCTCTAACCCTCTGTGTGTGATTCTCTCTCTCTCCCTAACCCTCTGTGTGTGATTGTGTGTCTCTCTCTTTCTCTCTCTCTCTCTCTCTGTAACCCTCTGTGTGTGATTGTGTGTCTCTCTCTCTGTAACCCTCTGTGTGTGATTGTGTGTGTCTCTCTCTCTCTTTCTCTCTCTCTGTAAACCTCTGTGTGTGATTGTGTCTCTCTCTCTCTCTCTAAACCTCTGTGTGTGATTTTGTCTCTTTTTCTCTTTCTCTCTCTCTCTCTCTCTCTCTCTCTCTCTCTCTCTCTCTCTCTCTCTCTCTCTAACCCTCTGGTTGTGATTGTGTCTCTCTCTTTCTCTCTCTCTAACCCTCTGTGTGTGATTGTGTCTCTCTTTCTCTCTCTCTCTAACCCTCTGTGTGTGATTGTGTCTCTCTCTCTCTTTCTCTCTCTAACCCTCTGTGTGTGATTGTGTCTCTCTCTTTCTCTCTCTCTCTAACCCTCTGTGTGTGATTGTGTCTCTCTCTCTTTCTCTCTCTCTAACCCTCTGTGTGTGATTGTGTCTCTCTCTCTCGCTAACCCTCTGTGTGTGATTGTGTCTCTCTCTCTCTTTCTCTCTCTAACCCTCTGTGTGTAATTGTGTCTCTCTCTCTTTCTCTCTCTCTCTCTCTCTCTCTCTCTCTAACCCTCTGTGTGTGATTGCGTCTCTCTCTCTTTTTCACTCTCTAACCCTCTGTGTGTGATTGTGTCTCTCTCTCTCACTCTAACCCTCTGTGTGTGATTGTGTCTCTCTCTTTCTCTCTCTCTATAACCCTCTGTGTATGATTCTCTCTCTCTCTCTCTCTCGCTCTCTCTCTAACCCTCTGTGTATGATTCTCTCTCTCTCTCTCTCTCTCTCTCTCTCTCTCACCCTCTGTGTGTGATTGTGTCTCTCTTTCGCTCTCTCTAACCCTCTGTGTGTGATTGTGTCACTCTTTCTCTAACCCTCTGTATGTGATTGTGTATCTCTCTCTTTCTCTCTCTCTCTAACCCTCTGTGTATGATTGTGTCTCTCTCTCTCTCTCTCTAACCCTCTGTGTGTGATTGTGTCTCTCTTTCTCTCTCTCTAACCCTCTGTGTATGATTGTGTCTCTCTCTCTTTCTCTCTCTCTCTAACCCTCTGTGTATGATTTTGTCTCTCTCTCTTTCTCTCTCTCTCTCTCTCTCTAACCCTCTTTGTGTGATTGTGTCTCTCTTTCCCTCTCTCTCTAACCCTCTGTGTGTGATTGTGTCTCTCTCTTTCTCTCTCTCTCTCTCTCTCTCTCTCTCTCTCTCTCTCTCTCTCTCTATAACCATCTGTGTGTGATTGTGTCTCTCTCTCTCTCTCTAACCCTCTGTGTGTGATTGTGTGTCTCTCTCTCTTTCTCTCTCTCTAACACTCTGTGTGTGATTGTTTCTCTCTCTCTCTTTCTCTCTAACCCTCTGTGTCTCTCCCCCCATCTCTCTCTACCTCTCCCCCCCCCCCCCCCGAGTGCTTTTCTGTGTTTCTGTCTATATTTTATTTATTTAATTAATGAATTGGTAGTGCCATCTGATGGTGTGGCTTTATTTAAAGGGGTGGGGTCAAGTGCCCCACCATCTTTAAATGTCAGCAGCCGCCACTGGATCAAGACATTTTTATATTCACTGAATAATGAAAGACTCTATAAGCATAATTTGCAGCATTTAAGTAAAAAGTATGTTTTAAACATAATTTAAAGGGCATGGATTTCTAGATCTCATAATCAGAGCAAGCATTGTGTTATCTGGCAAGAGTTTCTGTTACAAACCTTTTAGACTAAAATCAGATGTTTACTAAGTTGACCAGTTTTCCAAGACACCATTTAAAGGGACATGAAACCCATATGTTTTCTTTCATGATTTAGAAAGAGTATGCAATTTTAAATAACTTTCCAATTTACATCTAATATCTATCTTTTCTTCATTCTTTTGATATCCTTTGTTGAAAATCATATCTAAATATCCTCAGTAGCTGCTGATTGGTGGCTGCACATAGATACCTCATGTGATTGGCTCACCCATGTGCATTGCTATTTCTTCAACAAAGGATATCTAAAGAATGAAGGCGTATCCTAGCCACTGCCTCACCAGCCTCTGATGTCACCGCACGTCACTGAACAAGAGCAGGTACAGTAGTGAAAACAATACCATGGTGAGTAGTAACCATAATACTGTAGTTGTCTCTAGTAGTTTAATATCCCTTTAATGAACATAGTATAGTTCACTTACTAACTCTGACAGCTCTGTTCGTGGACAGTAACAACAAGCCCTCCAAAAACCAAATATGCAGAAATATTTGCTTAAATGCAATACAGAAACAAGGACTGGATTCATAAAAGCTTGATATGCGGTCAAGGGTTTTTTGTTTTGTAGGCAATAATGTGTTCAAAATTAATTGGGGCTCATTTCACCTATTGTTTCAAGATGATTGCCAGTGGTTGTTCCTGTCATTAACATATATATATAGATGTGTAAAATGATATGTTGCAAAATACACATGAGCCTCTAGAAAAAAAACAATAAAGAAAAATGGAATTAGAGAACACATTCCCAAAATGCAATCTGTAAATGTGTGAAAGTGTTCAATATGTGCATGTCTATTTTGTTATATTTAAAGGGACACTGAACCCAAATTTTTTCATTTGTGATTCAGATAGAGCATGCAATTTTAAGCAACTTTCTCATTTACTCTTATTATCATTTTTTTCGTTCTCTTGCTATCTTTATTTGAAAAAGAAGGCATCTAAGCTTTTTTGGGGTTCAGAACTCTGGACAGCACTTTTTTATTGGTGGATGAATTTATCCACCAATCATCAAGGACAACCCAGGTTGTTCACCAAAAATGGGCCAGCATCTAAACTTACATTCTTGCATTTCAAATAAAGATACCAAGAAAATGAAGAAAATTTGATAATAGTAGTAAATTAGAAAGTTGCTTAAAATGTCATGATCTATCTGAATCACGAAAGAAAACATTTGGGTTCAGTGTCCCTTTAAGTTGTCTAGCTGGAAAGAATGGTATTTATATTACCAAAATTTCAGACGTGAAAAAGGGCTGATGTTGGGCTTCGATGCGTGGTCTGGAATTTTTTAAATGGTGATGTTGGCTGTGTGAAATATCTTTTCTTATAGTATGTCTCACCATCTTCAAACTGACAAGGTTTCCTTTTTTTAATCAATTTTATTACATTGGTTTTACATATTTATTTAAGTTTTTGTGATGGCATTATTCTTGACAGTGGAACGTAACTGTTGTGCGATAGAAGCAGACATGAAGCTGAACTCGCCACTGTACAATCGGATGAGGGATAGATAAAAATCTCTAAATATGAAAAATATTAAAGGGACAGTAAAGTAAAACAATCAGATGAGGGATAGATAAAAATCTCTAAATATGACAATTTTTAAAGGGACAGTAAAGTAAAAAAAAAAACTTTCATGATTTAAATAGGGCATGTAATTTTAAACAACTTTCCAATTCACTTTTATTACCAATTTTGCTTTGTTCTCTTGGTATTCTTAGTTGAAAGCTGATTCTAGGAGGTATATATGCTAATTTCTTAGACCTTGAAGGCCACCTCTAATCTGAAAGCATTTTGACAGTTTTTCACCACTAGAGGGCGCTAGTTCATGTGTTTCATTTAGATAACATTGAGCTCAGGCACGTGAAGCTTCTAGGAGCAAGCACTAATTGGCTAAAAATGCAAGTCTGTCAAAAGAACTGAAATAAGGGGGCAGTTTGCAGAGCCATAGATACAAGGTAATCACAGAGGTAAAAAGTATATTTCTATACCAGTGTTGGTTATGCAAAATCGGGGAATGGGTAATAAAGGGATTATCTACCTTTTTAAACAACAAAAATTCTGGTGTTTACTGTCCCTTTAAGCAACAATGTTCTTGCAATTTTTTTTTCAGCCAGATATTATTTTAACAAACAAACAAACTAATGACTTTATTAAGAGGCTTTCCAATGGGAATTCTGACCTTTGGTTATCTTTCACATGTTCAGGAGGATCATGAATCAGCAATTAGGATTTGGATCTGGAGCTCTTAATTCTGTTGATTCTGTTTTGATGATTCTGCTACCTGTTCAGTTTTATTCCATAATTCCTGTTTTAAGAATAAGGCTGAATATTTTTTACTCTTGTGTGAAAACTACAAAAATACAGGTATAAAGTTATGTTTATACATTACACATGTGAATGGCAAAAAAATTATTTAAGATGATTCATTGGTTCCAAATTTTTAAAATATTCATATTTCTTTCATAAATTAATTCACACACCTTTCTCAACCTTATTTGTACACTTTTCAAAACCTCATTCATAATTGCACACTCAATGCTTTCATATAACTTTCACATCTTTTACATACCCATTTACACCTTTCACACATTTGATAACTTGTTTGTACACTTTTCATCTCTGCGTTCACACATATACGCACAGAATTTAAATCTGCATATAATGCACTTCTCATATCTCCATTTGGAAGCATCACCACAAAAAAAAACACATGTACCATTTATCCCACCACCCACAAACGGAATTGAGGTGTACAGCTACTTGGCCATGGAATTCCATTTTTTGAAGCCCAAGACTTACGGTTCTTGTGCTTCTGTTGCTTTCAGAGGTAGGGACGGATCCAAAGCCCAATATCGGGAGGGGCAATGTTCAAGAATATGTTATTACAACACAACAATAGAAAATAAGTGCTTAATTAGTCACACAGTAACAAAACCACAGAAGATCTCAGATCAGAAACAAAAGAGGTTACAGCCTTATCAGACCAGCAGCTCCACTGCTTTCATAAACATATCAGATCAGACATCCTGGCCCATCACCTACTTGGCTACCATTCCAACACTGATGGGACAATTACTACTCTTCAACCCTATACCCTACACTGCTATGCTCCCTTCTTTATACAGAATTAGGTGTTTGGGATATCTTGTCTATCTCTTTAGTAAAGGATAAAATAATGCCAAGAACAATATATACATACAGAGGCATACAAATACATTACACAAATTCCATTAATATTAGTTATACAACTATACACTTTGGAATACATCAAGATATAATTAATAGTTAAATAGTAGTACGTTTTCTAAAGACTCAGTATATATGCCACTGAAAGAGACAGTTATTGCCTAGATACTAGATATTGAATTAATTACATTCTAGTTTTAAACTTGACAACTTGTAGTAAAAGTATTTATCCACCCCTCCTAGTAGTGGCAGCCATTTTAGGTACTGGCAGTTGTCTGCCAGTACCCAAATTAGAGTATTTTAAAATTTTATTTAGTTACTAATATTTTTTCTGTAGAGGTCTTATTACTAATTAATAGTAGAGCACCCCGTTTAGTCAGTCTGGTCCTGGCTTTGTAGGGCAATCGCCCTTGTGCTCCCCTCCCTTTGAACCACAACTAAGCAGTGGCAGATTGGAACCCTGTAGCGAGTGTTGAAACAGATGATAGGTGATATTCAGGCCGTAAGAGCTTCAGCACACAAAGATCCTGCTCTGTGAGTTTACGTTGGCTGCTGTTGCCAATGTTTGCTTATGGAAAATGTATGGCTATGTGCTGGATGTTATGCACATGTTAGCAATGGGTGTGGCTGAAACACCTGAATTTAGTAATTAGGGATGTCCAAATACTTTTTGTCAGATAGCCAATCCTATGAACCAATCAGAATAAGTATGAGCTACACAACTGATATCTCTGCACAATTTAAACACATTTTACTTAAAAGTTTCAGAAAACAATGTTTCGGACAGCATTTTGATAGGCATTTTTTGTATAATAACTCTTTGTTTTTTCTTTAAACACTTGTAGGTAAATATATTTATTTGTTCACATTTTCTCTAAGGTGTATTAATGATAGGTAACATGTTAGATGTTTTACTCTAGTAAAGTCCGAGTTGATGGAATTAATTAATTAATTAATTAATTAATTAATGACTATAGAAGAGAAAAGAATATTGTTATTATTATAAAGCAATTGAGTTCATTTTAAATAAATATTCACACCTAGAATCAAAAAATTAAACTAATAACTTATTTAGAGATGCGTTATGCGTTGGATTACAAGTGGAGCCCAATAAATTGCATGCAGTGAGCAAAGAATAACATACAATCTGGTGTTACAAGTGGATGGTTAAATATTTTAACTAATGATCCTAACACGATCGGCACCTTTTTAGCTCACCCTATACTTTTTACTTTTAACGGATAGCTCAAGGAGTACTATTGGCACACTTGTGCTTATATTGCAATTAGTGAGTAAAGTGTCATGCTCAAGCACAATCCAAATTACTGCTGTAACATGTAGCATTATTAATAGTATAGCACAGAACTACATTAAGATCTATTTGACATGCAGATGTTATGGCTCCTTAAACTATTGCTCAAATGATAAATAACTTAGGACTCGTAATTTGAGGCCAAAAATAGAAGTACTATTGATTGTGGTTAAACTCCATTTTTGGTGTGTATAGAGTGCTCCTTGTATAAAAACTTTTTTGAGGTATTTATATTTGCTAAAAATAAACCTAGAAAGGTACAAAGAAAAGATATTAAAAGTCCATCCTCAAATCTCACTTATGGGGCCCCATTTATCAAGCTGTGAAAGCAGCAACGGGCCCCAGCATTTCAGGCTGACCTGAAACGCTAGAAACATTTAAGCATGTGGTGGAGTGAAATCATCAAAATAGTTGACAGCCTCAGCTCACAACTGATTAGCCACAAGTAAGCAGTGGGCAGCATTGCATAAGCAACTACTTGCGCAATGTTAAAGCTGCTTGCGCAATGTTAAATGTGTTGCCCGCTCGCTGCAAGGTCCGGCGTAAAGGTTCACAGTAGTGAATTATGTCTGCCTGACCTTTGGTAAATTGAGCCCATGGTCTGCTACAAGACAACAGTTCAGCCATATTTTATAAACAAGAGGAAACAGTTACCAGAGCTCAATACCCAAACTTATATAAATATGGCTGTTTTAGAACCATATTTTGGCCAAAGCATGTAACCTGCCAGAGTCAAGGAAAACCTAATAGGTGAGACCTACTCTATTGTATATCAATATATGATGGATTTAAAATCAGTCATACCGTGCACCCATACCTTGATTGGCTCTACAACCTATCTCTGATGAGAACAGAGTGGGCTGACTTTAACTATATGTTTAATCCTTTTGCAGGAATTTAACACATATGACTAGTTTCCATTGTTGTTGTAAACTTTGTTAATTAAAATATCTCCATAGACATTAATGGAAGTACTTGTTGTCACCAGTTTACACAGTTTACAACAGTAATGGGAACTAGGCCATGGTATTATGCAAGCAATATTGCAGTGTAATAATAATATGTTCTCTAATATACTACATTTAGAACTTTTAGCACTTTTTTATTCCTTTAAAGTTAGAAATGTAGGAAATTAGGAAAGAGTAGATATGAATAAGGGGTTATATCTGATTTTATGTAAATTGTTTAAGCATTAGCAAATATCAAGGAACAATATGTGATTATATTTATGGCCACACTTCATGTTTGTTTAAAATAAGATAACAAAAATGTATTATTATATATGTGCCATGATCATGGGATTGAAACTTGCTGCACAGCTTATGAAGCACTGATATTACTTATGGCTAACAGCAATCTTGTACAACCTTAGACAATGATGCATCTCTTCTGCACTTTTTAAATTGTCACAATGCTTCTTTATCCAATAATAATTGTATTTCTGCCCTTATTTGCTGCATACAGAATGATCTGGATTTTTCTGTGTATGTCCAACAGGTTTGCATCTATGTCATTTGATATGCAGGTTTGTGACAGGTGTAGAGTATTCATTATCATTGTATAGATTCTCAGCATGCTCATTATAAATTTAAGGATGTTGGGGGTTGAGATACAATTTGTGCTGGTAAAGTATTGAAGTTTTTCTCTATAGCATTGTTTCTGCTAAATATGGACATTTTTGGTTGCGGATATGTTGTGTACATTCATTGGAATACTATTAGGGTGTAGACTTGATGCAACATGGATTCAGTGTATTTGTTCATTTATCTTTGGTAACGTTTGCATTTAATGTTCAGTGCAGAATATAAAATTACAGTGTATACAGGATTTTGTGGGTACTTAATCAGTAAAACAGTGTTTTGCAGCTATATCAGTAGTGTGAACTATAATTTTCCATTACAAACTTTAAATTCAGTAAATGATTTATGGAATATGATGAGGCACAGAAGTACATTATATTAAAAAGTTTCTGAAAGTGCTTATGTATTTAAATAGGGTCATTAGAGTAGATAAATCAACTGGTTTAAATTATAGGAATAGTTTATACATGTCAACCTATTACCTTACATATTATTTGTGATGAAATATTGTTTATAATAAAGATAAATAGAATAAAAAAAAACTGATTATCATCTGCCCTCTGCTTGTATAGCCAAAGACTTACAACATTCAATCTAGCAGATAAGGCAGCATGTTTTATAGAATGTAAGAGGGCACACTGAGAGTTGCATGACATCTCTATTCTCAGTACAGCACAACAAAGAGTTATCTCCCCACTCGTTCACAGTGTCCTGGGATGTGGCTTATGCAAATGCAATAGAGCAGGCAAATGAAGGATACAATAAACGTGCTTACCCTTCTTCTTGTGTCCTTCCGCTCACAATATCAAATGAACCTTCGGTTTGAATGGGGCTCACTCAGACTGTCCTCTGATGTTGTCACACCAGCTCTGAATGCCCACCCTTGACTCAAAGAACAACACGGTTCGCTACCTTTTCCGGTACACTTTGCTTTAGCCCACAGGAAGCTCCGACATCCTCCTCAGGGTAGACCCGGAAGTAACCTCAGGTCCGTCCTCCCACTTCTGATTGGGTAGCCAAAGAGCTCCTCCGTCTCACCAGGGGTCTGTAGGTTATCCACCAATAATCCTCCGTCTCAGCGAAACAGCTCCTGTCATCCATGGAGCAGGATATATTCAATCACCCACCAGCTGTGCTTCACTCCAGCAGGTCAAATGGTATAGAGCACAGAATAATAGGAGCACCAGCCGGGGGTATTAAAACTTGAAATTTTATTTATACTTTTAAAAAAGCCTGAGGCACAGACTACATACAAGGGTATAAATGGAAAGTCAGCACAGAAGCTATGGCTGACGTGTTTCGATGGATGCCGTATTTGTAGCTGCTTGTCTAGTCTACTTAAAAACATAAGCGGCTTCCCATTGGTTATCATATTAATTGATTAATTAATTACACTTGTGTATACAATTCAACCACATTGTATCTTGTTTAAACAAATACTCAGACCCAGACTCTAAACCTATGTACTCTTTTTTCTCATATCAAATATTCTATATAGATGAGACGTAGGGGCAGAGGGAGAGGAAGACACAATAGACAAATATATTTCACCGATAGTGACACTGATTAACAAGGTGAGAGTCCAGGTGAGGAAGGGTCTTATAATTTACCTCCAATTTCTATGCCCTCAACAGCCCAGAATGTACCATATTTACAACAACAACAAATGGTAGTTAAATCTAAGGAAATATCTGTACCCCCAGTTTCTATACTTAAGCAACCTACACATACCTCTAGATATACTACACAAGAAATTGCATTACCTATAGAAGACTCGCCCAGCACAGCAGAGCAATTGGAATTCAATCAGGTTTTTTCCATGCCCCCCCAAAAAATAGACCGGGGGGCAAGGCACAAAAGGTGCATACAAAGGAGGTTACACATTGAGAATGAGTCAGAAACAAACAAGGTACCAATGAGTAGTGTAATTAACCTCTCTTCTTATTCCTTGAGTGATTTGGAAATTAAGGTTCTCGGTTTGGGTTTTGTACCAACTAATTCTTTTAATCTGTTTAACACGTTGTTAGATGTGAATAGATTCATTAGGAAGATAACTCTTAGGAAACATTTTTGTAATAAAATTGATAGTACTGATCAAAGCCCTGTAGAGGATTCCTTGCCACAGTGAAAAATTCCACAGGAATTGACTGGAAAGTGCCTCCCATAAAGTTGATACTCTTGACACTCACCCTATCCCCAGACTAAAGTGCAAAACCAACTTCTATCCCATTCAAAGTAGGGGTCCAAAAATTGAGAAATTTCAGAAAAGAGTTGAACTGGATTTGACAAATCTCTTTTATAGAGTGGATAAACCTAAATATAACCTAACTAAGGCAGAAAGAGAAGCTATGGATAATCTGAATAAGAATTCAGATCTTGTCAAAAGGACAGCCGATAAGGGAGGTTCAGTGGTGGTAATGGATAGGACATCATTTGTCAGTGAGGCCCTCAGACAAATCTTGGATCCACACAATTATAGAATCCTTAACAATGATCCCACCAGGCTGTTCAAAAGTAAACTGAAAGATCTGAATTCACTGCAGAAATGAGAAAAAAAGAGAAAGGGCACCTCCTAGTGTAGCCAATATAGAACTGGGCAGATATAATCAGATATAAATTTTATACTCACAAATTGTGAAGGCAAAGATAATGCCAAGGTGAACGCTCTGGGAACTCAGCAGTGTCCCAGTTGACTGTGCACCAGATGGCAGGGCAGCTCCTCCTGTTAAATTGTTATGGCAATCTGTAGAAATAGAAGATATATAGAGGGCGACTCCTAGTGCAGATCAGTTAGCTTTAAATTCTCCCACTAACAACTCCCCTTGGAAGAATACTCACACAGTGGGAAGCACACTATAGTGCTAATGCAGCCTGCTGGGTATATTGCAGTGGCCCAGCGCACATATACACTCTGGTAATGAACAGTTCCAAGGTTTTTTGCAGGATGTTCCAATAAAACAACAGGAGACTTCAGTGGATAAAAGGAACTTTATAAAAATCAATGAATCATATAAAAACAGTCAGTAAAACCCGCTACACGTTTCTCAGAGTTAACCACTCTGTTTCCTCAGGCAAGTAATACTGATCAATAGCTGAAGTCTCCTATTTATGTAACCTAGAACCAATTAGGGTATGGGTTACACCCAGTGCACACCCTTTCTCTATTCTCACAGGTGCATTTTCCTTTTTAATGAAAAGCGGCATTGCTTAGCTATAATCTGAAAAGTGCATATCCACAAAGTTATACAATGTATTACCAAACAAAAAGATATTTACACATAAACATATAGAAACATAATATGACATATCAAACAACATTGTTTGCAAACTAAACAATTTGTATCTGTACACATACATTTCAAACTGATAGTATACTGGATGATATACAGCATTGTTTCCAAACCTAATAGTTAACAGGTGCATTTGCCTTTTTAATGAAAAACTGCATTGCTTGACTATAATCTGAATAGTGCATATCCACAAAGTTATACAATGTATTACCAAACAAACAAAACCAAAAAAAAAAAAAAAATTATAAAAAAATTAAAAATATTTTATATATATATATATATATATATATATATATATATATATATTTTTTTTGTTTTGTTTGTTTGGTAATACATTGTATAACTTTGTGGATATGCACTTTTCAGATTATAGTCAAGCAATGAAGCTTTTCATTAAAAAGGCAAATGCACCTGTTAACTATTAGGTTTGGATACAATGCTGTATGTCACCAAGTAAACTATCAGTTTGAAATGTATGTGTACAGATACAAATTGTTTAGTTTGCAAACAATGTTGTTTGATATGTCATATTATGTTTCTATATGTTTATGTGTATATATCTTTTTGTTTGGTAATACATTGTATAACTTTGTGGATATGCACTTTTCAGATTATAGTCAAGCAATGCAGCTTTTCATTAAAAAGGCAAATGCACCTGTTAACTATTAGGTTTGGAAACAATGCTGTATATCATCCAGTATACTATCAGTTTGAAATGTATGTGTACAGATACAAATTGTTTAGTTTGCAAACAATGTTGTTTGATATGTCATATTATGTTTCTATATGTTTATGTGTAAATATATTTTTGTTTGGTAATACATTGTATAACTTTGTGGATATGCACTTTTCAGATTATAGCTAAGCAATGCAGCTTTTCATTAAAAAGGCAAATGCACCTGTGAGAATAGAGAAAGGGTGTGCACTGGGTGTAACCCATACCCTAATTGGTTCTAGTTTACATAAATAGGAGACTTCAGCTATTGATCAGTATTACTTGCCTGAGGAAACAGAGTGGTTAACTCTGAGAAACGCGTAGCGGGTTTTACTGACTGTTTTTATATGATTCATTGATTTTTATAAAGTTCCTTTATCCACTGAAGTCTCCTGTTGTTTTATTGGAACATCCTGCAAAAAACCTTGGAACTGTTCATTACCAGAGTGTATATGTGCGCTGGGCCACTGCAATATACCCAGCAGGCTGCATTAGCACTATAGTGTGCCTCCCACTGTGTGAGTATTCTTCCAAGGGGAGTTGTTAGTGGGAGAATTTAAAGCTAACTGATCTGCACTAGGAGTCGCCCTCTATATATCTTCTATTTCTACAAACTGAAAGATCTGGTGGATGATGGGTTGCACAAGGGCATCATTGACAAAGAGACTAGTAATTATCTTCTAGTGACCAATCCAGTTATACCGGTCTTTAATCACCTTCCAAAAGTCCACAAGTCTCTGGAGAATGTGGTGGGAAGACCAATAGTAAATGGCATAGGGTCTTTATTAGAACACCTTTCGGAGTGGTTAGACCTAATACTACAACCTATGGTGGCTGATTTGTGGAGTCATGTTAAGGACTCTACTCATATTCTCAACCTGGTATCCCAAATTGTTTGGGATAAGGAATACAAGTGGTTAACAGTAGACGTTAACTCACTCTACTCTTCAATCCCCCACGAAAAGGGTCTGTTGGCTGTTGCCTTCTATATGGAGAAGTATTATGGGGATAACAAAGAGTACTGTGATTTTGTCCTACGAGTTACCGACTTCGTCTTGCGGCACAATTATTTTGAGTTTGAGGGGGTTTTCTATCTCCAGACTTGTGGCACTGCTATGGGGGTGAAGTTTGCCCCATCTTACACCAACCTCTTTATGGGGTGGTGGGAGCAGTGCCACATCTATGGAGATGGGAACCCCTTCGGCTCAAATATTGTGTTCTATAAGAGAATATCTGAATACAAATGATTTGGAGATAGGTTTTACCCATGAATGGAATGGAGTCTAAATTAATTATTTGGATATGACCGTATCAGGGGTGAATGGGGAAACAGTCTCCACTAGTGTTTATAGGAAGCCCATTTCGGGCAATACCCTCCTGCATGCCACCAGCTGTCACCCTAAGAGTGTATTCAAGGGGATAGCTAAGGGCCAATTTATACGCTTGAAAAGAAATTGTTCAGATCCGGCTAATTACCATCAACAAGCTTCTGGCTTAACTGAACAGTTAAAGGAAAGGGATTACAACAAAAAGGTTATTAGCGAGACATTTAATATTGTAGAAAAACTAAATAGAACTGATTTGCTGAGGAAAAATACAAAAAGAACCCAGCAAGTTCAGACCTCAGGGAATGAGAATATTCTATTTATTACGGATTATTCAGAACAATTCAATTGTATATGTGACATTGTTAAAAGGCATTTTCCTCTCCTGAGGGCTGACAATGGTCTTGCTAATATTACAGTTAAGATCTGTAAGTTTGCCTATAAAAGTGGGAAAACCATAGGCAATATAATGGCCCCCACGAAATTGCAATTAAGGGCAAGAAATGATTCCTCTTGGCTTACTACACATGGAATGTTCCGATGCCACAATAGAACATGTGTGGCATGTGAAAAAGTTGATGTAGGAGAAAGTTTTATGTCAACAGTAATGGGCTGCACTTATGAGAAGCGTTCTTGTCTCAATTGTAGATCTACCTATGTGGTGTATTTGATCACCTGCAAGGTATGTGAGAAGCAATACGTGGGTCTCACGACCAATGAGATAAGATCAAGAATCAGAGAAAATCTATCTAGCATAAAAATTGGCATGGCTAGCACACCCCTGGTACAACACTTTACCCAAGTACACAATAAAAGTGCTGAATCTTTTAAATGGACATGCATAGAGAGAATTGTTACACCTTATAGGGGAGGGGATCGAGAGGCCCTTTTGGGCAAGAGGGAGGTATTCTGGATTTTTAAGCTACAATCCAGATACCCAAAGGGGTTGAATTCGGATTATGACCTTATAAAATTTTGGCAATAAGATCTGGTTTGAACCCCAGATTGAGAAATCCAAGTAATTAGTGCTCAGTACAGAGATGTCAAAGTAGACAATCAGATAATAGGTTTTTGTAAAATTGTTTCTGTAATTATGACCAGTTTAACTGTACTGAATATATCAACTTAAATAATATTACTACTGGTGACTTGGAACTTAAAGGGAACCTGTGAGATATTAAGTGTAAAAATACTTTGGTTGGGGGGGGGCAGAGCCAACAGCTGGTGAGATAAGACGTGCCGAGGAGAAGCTCCTGCATTTTGGTGACAAATTACTAGAATATTCATTAAAAATTGGCCACCAACTATCAACTTTACAGGTGGGAGAATACCTGAGCACAATTCCACAGCAATATACTCCTAATGATTAGCACTTTGGGGCGAGTTTCAAACTTACAGTGACAACACGGCTCACAGCAATTACCACTGAAAGATATCGAAGTCCCTATACATGAGACACAACATAATGTAGTTCTGACAGCCGGGTCATAAATAATAATGTGGCATACCTGAGGGCTAGAGACCCAGGAAGGAATATTACAGCAGGCTGAAGATCATACACGGACAATTGTGGCGTGAAAAGCCACCATCTTATTGCGCACAGAGCTAACTTGCTTCTCAGTCAGGATCACTGCAGGGTTTTAGCGGTACGCAAGATTGTAGAAAGTGCACTCCAAAATTATACCTGGACCCTGTTAGCAGAGATCAGAAGATGGAGGGTGACAACCAAAGGCTTTATTAAACAGAGCGGAGGTTTAGCACACAAGTACAGCGCAATTATCAAGATGACCGGCTTCTGAGATAGGAGCTCAGTTAACCTCAGCTAACATCATCACTCAGAGAATCAGATCTGGGGCTCCGGATCTAATATAAACGTACAGCTAGAGAAAGTTACAGAGGTCAGTGGTGATATAAATTTGGACACACAGCTTGTCGGACTTACGGAGGTGCTGACTTACTGTGGCGCGAACAGCCGCCATTACCCGGGACCATTTAGATGTAGCTGTGAGTACTGCTACAGGAGACCGAGCCCGTAATTAGTGCAAGACCTAGGAGGGTCGCAAGGAGAGCCGGCATTTGCTGTCGGCACAGAGGCTAGATCTGGTATATCCTGAGTTGGGTATTGTAGCCCCGTCTGAGAGAATAAGATTTTTGCAGAGTGGAGACATTTGCTTTTTGGCGCGAACAGCAGCCATTGTGGGACAGTGCGCAGCGCAGACTTTTTTTTTTGTTTGAGTTTCTTATACACCGGTAGCGGAGGGGAGCTTTGTTGCTGGACTCTCCTCCGCTGCTCTTCCCCCCCCCATATCCACATTCTGGTGCGGTGAGGGATATAGAAATTATCCTTCGCATTATTCCTTTTGGCAGAGTTTTGTAGCCTCTGCCAAGCTTGAAGAACTGCTTTAACACTACTGAAGCTATCTGTTTTTTTCCCTCTCCCATCTTCTTACCTCTTTCCTACCCTTCCCCCTTGCCCCCCTTTCTCCCTGAAAAATGAGGATTGGAACGCTTAATGTAAGGGGCCTTAATTCTCCCACCAAAGAGAGCCTGCTTCTTAGATTTCTTAAAGTCCAACGCCTAGAAATAGTATTTCTTCAGGAGACTCACTGGGTGGAGGCCAGGGCGGCTATGTTCAAATTTAAAGGCTACCCCATATGTGTCTCCTCAATGTTTCATAAGAAGGCTAGAGGAGTCTCCATACTAATAAGTAGACACATTTCTTATGACTATATTTAGCTGGAATCCGACCCCTCGGGAAGGTACATAATTAATGTTTGCCATATAGATAATGTTTTGTGCACACTGGTGGCTCTGTATTCACCCAATGTCAATAAAACTAGTTTTCTTAGTAAATTATTAAGTAGGGTACACCGACTCAAGCAGGGCCATGTGATTGTGGGGGGAGATTGCAACCTGGTCTGGGATCCAAGTAGGGATAGAAAATCTCGTAACAAGAATTCCTCCTCCCAAGGAGAGGAAAACTACTCTCAACATTTCAGAAATTTGATCTCACAGTACTTATTACAGGATGTCTGGAGAGCATTGCACCCCGATGATAATGACTATACTTGTTATTCAGCCTCTTTCCAGTCTTTCTCCAGGTTAGACTACTTCTTCTGCCACTCCTGGACTTTGGAGAAAGTGATTGGGGTGACGATTGTGCCTTGTGTATGGTCTGACCATGACGCGGTTGTCCTAGAAGTAGCCTTCCTGCAGGTGGGTAACACGGGGCGATCTTGGCGGCTACCTGAATACCTGCTCTCAGATGCTTCCATGCCTTTCTGGGCACAGGAAATGGAGGACTTCCTCTAAGTAAATGAGACTGAGAATGTTTCGGCCTTCACTCTGTGGACAACTCTTAAGACCTACATGCTTGGTCTATTTATACGGAGGGACAGCGAAAACAAAAAATTCAGAGGAGCCCCCCTGGCTCAATTATACTGCGACTACGCTACTTTGAGGGAGCAATTGAAGAAGGGACAGTCGAGTTCCTTGGTTAATAAAGTACAATCCCTTAAGAAACAAATAGAATCCTGTGAAATGGAAAGGGTCCAACGAAATCTCTACCTTTTGAAGAAGAGGTTCTATCACAGAGGCGATAGGGCAGACAGGCATATAAATTGCAACAAAAATCCTTATTAAACAAGATAGCATACATTAAGAAAGATAGGCATAGGTTTTTCTCCCCATGTGACATAGGGGAAGTCTTTGTTGACTACTATAGTCAATTATATCAAATCACTGGTGACCCCCGATCTCACTATGCCCTTAAATCTGTGATCTCTGAATTTTTAGCTACACTTCAGCTCCCACAGGTCGTTGAGGACTTTGCAGATTTCCTGGTGTCTCCCATTTCTATGGAATAGATTAACACTACCATAAAAGGCCTTAAAGGGACACTGTACCCAAAATTTATCTTTCGTGATTCAGATTGAGCATGAAATTTTAAGCAACTTTCTAATTTACTCCTATTATCAAATTTTCTTCATTCTCTTGGTATCTTTATTTGAAATGCAATAATGTAAGTTTAGATGCCGGCCCATTTTTGGTGAACAACCTGGGTTGTCCTTTGCTGATTGGTGGATAAATTCATCCACCAATAAAAAAAGTGCTGTCCAGAGTACTGAAACCAAAAAAAAGCTTAGATGCCTGCTTTTTCAAATAATGATAGCAAGAGAACGAAGAAAAATTGATAATAGGAGTAAATTAGAAAGTTGCTTAAAATTGCATGCTCTATCTGAATTACAAAACACAAAATATTTGGGTACAGTGTCCCTTTAAGCTCCATAAGTCCCCAGGCCCAGATGGCTATGGCGCCCTATTTTATAAAAAAATTGCAACCCTACTTAGCCCTCTCCTGCTTCAGGTATTCGGTGCAGCCATGGATGCTGGAGGTTTCCCCGGGGACTTTTTAGAGGCATCCATCATCACAATCCCTAAGCCAGGGAAGGATCCCTCATTGTGCAAGAGTTACCGCCCAATCTCTCTCATTAATGGAGGCCAGGATCATAATGGCTATGATCCTGGCCTCGCATTTGAACAGGGTAATACCATCACTGATCCATCCTGACCAGGTTGGGTTCACCCTGGGACGTCAGGGATTGGACAACACGAGGAGTCTTTTAAACATCTTCTCCTAGGTGGCCTCACTCGAGATCCCACTGGTTACCCTGTCATTGGATGCAGAGAAAGCATTCAACAGGGTCCGGTGGGATTACATGACAGAGGTACTACGTTCTTTCAATTTCCCCGCCGTGTTTGTGATGGCGATCATGTTGCTGTATTCGGGACCGTCGGCTAGAGTAAGAGGGTTGGAGTTTGTCTACAGGGCCTTTGTCATAAAGAATGGCATGAGACAGGGGTGTCCCTTGTTGCCTCTTTTGTTCACCTTGATGGTGGAGCCTCGGGCGGCCAGGTTTTGAGCGACCCAGCTTGTTCAGGGCCTGGTGCTCTACGACACCTCACACTCTTTAGCGCTTTTCATGGATGATTTGACAGTGTTTCTATCAGAGCCGGAGGAATCACTACCAGAGCTGTTTAAAATTATGGCTGAGTTTGCAGCTTTATCATACTACAAACTTAATTATAACAAGACAGAGGCATATGCGCTGGGGTTGACCACCGCCAGACTAGATAACTTGAGGAGACTATACCCATTTAAATGGTCCACGGATAGCCTAAAAACATTTAGGAATAGAACTTTCTCATGACCCCAAGATAATCATTACAAAAAATTATGAGCCCCTCCTCCAAGATTTTAGACAGACGACTATGAAGTGGTCAACTCTGGAGGTCTCTTGGACGGGTAGAGTCATGGCCCTGCAAATGATGTTACTCCCCAGACTAACGTATCTTTTCAGGTGTCTCCCTGTGGCTGTTCCCTCCTATCTTATTAACCATTTCCAGTCAGTCTTCACTAAATTTATCTGGAAGGGATGACCCCCTAGGTTATCTCTCCTTCAATTGCAAAGGCCCAGAAAATGTGGAAGTATTTCAGCTCCCAATGTTGCCTATTACTACAAGGCAGCCATGCTTTCGCATATTGTGGCCTGGGGGATTCAGGCCTGCACCTCGCGCTGGTACCAGATTGAACAAGCTTCGCTACCAGCAGGAGTGGATTTAACTGATCTGATCTAGATTCCAGATCATGCTGATGTCCTTAAAGGGATACATAGCCACACAATAAAGACGTGTTTGAGATGCTGAAGAGAGCTTCACTCCCATAATGCGGTTGCACCGCATCCCTTGCCAATCCATTCAATCAAGGCACTATTACAGTGCCTCCCTGACTCGAGGCCAAGGAGGTGGGAGACTCTAGGTATTTCTACAGGGGGGACACCCTCATGCTACCGCCCCACAATTTCCCAGTAGAGGATTTCCCGAAAGACCTACAGTTCGAGTATCTTAGGTTAACGTTGCTTCTTTTATCTTGGGGTTTTCCCAAGTCAGGTTCTCGATCTCTTACTAAATGGGAAAGAAGATGGATGGCGGGCAAAGCTCTACGGGGCACACTTTCTTTCCATTATAAACTCCTACTCGACTCCCCATGCTTCGTAAAAACTTCTGTTGCAAGGGAGTGGGAGAGGGACCTGGGGGTGATGTATCAAGATATAGTCTGGCTCTTTGAGACGTCAATATAGCAGTTCGCTACTCCAACTTGTTTGAACTATATATCAAACTATTACTCAGATGGCATTGGGTCCCGACCAGGTTGCATAAAATGTTTCCTCTTAGATCAGCAGAGTGTTGGCGGGGCTGTGAACAGAGAGTCACCCATCTACATATGTGGTGGGGTTGCCCTAGACTGAAGGCTTACTGGGATCAGGTGGCAGATTTGTTAGCCCAAATACACCTAGTTCAACGGCTTACGGGGGACACTGCACTCTTTCATCTGGGACTGCGAGAACTTTCTCCTGGCTGCTAAGCTGGTGATAGCTAGACAGTGGGCTAGAGATGCTCCTGTTACACTGAAACTAGTATTAGATATCCTTGACTGCATACAGAAAATGGAGGAATACTCACTTAGAGTAGAAGGGCGCTATGACCTTTATTGCTCGGTCTGGTACATATGGGACGAATACCAGCGAAGCAGACTGCAATCTGACAAGGCTGATTAAACTGAGTTAATAATAAGATAATGCCCTATATGGAGAGGTTTAAGACTGACTGTTGTTTCTCCCCTTTCTCAGCTTCCAACAGTTCTCCCCTTATATCCCCCTTGGTCAATCTCATCTTTACTTATTCCCCCCTTCCCCCCTCCCCTTCTCCCCCCCTTTTTTTTTGTTTTTTTCGATACCAGGCTCCAGTGGAGATTTTTATGAAGTTCTTCGAGTTCTCCTTTTCCAACACGTTGTAATGTTTGTATTTTTTATATTTCTCTGTTATACACTATGGGATGACTACTGTTCTCACTTTAATGATGGTATAGCTGTTCTTGCTTAAATTCAAAAAAACAAAAAGCGAAAAACTGAATAGACTCCTTAACTTTGTATTAATTGTCATTGACTCTTAATTGGTATCAATGGTGAGCCCGCAGCTATACCTCTGTTCCAGGTCCCTTGGGTGGATCTTCTGATATTGAGGACACTGAGACCCCTTAAATAATAAAATGAGGTGGGATAAAGAAGGGTAATTTCCTGAAACAGCCACCTGTGAATGTTCTTTAGTGTTACTTGATGTGTTGTATTGTTTAATGCAACTTGTTCATTGCATTTGTAATCGATCCCTTCAATGTCTTGATTACGTTGTGATTTTTATGACTACCTCAATAAAAATATGATTTAAAAAAAAATACTTTGGTTAACACTTATGTAATGCTGGTGTAATAACTCACCCTTTATAAATTAGAAGTGCAGGTTCCACCCCTTCATTTGTGATATTCCATTCAAAACAGTATTCATTTTATGCCTTGGGAAACTTTTGGTTGTTGAATTGGAGCAACACAGGTGCACTAACCCAAAAATAGGGTACCACTATAGGCTCTCTCAATATTAATTTTCATCTAGGTGTTTATAAAACACAAGTGTAGGTTCCATCCTCCACTTTATGATATACCATTTGAAATAGTATAAATTATATACCTAGGATAACGATGGGGTGTAGAATTAAAGCCACACAGGTGGACTAGATAACCCATTATTGCAAAATATTAGGGTACCTCCCCAAGTTTGTCCGATATTAATTTCTATTTAGATGTTCTCAACTTCCATGTTCTCATCTGGTAATAGACATAATGTTTATGTATTATATTTGACTTATCAATTGGTTACATTAATGCATATTATATCTATGGACTAAGTATAGGACTGTTAGATACACCTTTAAGGGGTCAGGCATCTATATAGAAGATTTGATATGAGAAAATAGGGTGATCAAGTACACCTGGTGCATGAAACATGTCTGCATGGGGATCTGCTCACTTGCCTGGTTGGTAGAGCTTTTGCTGGCTCTGTACAGGACATCCTGGTTTTGTCCTATTTAACGTTATGGAATAAAGTTGTTCTTTACTTTTTTACTTTGCTGCCTGGAATTCGTCATCATTTTTCATATGGTATAGTGCTCTTTTTTTTTTTTAGCACTTTGATTACTACTCTCCTCTCATACAGAGCGCCTTCTCTGCACCTTTTGATTCATTTCTGTTTTTGGCGTGTGTGGCTGACACGCCTGAAGAGGCTGCCTATCTGATTGGATTGCTGCACACAGGGGTGTGTCCCCCGCCCACTCTCCATTGTGCCGGGCTCCGTTCACTCCACAGGATTGCGGGAGGAGCGCAGACTACACAGTGATACACTAGTGATTGGATTATGTTTTTAAGTAGACTGTTTTAGAACATTAAGCAAGCAGCTACGAATACGGCATCCGCCGAAACGCGTCAGCTGTAGCTTCTGTGCTTACTTTCCATTTATACCCTTGTATATAGTCTGTGCCTCAGGCTTTTTTAAAAGTTTAAATAAAATTTCAAGTTTTAATACTTCCGGCTGGTGCTCCTATTATTCTATGCTCTATCTCTATTCTCACACTATTTATATGTATCAAGCACTGGATATTGTAAATTTCAAATTGTGTTTGTCTATCTGTATTTTATATTTATCTGTTATTTGTTCAGGTCACTATCACCTGTCATTTCTCTCTTCTTTATATATACCTCATATTCTTTTAGTTTTTACTTGTTTCTCCTTCCTATATGTTATTTCTTTTTTATACTACTTTAGAATTATTATTTTTTTCTTTTCTTGTCTTACCTCCTGGACGTTCTCTATTTCTCTCTGGTTGATTTTGTCTTTCAATCTGCCTTACAGTATATGTATGTTTCTAGTATTAAATTAAAAACATGGTATAAAAAAAATGGATCATGACTTTTGTAAGTTTATAATTACACCCTCAGATATTTTTACTTGTTCTTTTGCTTTATTTTGATTTTAAACTAAAGATCAAATGCATTTTAAACAAGTTCCATTTTACATTACAAAATATTTATTTAATTGAATATCGGCCACATTTTATTTGATATTAAAGCTTATTTGGAATTCCAAAAACAATACATAATTTTTTATAAATTTGTAGCAATTTTTCTTTTATTAATATATTGTCCTATGTGTATATTTTAAAGCTCTTTGACTGAAATGAGCAATATTGGGCTGTGTCATTTGGCACTCTGTATTGTCACAGGCAAGAACTTAGGCTGTTTTGTACATTCTGATATAATGCATTGTCTCTTTGGAGATAGCACTGTCATTTATTTTCATTCTGCAGAAATGTCATTTCATAGATTGAAATATCTATTATAGTGAAAAGTTTGACTTAGGAGCATAATACAATGATGCATTTTCTGAATATAATTTTTATTAGAAATGTGATATTCAGAGAGAATTAGTAAAAGACTGTGGGATAGCATTTATAATTTAGATATATAAATATGCAACTCGTCTTGTTGAATATATAAAAAATCTCAGATTTCTAAAGATTGCTCACCCATATATATATATATTAAAGAAATATTATTGTGTCAAGCTTTCTGCTTATATAACAGTCTAAAATATTCTAAGCATTTTAACTTATTCATGAGCTAACATTACCTTCTACATATGGAAAAAGTATAGTCTCTCTTGTTTATGTTTTATGTAAGTATTAGGCAAATACCATTATTAGACATTAGACTCGTGCAGCGGAAAAAAAAATGGATGCGTCTAAATCTTTCAGAATGAATATTCAGGGGCATTTGTTTCCCATAATATTCCTCTGCTGCAATATTCAGTGTTTGTTTTGTTTTAAACTAAAGAAAATAAAAATACTTTTGTAAGAAAATTGCAAAAGCGATGTACAGGTGATACCTTAAATAGCTAACTAATGGTGGATAGAATTGCAAGCTTTCAAGTCACTGAGATCCCTCCATCAGTGTTGCGGATCCCACTGCCTTCATTAAATATTTAACCTCTTAAAAGTAATTTAAAGAAAATTTAGTTTAAAAAAAAATTATTAAATACTGATGGATTTTGTCAATATTTATTCATTTTTTTTAAATTCCGTTGGTGAATTCATTTGGATATTTGTTTCATGAAAACAATGAATATCTGCTTTTCTTTATGAATGCAAATCTCTATTAGACATGCATTAATTTTGAATAACTAAATGGTCATTGGATAAATGACTTAATAGCCAAATAATTTGAACTGGTTCATTCATTTGGTTATAAGTAATTTTAAAAAATTCAGGTAAGTGCATAGCCAATTAGAATTGTGCCACTGTAGAGGGACTTAATTGATGTGGCATTAGCCTGCCATTGTCAAGAGAGACTGTGATAACTGACCAGTCTTGATTGCCAAGTTGATGGCTGAAAATGAACAAATGAAACCATGGTCTTGATCACAATCTATCGGGATCAGCACTTTTGGAACTTTTTGGGCAAAAAAAGCTATTTTTCTATTCAGCATGAGCACAATAGTTTGTTTTTTTGGCTAAGTCCTGCACTCGCAAATGGCTATTCCGAACCTCAAAAAACGTCTTTCTTTTTCCCATATGGAGCCGACAAGTTTTCAATGACCACAATACATTTTAGGGTCACTTTTTAACAGATTCTCAAGAGCATTTTTATGATTATCGAATTCACACCTTGGTAGTTCTCGGAAAGATATCTTTGATACTATTTCATGACTATTTCCAAATGGTCTGTTTGTTGGCACATATGTTAAACACACTGAAATGGCCATTGGATACATTCTAGGGGTTTGGGTTTATTAACATGCATGGCATTGACTAATTAAATCTCCATTCACCCCTATTGGAGAGACTGCATACAGTCAACAGGGCACATATTTTTATATTTGTACAGGGACATATGGGGTTTAAAAGTTATAAAGTATATTAATATAACACTGTTGGTTGTGCAAAGCTGGGGAATGGGATGTAAAGGCATTATTTATCTATCTTTTTTTAACAGGAATCATTTTTGTGTTGACTGTCCCTTCAATGCCTTTTTTATGTTGTTAGGATGGGCAGACTGTGCACCAGAGAATTTTAACATTTTATTTTTCACTCCATTTAACCAGAAAAAAAATCTTGTTTTTTTCTTCTTATTTACCTATCAAAACTATGGTATATATTGTTTTTTAAGCAGACAACCTACAATATTGATCTAGGCTCATTTTGTTATATTTCCTAAAAATAGTTAATCTTTTCAAGAAACTTTGAGTTTCTAATTGAAATAATTGACATACCGCTTGTGCAATCATAACACAAATAGTTGTAAAACCTTTTCTGGGATTCTTTCAGAAACAGAAGATATGCTTGGTTTGCCATTGCTTTTTGGTAATTAGAAGATTGTTTATTGTATCTGCGCACCACACTTCTGAAATATCTTTTTTTTTTTAATAAGTTTTTATTAGTTTTCAATAAATAAACAATACAATAAGTGAATGAAAAATGAGGGACACCCCTCCATTATTGATCAAATTATACAGGTAAACTATACAAAATAACTTATTCTTCTTCTGAAATTTCTGACAGTGAATGGGTTTAATTAGCTAGCTGGTAAGGGTAATAGTATTGTAATTTACGGTTCTCAGCATGTTGGACGTAGCTCTATGTTATGCAGTACTATGGGCTATGTATTACAAGACATAGATCTATGTCTGAGGGGCTTAAGGGGTTAAACATTATTTATTTCTATTATTTGATAAAGGCTGATTCTTTGTACTATAAACAATATGGCTACAAGTTTCTATGCAAAAAGCTTAAAATATCTTTTTTTTTTACAGAATATTAATTTATTTTAAAATATAAATCATGACTCTGCTGCCTTGCTGAGTTGTATCTCCCTAAGAAACCCTTAAATAAAATTGTCCCCTCATAAATATTTTTTTAAAGGGTACACACCTCCATGAACGGTAAGTTCCAATTTGTTCATGATAGTGCCTACATTATTGAACATGCAAACTGGAACAAGCATTCATGACTTTGAATTCAATAATGTAGGCCCTGTCGTGAATGAGGAGCACCTTCTAAGCTCATTGTGGCCCCCCTGAAGTAGAACTTAAATGAGAGCAGCACCGAAAACTCCAAAAAAAACCCCACAGGGGAGTAAATGGACCAGCAGTTAAAGGGTTAACCTCTCCCCCAAAGCTTCTAAAGTATAAAATAAATATGCTAAATAAATAAACAAATACATAAATCTATTCACTACACTACATTTTCAAATTATTTCTAGCATGGTAGTTTGAGATTTCTTTCTTAGAAACAATTAATCATTTAGCCATGTGAAATTATGTGTAAGAGAAATACTGCAAGGCAAATTGCCCCTTCAAACCCTTTTCCTTGAAAATGCCATCAGAACACAATTAGAGTGATTCAGAAAAACAGCCTTCAGAAGATTTACTCAAATTCCTCTTTTCATCATATGTATTAAATCATCACACTGTTCCCCAGAACCAGCTGACAGACACGTGAAAAATACATTTCACAAGGATATTGTAGAAGACAAAATAATAGATAAAAAAAGGGCATGAAAACTCAAAAATTAAATGTTTACATCCAAAAAAATAAAAGTACTCCTCTAGTCCTGCCATGTTAAGCAACAGCAAAACAAAAATACTAATGCTGAAAAATGCACACAGACAGATAAAAGAATGTTTGGTTGTTATTTTCACACAGAGAAACTTTATTCTATATCAAAATAATTTTTGCTTTGGATTTTTTTCCCCTATAATAGGCAGACAGACATCGCTGCAAATCAACCCGATTGAGTATGATCGGGTTGATTGACACTCTTATTGGCCGCGAATCTGCAGGGGGCGGCGTTGCACCAGAAGCTCACAAGAGCTGCTGGTACAATGCTGAATACGGAGAGCACATTGCTCTCCGCATTCAGCGAAGTCTGTCGGACCTGATCCGCACTGTTGGATCAGGTCCAACAGACCTTTGTTAAATAGGCCCCATTGTCTCTTCTTGCTAAAACCTTCTCATTTAACAATATCCTTAAATCACCCGCTATTTTAGTTGCATGTTTATTTTTGCTGCCAAAATGCATAATTGCATTTATCTAAATTGAATGTGCAATTTACCTACCCAGTCTCCTAGTGTATACAAGTCCCTCTGTCCCAGAGTAGCACTTGCTTTTGGTGGATAAATGTAGCCCCCAATCAGCAAGCGCTACCCAGGATTCTAAACCAAAAATGGTCCAGCATCAAAGACTTAGATTCCTGTTTTTCAAATAAGGATACCAAGAGAACTAGTTGAGTTATGAAGCTGTCAAGCTCAATTAACTAAATATGTATAACTTAGAGGAGAGAAGTGAAAGAGATGATATGATAGCAACTTTCAAGTACATTAATTAGCTTAGTAAAACTGAGGCTGTGAGTATTTTACATAGAAAACTCTAAATTCAAGAACAAGGGGTTATGATCTCAAGTTGTAGGGTAGTAGATTCAAAAGTAATTTGCAGTAGCACATTTTTACAGAAAGTGTGATTGATTCATGGAATAAACTTCCACAAGATGTGGTAATGACAAACACTGTGGGGGACTTCAAGAATCCCTGGGATAAGCATAACGCAAACTAGAAAAGTTTATACTTTTAGGAAATATTGGGCAGACTTGCTGGGTCTATAGCTCTTATCTGTCATAAAAATATATGTTTCTATGTAATTTAGCAGGTTCAAAAACTTGTTCTTCTAAGCTTAACTATTAGTGCCAAAATCACAATCAATGTCTGTGTAATTAACATTTTCTTTGTTTTAAACTTGCCCCATATGTTTTGGTTCTCCTCATCTTTTGTATATATTTACCTTAAACATTTTTTCCTGATATACAGTGTATGTAATTATATTAGAAAAAATACCTATAATAAAAGGTGTCACTATTTCAGCAGTATTCACACATATGCTTTGAATGTCCTGTACACCCTTATTCAAATACTACACCTTCTCAAAATGCATAGCAACTGAACAAAACACAATTCTAATTCAAATAAATCTTTTATCTGACCACCATTGCCTTCAAAACAGCATCAGCTCTTCTAGGTACACTTGCGAAAAGACAGGGATTTTGAAGGCATATTGGCAGGTGCATGATTAAACAAGAATACTAAACAGCTAAATGATAATCAATTTTATATGTAGGTTAAAACACAATCATTAATTGAAATAGAAACAGCTGTGTAGGAGGAATGAAACTGGGTGGGGAACAGTCAAACTCTGCTAACATGGTAAGGTTGTTGAAGACAATTTAATGCCAAAAGTCATACACCATGGGAAGCACAACAACAAGGCCCAATGTAGTTATACTGCATCATTTCAAGGCATACATTTCAAGGAAGAAAATGTTTTTTAGATGTGCTGTCCAAGTTCTTCTGAGAAAGCACACAGAAATAGGGAGCACTGAGGTCTGTAGACTCAGTAGTCATCCAAGGAAACATCATGCTTACTTGTCTTTACAGTTGGAAGATGTCCAGTAGTGCCATCACCTCACAATTGGCAGAAAACAATAGGACAAAAGCAGTCTTCATGAAAGACTTTGGCCAAAAAGCCATACCTCAAATTTGTAAAAAAAAGGCCAAGTGACTCAACTATTTATGAAAAAAGGAACTAAGGTGTAGAAAAATGTCAGCAGGTGCTCTGGACTGATGAGTCAAAATTTGAAAAATTCAAATATTTTTCTGTAGCAGAAGGACGTTTGTATGCCTAAAGGATGGACAGCATTACAAGAATGAATGTCTGCAGACAACAGTGAAGCATGATAGAGGTCCATTGCAAGTTTCATTTTTGCAAATTAAATTGTGGATTTTGTCAGAGTTAAAGGGACATGCCACCCATATTTTTTCTTTTATGATTTAGAAAGAGAATGCCATTTTAAACATCTTTCTAATTTACTTATATTATCTAATTTGTTTTATTCTCTTGATATTCTTTGATGAAATGCATATCTAAATATGCTCACTAGCTGCTGATTGGTTGCTGCACAAAGAAGCCTCGTGTGATTGGCTCACCATGTGCATTGCTTTTTCTTTAACTAAGGATATTTTAAAAATTAAGCAAAATAAATAATGGAAGTAAATTGTAATGTTGTTTAAATTTCTATTCTCTATCTGAATCATGAAAGAAAGATTTTGGGTTTAGTGGCCCTTTAATGGTTTGCTCAGTGCTGAGAAGTACAGGCAGATATTTATACATCATGCATTACCATCAGGAAGGCATCTGATTGACACCAAATTTATTCTGCAGTATGACAACAACCCCAAACATACAGCCAAAGTCATTGAGAACTATCTTCAATGTAAAGAAGAACAAGTAGTTCTGGGAGGGATTTTATAGCCCCGAATAAGCAAGACTATTTGCATATTTATTACCTAAATTTTCTGCAAGATGCTTTTTTAAGCATGGTTAATTAGAGCAACAATTAGTGGCTCTCCCATTAAAAAAATAAATAAAAAAAAAAAAAGCAAATTATTATCTTGGATTCTACTGACAACTTCTACTAGGAACTGAAAGTTTAAGGCAAAAAATGGATGAAAAAATTTGGCTGAATCTTTTGAAAAGAATAGTTAGAGAAATTAGTTTCCCTGAATATTCATTGGCTGCACTATTCTGTATTGGTTTTAAACTAAAAGAATAATGAATATTCATAGAAAATTTACATTTGTTTTCATTAAACAAATGTAAATGTACTCAAGCTACAGGTAAAAAAGTTAAAAGGCCTTTGCCTTTAGGGTAGGCCCTGTGAGCCGCTACTCTATGAGGCCAAATTATCAAGCCGTCAACTGTTCTGCATTCAACGGCACCAATACGCTCGCCTAACATCGCGGCTGCGGACCTGAATATGCTCTCCATATTTATAAAAAAAGCCGTCAAAAAACTACGTACCAAGTACGGGGTGATTAGTAGCGGACATTTGTTAACTAGCAGTCATCAATATCGCTGCTATTTGGCTTTTTCCCAACTTTATTTATATTCTGTCACTAAACACTGCCACTATACTAAAATGTTTAACCCCTATCCCACTGCTCCCGGACCCCGCTGTAACATAAATAAACTTATTAACCCCTATTCCACCACTCCTGGACCCCGCCGCAACTATATAAACATATTAACCCCTATCCCTTCGCTCCCGGAACCCACCGCAACTAAATAAAGTTATTAACCACTATCCCGCCGCTCCCGGACCCCTCCGCAGCTAAATAAATGTATCAACCCCTAAACCCCTGGCCTCCCACATCACTAACACTTACTAAACCTATTACCCCTAAACTGCCAGCCCACCACATCGCCATAAACTAACTTAATTAACCTACCCTAACTATTATACTAAAATTACATTAAACTAAAAATTAAATTAACTATATTACATTTCTAAAAACCTAACCCTACTTAAGTGATTTAAATCTACTATTAAAAATTACTAAGTTACAAAAAAATAACAACTAAGTTACACAAAATAAAAAATACTAATGGTTAGATTACGAGTTTTGTGTTATGAGCGGCTCGGTACTAACGTGCAAGTTATTTCCACCGCCCACCTCCCTATAGCGCTGCTAACTAATAGTTACATTGTAGCTATCTTAGGGTTTATTTTTATTTTACAGGCAAGTTTGTATATATTTTAACTAGGTAGAATATTTATTAAATAGTTATTAACTATTTAATAACTTCCTAATTAAAATAAATACAAATATACCTGTAAAATAAAACCCAACCTAAGTTACAATTACACCTAACACTACACTATAATTAAATAAATTCCCTAAACTAGATATAATTAAATAAAATTAAATAATATTATCTAAAGTACAAAAAAACACTACATTACAGAAAATAATAAACAAATTACAAGTTTTTTAAACTAATAACACCTAATCTAATCCCCCTAACAAATTAAAAAAGCCCCCCCAAAATAAAAAAACCCTACCCTACACTAAATTACAAATAGCCCTTAAAAGGGCCTTTTGCGGGGCATTGCCCCATAGTAATCAGCTCTGTTGTCTGTAAAAAAAAATACAACCCCCCCAACATTAAAACCCACTACCCACACAACCAACCCTACTCTAAAACCCACCCAATTCCCCCTTAAAAAAACCTAACACTAACCCCTTGAAGATCACCCTACCGTGAGAAGTCTTCACCCAACCGGGCCGAAGTCCTCAACGAAGCCGGCAGAAGTGGTCCTCCAGACGGACAGAAGTGGTCATCCAGATGGGCAGAAGTCTTCAACCAGACAGCATCTTCTATCTTCATCCATGCGGAGCGGCTCCATCTTCAAGACATCCGATGCGGAACATCCTCTTCTGATGACGTCTTCTTAAAAAATGACGGTTCCTTTAAGTGACGTCATCCAAGATGGTGTCCCTTCAATTCCGATTGGCTGATAGAATTCTATCAGCCAATCGGAATTAAGGTAGGAAAAATCCTATTGGCTGATGTAATCAGCCAATAGGATTGAAGTTCAATCTTATTGGCTGATCCGATCAGCCAATAGGATTGAGCTTGCATTCTATTGGCTGATTGGAACAGCCAATAGAATGCAAGCTCAATCCTATTGGCTGATTGGATCAGCCAATAGGATTGAACTTCAATCCTATTGACTGATTGCATGAGCCAATAGGATTTTTTTCTACCTTAAAGGGACATTTAACACCTGATGAAAATCCCTAAAACCTTCTTTTTCTTATTAATAAAAATAAAATAATCACTGCTGACTATTTTATATGCTCAAAACACTAGCAAAGCCTAAGCTTCAGGATAGAGTGAGTGCGCTTGTGAGCTAAAAGTATACACACCATATAAAAAAAATATTTGAATTTAATAAACGTGAATAAGCATAATATACACAATATATAAACAACCTAACTTAGGGACGTCTCCCTGTAACGTTAAAGACTGAGATAAAAATACTAGCTTATATTAAATGCAGGCTAAATCCTAAATAGACTATGCAAACACTTTCCAGACAGCAGTTATAGATGTATGTTATTATAAATTGCTATATCTCTGTGAAGATGTAAAAATGTATGGCATAACACTATTGTTATAAAAACAGAATAAAAACAAAAGGAATGGATTAACTAAAAAGCACCAAGTTCATATGTATAATATCAGTGCAGGTAGCCGTATGCAATCAGCGCAGGTGTCTTAACACTAGCAAGGAATGACAGCTTAGATTCGTGTGCAGATAGCTTGCTCCACAAAAATTGCAAGGTACTATACCGTAAGTTCAGAGGGTGTTACCGGAAAGTTAGATCTTTCGGTCAAAACTAGGACCGCAGCTGTAGTCACTGCCGTTCCTGGGGATAGAAGTGTACAGACCTCTGCACATGTGAGTCGGCGTCTGACGTCACAGACTCCCCATCCGCTCTTCTCAATCCGATGTTCGATGTTCCAACAGCATAAAGCAAAACAGCCGATTGCTGTGTCCTGATGTCAGCTCGCTGTATAGGCAGACTTGCCTGCTGTAGGTGTACTTGTTTCTCCAGTAGAACGGTGGGGCACAGGTTCTCCATCACCTTGGGATATATAGAAATGATATTAACCCGGGTTAAAAGTTGCAGTAAAGACTGCACTAGAATGTCCTTCTTTCAAAGTCACAATGTCACAAGTGCAAGCGACGCGTTTCGCCCTCCCTTTGGCTTGATCAAGCGAGCTGACATCAGGACACAGCAATCAGCTGTTTTCCTTTACGCTGTTGGAACATCGAACATCGGATTGAGAAGAGCGGATGGGGAGTCTGTGACGTCAGACGCCGACTCACATGTGCAAAGGTCTATACACTTCTATCCCCAGGAACGGCAGTGACTACAGCTGCGGTCCTAGTTTTGACTGAAAGATCTAACTTTCCGGTAACACCCTCTGAACTTACGGTATAGTACCTTGCAATTTTTGTGGAGCAAACTATCAGCACACAAATCTAAGCTGTCATTCCTTGCAAGTGTTAAGACACCTACGCTGATTGCATATGGCTACCTGCACTGATATTATACATATGAACTTGGTGCTTTTTAGTTAATCCATTCCTTTTGTTTTTATTCTGTTTTTATAACAATAGTGTTATGCCATACATTTTTACATCTTCACAGAGATATAGCAATTTATAATAACATACATCTATAACTGCTGTCTGGAAAGTGTTTGCATAGTCTATTTAGGATTTAGCCTGCATTTAATATAAGCTAGTATTTTTATCTCAGTCTTTAACATTACAGGGAGACGTCCCTAAGTTAGGTTGTTTATATATTGTGTATATTATGCTTATTCACGTTTATTAAATTCGAATATTTTTTTTATATGGTGTGTATATTTTTAGCTCACAAGCGCACTCACTCTATCCTGAAGCTTAGGCTTCGCTAGTGTTTTATACTTGTTTCTGATACATTTTAGAGATTGTATCTTTAGAGTAGTGTTTAGCAATACTATCCTGTAGCGCGCACTAAACTCCCCCTTTTTTTAAATTTTATATTTTATATGCTCCTCTTACCCCAAACTGTTGAAGGATATTGTTTTAAAGTACAGCACTGATCCACTGCTGGATTCTCCTATGTAAGCTGCCATATTGTAATGCACGCTACAGGCAGGGGCACAGAAGTCACATGCTCATGATGCAGTCAAGGACACACATGGCTATATTACATACAGTGTACTTAGAGGATCACATCTGTGTGAGCTGCTGTGACTGAAGAAACATATATTAGAGTATAAAGGTATTAGATTTAGCCATGTATGT